>NC_134367.1:124109949-124412727 GCF_035582795.1 Mycteria americana
TCTAGTGCAGATATCTAAACTGTTATTTTATTGACTCACTTTGGCTTTAGTCAAGGAAACTTTCCTTGTGCCTAACTATCGAAAGATTCGTCCAAAACGTCCTTTGTGGGACGGTTTAGGAAGAGTTTGGTTTTTACTACGCATCACCTCTCGGACTCTCGCCACAGTAGAAGTGCTGAGGACAGCAGGGGGTTTTGAGGTACCTTTCAAGGCAACGAGCATCAGGAGGGTTGGCTGTAGGGTTTGTTTTGTTTTAAGATTGTCATGTAGAGTTACCTTATTTCAGTTTGAGATTAGAAGTGAGCATATTTCATCATAAAGGAGATGAAATTACTTGGGGTAAAAGTCTCCAGAGCGCCCCAAATTATGAGGATTGTGATTTAAAACCACAAAAAATGCAAAGTTTATGTAAAACATCAAGTTTCTTTATTTATCCTAGCTGGTACAAATGCTTAATAACCAAAAGCTTCACAATACGTTGTTGGTAGGAAAGCACATTATGTGTATATTTTTGAGAAGAAGTCTTTGATGTCTAGTGTGATACATAGCTGCAGCGTAAACACTTTTGCTTTGGTGTTTGTTGGTATAATATAACCTTTTGACCAATATCTTACATTTCCATTGAGGTTTAGAAGAATAACATGCAAGTTTGCACAAAGGTTTTGCCTATACATCTTAAGAGAAAACACCTAAATTGTATTTAAAATTACCTATCCGAAATGCCGTATTGCAATCTATTAATTTAGTATTTCATCAGGGACCTGTTGCAGGGCAAAACTCTAAATTAATTGTTCTGCAGTCTAAAAACTGTAATTTCACTTCAGAGCCAGCCTTGCTTGATTAAATCCGCCTTAAATGAAACAGCCAAGAATTCTTTTGATTAAAGTTAATGAATAGAAGTTAGTGTGTATCTATCCTTTCATGCAATTAGAAATCAGTAGATAAGAGTATAGGATCCTTTTTTTTTTTAAGTGAAATGAAATTATGTATATTCCTTTTTTTATTTTTTAAGCAAAAACTTTGTAAAGGAAACACATGTCACGAGATACGTGATTCAGTGAATGTGTCTGTTCCTGTTTTAACTGCAGAATATCTTTTATTCCTTGGTGAGTTGCTAGAGCTGGGGATGACAGTAAAAAGAAGTTTTCCTGAAATCCCAGCTTCTTTGGATACTACATTTCTGTATCACATCATTCCCCTCATTATTTTTCTTCTTCTCCTGGACTCATGCTTTGTTGTAGTAATGAAGATGATGATGATTATTGTTAGCCTCATTTTCCCATTGTGCAGCCAGAAAAACTGGGCACGAGTAACTGCCTAAGCTGACATAGCAGATCGAGCCGTGATTCTTGACTCCTTGGTCAGAAGCCTTGCAGCCATGGACCCACTAGGCTTTCTTTTCTACTCTTGCTGTCACCAGCTTGCTTAGGAAAAAACCAATTGTTATGCTGACAAAAATCCCAGCAGGTTGTTGCTTAAAGGAAAATAAAAACTCCCCCAAGCCTCAGCCTGTCTCCTTGTCTCTGTTCCCCATTTCCCGTTCCCTGTTCCCACTGCTGCATTTCCTCAGGTTTGTTTGTGGACTGCAAAGGGGAACGAGCAAAATCCCCGATTGGGGACCCCCCGACAGACAGTTCAACGGTCAGCAGGAGTCGTGTGTTTCCTTTTGCTGCCACTTCCAGAGCTCAGGGAATGAAAGCAAGCCAACCTGTAACAGTATGGTAAAATGAGCTACTTCAGGTTTTGTAGGAGCACATACATCTTCCTGGCATTGTCTCTGCTCTTCTCTTTTCTTGGTACTTTGAACCTCTTTAAAAGATAGACACGCTCAATTTATTTAAAATTAATAATACAATTGTCCTTAACCTCCTCACTTCCTGATGTCGTCTGATGAGGTTTTCAATGATACGTGTTAATGCAAGAGGCAGAAATAAATCTTGTATGAACTGCATAATTCAATTTTGCTCTTGAATCTGTAGAACTGGCTAGGGAAAGCATCATAGACACTGAACTGACTGAAATATTGCTCTTCCCTGCAGTCAAAATTAAGCTTCCAAAATAAGATTCTTTAACTTAGAAGCCAAATGCTTTGTTTTGTTTTCAGTTTGTGTTCTCACTTGAGTTCCTTTGAAGTTGAAAATTTCTAGGTAGTTGTTTTTTGGGTTTTTTTTTAATAGGGCTCTATAGCTAGCCACTCCAGCTTTCCTCTTTAAAAGTGAGATTCTGCTGGTTTTACGTGGCTCCAAGGATCTGGTTCTTAAGGAAAACATGAAATAATGTTTCCTTGAACTTAAATTCACTCCTGTTATTTAAATGTATCATTAGTTTCAGAATTAACACCTCGGTGGCAATCAACAAAAGAAACATCTGAGAAAAAAAAAAAAAATCTCAAAATATTTGTCGACAAATTTGGGCAAACAGAATGTTTGAGTCTGTCTGAGACCTCATTTCTTGAGGTTTTCCTTGAAGTCATGAGGGCAGAAACATTTTAATGATGTTTTAGATGATTCATCATCTGACTATTCAGTATGAACTTCATGAGTACATCCCACCAGCCTTTGTTTCACAGCCCCATCCCTTAACCTGTTTAACTGAGACAACCTGCTTCATGCTAGTTACAGGTGAACTGGTACATCTAGTGCAAAAGCTCTGTCAAGTGGAGTCAGAGTTACCATTTTTGTTTGATTTTTCCTGACTCTGACACCAGTCACAAAGACCTTTCAAAGCTACTGATTATGTGTCAGTTCAAAGTGATTATTAAAAGGAAATTATTAGACTCCAGTATCAGCTTACAACAACATCCCTAATACCAAAGCTTTTTAAGAGCTTTAAAGCCAGCTGCTCACCAGCCTGCCTCTTGCAGATTGAATGTTTGCCTCTGACAGTGTGGCTGTAAATACTGTTCGTAGAAGCATCTCCATGAGAAGGACTTCAGAAAGCATTCAGAATACATTTGATAATCATTGAAAGATAAAAGGAAGCTTTTCCTTTTGTTACAGACATGAATGCACACCAGATACGGCTGCTAGCGCAAAAGCGAACCGCTGGAAATGTCAGCATTTGATAATCCTAGAGAAGATTGTTTCATACCCATAGTCTGAACTACAGAATGCGACATCTTGGAGTGATGGTTTTAATTTCCCCCTAGAGGAATAGGGAGGCAACGGGAGCACGGGAGGAAAGAGCATAGATGCATCCACAAAGACGAGAGAAGGGCGTGTGTGGTTGGGCCATATTGTGAATATCAATTATATGAAATCCATGTCAAGGATGATTTTATAGATTAGGTACAGTTAGCCTGCACTAAGTGCCTTTCATAATCTCTAGTAACTGTTTAAAAATGTTAAACCCCCAAATAACTGCTTTTCAGCAACAACACTAAAGTCTTGCCTTGCCTGCAGAGAGTAAAACTTTGCAGTTAGCCGTCTGAGAGCAACTTCACGTGTCAGGTTCCCAGCCTTCAGTGCGTCACTGGGGCTGCCCAAGGCATGTGGCTTTTCTTCTTTGGAGTGGCAGCCCTCAAAGAGGAGTTGTAGCAGCTCTCAGCAGTGAAGCATTTCATCTATTTTCGGGTGGTGCTGCTTCTCGTGTGAGGCACGTTGGCTTCAAAAAGTGAATAAATAAAATTAATTTTACTTATTGATTGCAGTCTCTAGGTACAAATAAGTTGAAATTGGGACTTTGCGTACATCAGCGGTTGATCCTATACCAATAAAAAGTTACTTTGATTAAATACCGTAGACTTTCAGCCAGGTCCACAGCAAATTCAAGACGTTATTCTTATAATAGCAGTAGAAGAGAAAGATCGTAGTTCAGAAGGAGTGAAAGCCTGGGGTCATTTTCTGGATGAGTTAATTTTAAGCTCCAGTCCAACAGGCTACTGGGTGCAAAAGGAACAGGGAGAGTAAACAGCCCCTTGGTCTCATTTGCTCAAACGCATTGCCTTATTCAAGATCAGGTCCGAACCCTGTTTTGCGGAATTTGCTAGAGGTAACTTTACATAATATACATACCCCTTTACAATAATTTTGGTGTTTCTTTAGATGTATAACTTTACCCTACCTCAAAAACTGGACCTTTTGTGATAAAATGTCTATCTCCGTTACAACCAAAGAATTAAATAGGACGTTCCATTCAGAGACCTTTTTTCTTTCCTTTTTAGAGATTTCAGAGTATCAGAAAATAAGGAGGTATGTTTATCATAATTTAGTAAGTTCAGAATATGTGACAGCATATAGTTTGAACTCTAAATTAGCTCCACATCATAATGTCTTTTGCTGTCAGTTCAGAATAAATTTCCCAACATCCTCCTACAAATCAAGTTTTGAAGTTGTGTACCTTTATTGGTCTCCGATAATGGCTCTCCACGTTCAGATGTGAGCAGATGAATAAAGGGAGCGCTCGACCAAGGACGCTGGGTTGAACTTGGTGCCATCCCTTTTCAAAGCAAGCGTATCGGTCATCCTGCAGCATCTGACTTCACCGAAGGAAGTAGAGGGTGATGCATGTGAAGTGCTCTGATACCTATTTGCCAAGGCCATTCCAGCAGACGACATGCTGTCGTGACTGGCCCAGGGATGCGGGGTAAATTCAATCCTGTTGTTGTTCTTTCTGGAATAGATTTTGACAGGACTTTGACTTGTGCTCTGGAGAAAAGATTGGTTTCCTTCACTAGTCAGGTCTGTTTTGATCTTTTTTAGTATGGCCGTTCATTTCCAAAAGATGACTCACACTGATAGAGCACCTGTAAATCATAGCCCTTGCTGCCTTTTTTTTTTTTTTTGTTCCCGCCAGCCTACAATTCAGTTTTCATTGGAGCTACTTAAAGCCAATGAATATAAGCTTTTAGCATGCAGGTGTTGTAAGAAATATTAAGTCCTGTGGATTTTAAATGAATTTCAGGCAGAATAAGATTGTAATTTGGGATGTAGACTGACTTCAGAAGTTAATTCAATTGATGTGGCATAATAGTAATTCAACATAATGTGCTCATGCCATTAGACTTGCACAGAAAAATGCTCTAAATGGCTATAATGAATAGTTTGGATTTTGAAAACCTAGGAGAGCAATTTCACCTTGAATCATAACTGGCATCTTTCAGAATGCTTGTACATTACGAAAATTCAAAAAGGTGTATGAATTCAAGTAAATTTCAGTACCACTCTGGGTAAAATTAAATTTTAGTGGCACTCAAACACTTCTGGAGACGTGGTGGCGAAATCTGCTTTCACCTGTATAGCTGTGGAGGAAACTAACCCTGATTCAAGGAATCTGCATTATGCTGTGCATAAAAACATAGGGAGAGTTTCCCAAGGGGCTAAAAATGTAAGTTCTGGGTTTTTAAATGGAATTTAGCTGCTTAAAGAGCTTGATTCTTACCCACTTAGTTCCGAAGTCATTTAGATACCTCTAAACATGCCCAAAGGAGTGGTGCATATGGTACTGCTGCTTCTCTCTCTGCTTTGGGTTAAGTCCACCACCAACACAGACTGCCGCAGTGTTAGTGCCACTGCAGTGGCAAGAACACAAGTCTCCATAGTTCAGTTTTGTAGCTCCAACAAAAGCAAAAGCTAATTTCTTTGCTATCAGAGCAAAATTCTGTTTTTATAGATCCAGCATTTACAGCCATGTTAACATTTGGGAGCTATGTAGGTAAATCTGTTCACTAACGAAAGAGCTACATTACGTTTTTGGTAGGAGCTTTCGATCTCATCTCCTCCTATCTATCTCCTGAGCAAGGAAGTTCATTCTAACAAGTTAAGAGTTTACATATGTGTATCACGGTCAAATTGGCAAGATATTTGCTAGTATATTAAAAAAAAAAAAAAAAAAGAAAACAACAACCTAGCATAATTTGCCATACTCATATTATTTTTGTGCCAAGGGAAACCCATAAATCCTGGTTTCTTAGGAATCGTTGCCAGCCTATGGCACAGGCAGCTGGACCCTGCAGCAAACGCTCTGCTCCCCCTGAAGCCGTGCCTGGCTGCTGCGTCCCCAGCACTACTGGTTCCTGCGGTGCCAGGCTGGCTTTCCTCCATTGGCAGGAGGACATTCGTGCAGGCAAAGTTGGTCAGTAAGACAGCTGGAAGTTTAACATAGGTGTGCTTTGGGAGAGCTGGTGATGTGCCTTGTGCATGGCTGTAGAATTTATACGTAGATTCTATATATAGAAATTTTTTTTTGATGGAAATCATTGGTGGGGGGGGGTGGAGTTGTACGCAGAGGTATAAGACATGCGAACACAGGGTAAGGTGATACTGATTGGGAAGTTCTTGATTGATTGATTTATTTATTTATTTTAAACTGTGGTGTGGGGTTGTTTTTTTTTTTCTTTTCCCCCTCTCTCAGTGACTACTAGGCATTATCTGTAAACAGCCTTGCTTCTGATTAGGCCTAATCAAAGTGAACAGGAAGGGTTTGATTAAAACGAGTCAATCCTTTTTTCTTGGCTTGTGTAATGTGAAGCCAGTTAATCCAGCCCTGAGCCTAATTCACGACTGCCATTCTGAAGCAAATACCCCCCCCCCCCCCCCCCTTTAATATTATGACTAACGCAGTGGTGACTTGTCATTTTCAAACATGTGTGAATCTCTCTTTATTGTCTTGAAAAATCTCTCTGTGCTCATGCAAGTTGTCTGCGACTAGAGCAAGGTCTCTGGTACCTATGGGATAGATACATTCTGGAGGCATTTGCTACCTCTGACTCCTCAAGGAAGCTTTGCACAACTTTGACAATGTCTACTGTCAAAACCCATCGTTTTTGTCAGGAGAACCCAGCCATCCTGGTCTTCCTGCAAAAGATATCGGCCCAGGTGATCATGTCATAATTTTAGAAGCTTTCTCTCCAAATTTTTCCCAGAAATGAGATCCTTCAGGCACCGGGTAGTCTCCCAGGCAGTAAGTCTTTTTCTCATCGCTATGAAATCACAGCTGCACGTAATGACCTAAGGGTGTGTGCAGAAGATAAATGTGTACGGATCCAGAGGTGACATTAGGTACTTCCTGAAGGGCCTGAAATATCACTTGAGGTATTGAATATCACATGCTGTCCTGCTCACATATTTTACCCAGAACTGCTTTATGATATCTTGCAATATATGTTCAGGTGTTGGGGAAAAGAATTGAAGCCTCATGTTTTCTTTATTTAAAAAAAAAAGAAAAAGAAAACCCCACAGAAGACCAAAATGTTTCTGAGCTACTTATATCTGGTGAGTCGATCCTAATCTTGAATGGCTGGAGGTGAAGATATTAGTCATCGTCTGTGTACGGTCCCCCATCCTTTCGAGCTGCTGTACTCCAAAGCAATATCACCTCATATTTTATATTCTTCCTATCTGCCAGTTCTTTCCCTGCTTGCTCAAATTTAATAAATCCAGAAATGGATCTGAAACTACTTTGAGAGACCTATCAGAGCGTTATGCTGGCAAGTACTCCTAATTAGCCAGTTTAGCCTCAGGTGGTCCCCAAGGGAAGGGGAGATGGTTTTAGCGGCAGGCACAGGGCAGAAGCTTAACTGTGGTGAACCGAATCGTGACCTGGAGGGCTGAGCTATCCTTGCAGACCACAGGAAGAGCCTGCTGGGACTACTGAAAACACCTTGGTTTGGGCAGCTTGAATACCCCTTGCTGTGTGATGTTGGGGTATTTGGCATAAGAGAGCCTGATCCCTTGGAAATCAGTTCATAAAGAAACTTCTTATATTCTTGCTAGTGGCTTTCCTTGTCCACCACACCTGACCCAGATAATTTAGTCCTGTGTGGTGTTTGATATGCGGTCTGTGTCCCGAATGAGGAGGAGCTGGCTTAGCTTGCAGCCCTTTTCCTAAGGGTTCCTGTCTTCTGCACTCTCCTTCTGGTATCACAGGCTGCACCCATAGCTTACCTCCCTGTTAATTCCCTCTGACTTTTGCCAGTAAGAAAAGAAAAACAAGCCGTGGAAGAAGCAGATCCAATGAGAAGTTTGAATCCTGTTTTTCTTGGGAAGATGTACAATCTCTTCTCTTTGGATTCTGTATATAGCATCACCCCAGACAGGGCCCTTTGCCAGCCTGAAGTCTCTGTGGGACACCATCTTCTGTCAGTGCCGTTTAAGCCAGGCTTTTTTTTGTAGTAGAGGCTGTAGTTAGTGATGATAGCTGCTGTTTCTGTAGCGTTTTGTATTTGAAAAACCACCCTGGAAGTAATGTTTTCTTTCTCTTTAAGACACCAATGGAAGGGTCCAAAATAGAGAAAGCTGGTTAATTTGGGAAAGGATCCCCCAATGTACGTTTTTCTTTGCATATGCCCAACAATTTCTTTGTAGGAGACAAAGGCAGGAGATGCACTCCCATTTCTGCATTACAGCAAGCTCCCTTTGCATGCGTTGTCTTCTAAGCAGATCCTTATTATTGTGGTCACAGATTGGAAGTGAAGTATGTTCCTGTCGGCCTGTTTTGGGCTAGAGCCTTCCTTGGGAAGATCTTACTTTGCAAATATCTCATTGCAGCATAATGTGGTTTTTCAGAGTCAAGGAATATGCTTTAATATGTCTCTCTTCTTTGTAATCAGATTCCTATCCTATAGAAAACAGCTGTTGATACCTGCATATGCTTTGCTCTATGAATAATTCAAATCAAGGTTTGATTTAAAGCTTGCAGCACTTAACACTAGTCAACAGAATAATTATGTGATTGATGCTGGGAGAAACTAGCATTTATATTAAAGGGAGAGAGGAGCCGATGCTAGAAGTTAGATGAGCACGTTAATTAGTCCTGCCTCTGCCACTGGTGACCTTCTGTGACCTTGTGGTAAAGCTTTTCACTGTCACATCGACGCGTAGCTTTTGAAAGGGGGGGATTGTTTCAAAGAAGAGAGGCTATTGTTTCAAAAATCCCCAAAGCCTTGTCAGGTTTATCTTATTAAAGTTTGTGGTGCTTCCAGCTCTGTCAAATATTAACAGGTGATATCTATTATGCTAATTGTAAAGTGTTATATTTGAAGAATTTAAAATGCTGACTTTTTTGAGGAAATTGCTAGAAACAGCAGTAGGAGACAGAAAGCTCAAAGTTTCTTCACTTTCTGGAAGTGCCAGAGTTGATGAGTTTTTAAACACACTAAAGTTTAATGAAAAATTCAATTCTTGCTAAGCTCTGCTATTGGTCTCTGAGGCTGTCGCTGTTTGTAATGGATTATGAGAACACTGTCATTGAACTGAATTCCTCTTTAATATGCCACAATTGAAAGAATGATAAGAACACTTTCACATTCCAGAAAGCTTTTTGATTGTAATAACTTTAAGAACTTTAAATTAAGTTATGGATTTATATTAAAATGTATAAAATTATGAGGTCCCCACATCACAAAGTAGTGCAAAAATCATTAGGATGACTTGGCGGTGCTGATGGATTGAGCACAAGATGAACGCTGGCCTACTGCTAAAAAGGTGAACCCTATTAATATGATTCTTAATAAGCTTTTAAAATGGTGGCCATTTTGCTATTCCCATAATTAAAAGGGAGGGAAAGCTACTCAAACTAGCAAGTAAAGAAAAACCTTTGGGCCTCACAACGCTTTCTCCAGTCTTGTTTCCTTTGCAAACACTTGGAATACGAAGTTAAAACTTGCAGGTATGGCTGTCAAAAAATTTTAAGTTAAACTTCAAAGCAAAACCACTGCTTTTCCTGTTTTGGATTTTTTTTAACCTGGCTTTCGACCTTTAAGAGTTTTGTACGTGCCGAGAGTATTTCCATTCTCTGAACCAGTGTTCCTGAATGTGTGTTTAGACTGAGCAACCAACACGATCGGTGTTTAAGTTACCTATGTTACAGTTATCCCTGTTACAGTGCCAGGGTCCTGTGCCCTCACGTTGAGATGTTGACAAATTTATAATTAGGATCTTTTCCAGCAATGTAGCAAGTTGAACACTATTAGTGAAATGAAACTCATAAGTGCATTTGGAAGAACGCTGATTACCAGACTAAATAATCCAGAACAAATGGCTAGAGTTTTGAAAGGCTAACAAACGAATATGAGTAATAAAACCAAGCCTTTTTGAGTATTTGTAGCAGCTATCTAGTTTTTGTCTTTCCAAGGTAATCATGCAAACCTAGGAAAAGCAGGATTGCTATAATGTAGCGCTTTGCATACTAGGGGCAATGATTTAGATGCTATCGGTGAAATGCTGGTAGGAAGTCACAGCGCTGATTTGTATAAAATTTAGACATGTTTCTGTAGAAGGCACCCTGAGCTTGCCAGTGTTTGCTAAGAAATTTTTTTTTTAAGGGACATCAAAAGATACCAGAGTGCTTCCCACCTAGTTTTAACTCAGCACAAATTAACATTATTCTGTAAATAGAGAGGAAAATCGTATCTGCTGCTGGAAAAGGATTTAATATAAAAGCTTTGAAAACAACTCTTCCCCTGCCCACTGAGTGCTGACAGAAGAGATCCTTTCATCTTGCCTTGCTCCCACTTCAGCAGCTTGCAGTGGCTTCCTGGGTTGCAACGAAGTCCATGCTGAGTCTCTAAGAAATTTCTGGATCTCTAAGAAATTTTTCTTTCCGTCATCTGGCACTTGGTGTTGGCGTGCTCCTGCCACTCTCCCAGCTTGCTGTGACCCTCATGCTCTCCCTGTCCCATCTGAATTTGGGAAGCATCTTTCCATGCACCGGTAAGGAGCACTCTTCCTTTTCTCCTACCGCTTTCTCCCACTTCGTTGTCCCCATTGCAGCCAACAGGACAGAGCAACCTTCCCCCTTACTGCCTAGCCACAGCTCTTTAATCAAGGCATATGCTTGTGGTGTGAGCAAACACTTCTGCCATCAATCACTGTTTCCCTCACTATGGGACTTAACTCCTAGTCAGCATATCTGGGCAGAGCAGCCTTTATTTCATTGAAGCAACAGCTCCTTTGTGTCTAGGGCACATCAGCTCTGTGCTATGCTAACACAACAGCATTGCAAACAAGGGCAAATGCAGATATGGGATTTAAAAGAAGGCTAATTTGCTCGGAGGTGGTTGTTAAAGATCACATAATGCCAAGCCATATGGCTGGAAACCTTCATACAGAATGAATTCCATCATAATCTGGTAGGGTCTGCTTGTTGCCGTTTTCCCAAGGATCTTTTTCATGTTCAAAGGATCCGTGATATTCTCTAAGCAACTCTAGTGCGCGGATCTGGGAAAATAAGTGTACCTGCTGTTCCTGGTGTTTCCCTGTCAGATAAGTACATGCTTATAGCAGAGGGGTTTTTTTTTACTCTGTCGTTAGAGCTATCATGCCAAAACGATGAGTAATGGGTCTACAGGAAAGGCATGACAGTCAATTATCTGGCCATACGTACCAAGGTGAACACAATAGGTCTTGTAATGTCTCTGGTGAGATATTTTGGTACCTTTGAGCCTTCAGTAGCCATAAACTGGAATTACTGCAGTAACTTTTCAGCACAGTGCTAAAACTCTAACAGGATGCTATGTTTTACATTTGATTTTCTACCATATTCATCCTTCAGGCATTACTGGATTGGGACTTTTTTTAAAGGGCCCTACTTTTTGAACTAATTATGACAAAAGTTGATGTGACATCTGTTGCTCACTTTAAATTACCTCTTGGTCTGTTGGAATTCATCTTGGAGACATTTCTGTAATGAAAATTTTTTTTATGAACATTAATACAACCTGTGGGAGATCTGAATAAAAAAGAAAATTCACCAGTCCTGCCAAGAGAATAGCTTATGTGCCAGCTGCTTTTGTTTGTTTGTTTGTTTGTTGTTATCCTGCTTTCTGTGATACTAATACAGCCGGTTTCAAAGACACTTAAATAGATAACAGGTTGTTATAGTACGGAGGAATTCTCCTTGAGAAGAGTGTGGATAATTAGGACTGCTTCCTGACCAAACCACTTCCATGACCCAAAAGCTGCTGTATTCAAATAAATAAACCTTGTGTTCTTCCAAGGAGATTGTGCTGCTCTGTCTTGCAGATATATTTCCCACTGAATGCAAGATTAGTGAATAATTTCTCAAGTTATCTTCTGTGGTCAGTCTGTAGCAGAGCAAAGGAGTTTATCCCAGTGTTCTATATGAGATTTGCCTTACAACTATTTGGTAGACAATGGATACTTCTTTAGCGCCTGTCTGATCAACATTTTACCTACTGTGTTTCATTCAAAAGTTATAAATACGACTTATTAAATCATGCTAAATGACTGTAATAATTCAACCCATATGTGGAGGAAGCCCTATCAGGTTTATGAAAACTAACTTTGTGTTAACGTACATCTGTCACAATTCCTCTAGGTACAAATGTACGCAAGTCGCACGGCGGTTGGCAAATACTAACTTTTGGGAAGGGGAATGTGTAAGACTTAAAAAACCATGAAATTTAGAGGGCAGCTCAGTGAAAAGATGCTGGTAGGTTCTGAGATAATATGGAAGTCGTGCAATCTTTGTGCAGATGGCCTTGATCAAAACAAATCCTTTTTGATGCACGGATTGTGGAGGCTTGATGAGGGAAAGATTTCTGAAGGCCTTTTGTGTCCATATGTAGTGAAATTCATGCAGAATGGATTTGAGGTTTGCACCTGCTATAGTGTTTGGTAATGCTAGACGGCAGTATTAGCAGGTCATGATTAGCAGAAAGCATTACATGACTACAGAAGAAACCAGAAAGCATCACACAAGCACAGGAATAAAACAGTTAATAAGCTTGGCAGGGGAAGAAAGTGGAAAATATTTCTTTTCTGCTTTTCCTGAGCTTAATACAGACATTTCAGTAGACATGTTTTATGGATGGATTTAAATGCTGATGGTTATTAAAAGGACTTTTCACAGTCCATGGAGATCTTGTTTCTTTTTTTTATACCACTGTTCGTTTAATTCTTCAAAGTGGTCGTAATCAATTTGATCAAGTAAACCTTATGACATTTTGCATTTTGTTCCACAGAAATACCTCAGGAGCTTTTTCTCTGCAATGCTGCAATCTCCATCATCTCCTCTGCACATTGATAAAGTGGGGCTAACTCTGTCAAAACACACCATCTGTGAATTCTCACCCTTCTTCAGGAAAGGCGTTTTTGACTATAGCAGCCACGGGACCAGCTAACTTTTGGGCCAGGACCCTTCTGCCAGAGGAGCACAGTCGGAGTGGTGCCTTCACTTTTGTGGTGCAAGAGAAATGGGTTGGGGGGAGGAAAAAAGAAAAGGTATCTTCCTTCATACCTGGGAAGTTGTATCAAAACGACTCCAGTTAAAGACAGCCATGCCCCAGTGCTAGCCTTTGGCCTTTACCAGTTCTCATATTAGTGCCTGCATTTTCCTGGCATGGGATATACAGCCATTGTTGTGTAAGTTGCTCTGTTAATACTGTACAAAGATTCTGACTCTCATGCTGTGTTTGGATCCGCTCCTTAGTGGGAGTGCTTCCTTCCCAGTTGCTCAGACAATTTGTTCTGGTGGTGCGAGAGCATCTCGTGTTTACCGTGGCGGTGTGTCATGCTGACAGAGGGTTGCTGAGCAGCCTTTCGGTTTCTGTCCAAGCTGTTCCTTAAAGAACACTTCCTTTTTCGTTTCCTTATAGCATACTGTGGCATTTAAGGTAATGCTCATACTCCACTGTTGTTTGGGGTTTCTTTCCCCTCCCAGACACACATTTTAACTATTTGACTGTATAACTGTATAGAAGAAGAATTAAAGGGCCTGGATAACTTGAATGTTTACAAAAATATATGCAGCAGAAAGAATATAATTTGAACCCTGGATAAGTCTTCCACACTTGATTGTTTTGAAGCAGAACGAATCACTCGCCATTAATTACGAAGCAGAGAAAGCAATAGTTACTGAAGAACGTGGTCAACATCTTTTCAGCTTTTCTAATTACCCAGACTGTAAGTGGATACTGTGCACTATACAGAGCTCATAGCTATGCATAAAGCTAATGCAAAGTGCTATATTTCTTTTTTCAAAAAATAGCTTCTTCACAATAGCATAACACTATAAAACCTGAGGTTTTTATTTGCATCAGTTAAAATTTACAGGATTTGGCTAATAGTACTTTAAAACTACTCAGGACTCATTCAGACTTGCACATGTATATACAAGTAGAACTCATATTGCTGCAGATCCAAAAATATGTATACACTGTGACTGGAATTGAGTAGTACGTGTACATGTTAGTGTGTAATTGGCTGTATAAAAATCAGAATCAAACAACTTCCAGTTATTAAAATGCATAATGGAAGGTAAGTTTTGTGTGCCATTTGTTAGGAGTGTGAAGCATTATTTGTGAGTTGCCATCATTGACCATGGGTAGGTCTTGGTAATCAAACTATTTCATGTTGTAGAAAATTATTATTAAAACTTAAAGTAACAACACTGGTGACATTTTTATTTCATGACCTAAATTATAGGAACAGTCATGTTTTACATTTAATATGATGTATAAAGATAATTGGGTTCCGTTACTAAGCCTAGCAAGCTACAATAAGCGTTTCTAATTGGGAGGGAAAAGAAAAAAAAAGAAAAAAAAGTATTAGAATGGATGATTTAAATTTTTAGAGTATTTTCTTTTTTTTTTTTAATTCATTTCAGTGAAAACAAAAGTTAGGGTAAAATTTCTAAACCACCGGAGCCCTATTATCAGCAGGGTAGACTTTAATGTCTTTGGATATGTCTGGCTGTATCTGACTCTATCTGACTTAGGCGTCTTAGTATCTTCAGTTGGGAGCCAGGTTTTCAAGCTAAGCATTCCAATCAAACCTGTTGATTCCCAAAGTGGTTTTGCACCATGTCCCAGCCGTTCCCAGTCTCCCTTGTGCACTTCTGCACTCGAGTGCTAACTTCACCTGCGCTTCGTCACCCACGGGGACCTGACCTCGTGATCCTTACCGTGCCCTGTGCTTGTATTGCACCTCTCCGATCTCTCCCAGGGCCTTTCTGTGCATGTATCATCCCCCTGACCACGACCACGAGGCCGTGTCCTCCCTTCCTTCTTCACCCTGCCGTTTGGCCTTGCTCGTGCTTCCCAAATCAGAAAGTGGAGGTTGAGTGCTTGCTGGATTCCTACGGTGAGCTGAGTAACTGGAGTTTGATGTTGCTGCACACGTTAATGGAAGATTGGTAACTTCACTTGGCTGTATTTACCCTCGTGACCCATACGAGTGCTTCAGAGGCAGAAACTGGGCATGGTATTGCTGGTTTTCATGGGGAACTTTGACTCTAAATCTCACTTCAAAACCAGAAAGTCTGTACTGTCTCTCCTTCTCCCTTGGCCTGCTCCCCCTCCTGCCTCATTGCAATGCAATGTGATAAAGAATTAATGCTTAAGAGTTTTAAAAAATGAATTTTACATAACTGTAAAGCATTATTTCCTGTGTGCCACTTCTATGAAAGGACCTGGCAGGCCAAGAAATGGCAAGCTGCTTTATCTGCTGCACAAACCCAGTTTCTGCAGATTTCCTACCTGAAAAAAACCCAGCGGTGCCAAGCACTTTCCCGTGGCAAGCAGCGCAGAGCCTGATGAGCGAAACTCTGTCGTGCCGCACGGCAAATGCTAGCCTGCAAGAAGGGTTGAGTGCGCAGGACTCCCAGTGGTAAGTCCCATGCTTCGTGTCACTTTGGATTTGGAGAACCTGTTTAAGAAAAACACAACTAGACAGAGAGTTAAGTCGAGTGAAAAATATGAATATTCGTATTTTTCACATGAATTTAAAAGAAGACTTGTACTCGGTTCCTGTCTACAGTACAAATTAATTCAGGGAGGACCAGATGCTCTAGTGGTATAAAGCTGCCAATAAGGTGGCTAATTTATGTTGGCTAGTTTATCTGGCCTGCAGCGTTAAATGTGTATGTTGCAAATAACAAAGTAAAGGCCGATTAATCATTCCATTTAAAATGTCATCAAGTTAAAAGCTACAGAAATGCAAGTGTAAGCATGCAATTAGGACCACAACCCCAGGCTACAGTTTTTCCCACCTTCTTATCTATCCTTCAATGGTACCCAGAGTTTAATCAATGTTTGCAAGCTCTGGCTAGACTAAGAGGCATCTTTTAATAATTTCTTCAGTAAAAATATGATCATAGAATCATAGAATGGTTTGGGTTGGAAAGGACCTTAAAGATCATCTAGTTCCACCCGCCCTGCCATGGGCAGGGACACCTGCCACTAGACCAGGTTGCTCAAAGCCCCATCCAACCTGGCCTGGAACACTTCAAGGGATGAGGCATCTGCAACTTCCCTGGGCAACCTGTTCCAGTGCCTCACCACCCTCATAGTGAAGAATTTCTTCCCTATATCTAATCTAAATCTACCCTCTTTCAGTTTAAAGCCATTACCCCTTGTCCTATCACTACCTGCCCTTGTAAAAAGTCCCTCTCCAGCTTCCTTGTAGGGCTGCTTCAGGTACTGGAAGGCTGCTATAAGGTCTCCCCAGAGCCTTCTCCAGGCTGCACAACCCCAGCTCTCTCAGCCTGTCTTCATAGGAGAGGTGCTCCAGCCCTCTGATCATCTTCGTGGCCCTTTTGCTCCAGCAGGTCCATGTCCCATGTCCTCCTTATGCTGGGGGCCCCAGAGCTGAACGCAGTACTCCAGGTGTGGTCTCACGAGAGTGGAGCAGAGGGGGAGAATCGCCTCCCTCGACCAGCTGGTCATGCTGCTTTTGATGCAGCCCAGGATACAGTTGGCTTTCTGGGCTGGAAGCACACATTGCCAGGTCACGTCGAGCTTCTCGTCAACCAACACCCCCAGGTCCTTTTCTGCAGGGCTGCTCTCAATCCATTCTCCGCCCAGCCTGTATCTGTGCTTGGTATTGCCCCGACCCATATGCAGGACCTTGTACTTGGCCTTGTTGAACTTCATGAGGTTCTCACAGGCCCACCTCAAGCCTGTCAAGGTCCCTCTGGACGGCATCCCTTCCCTCCAGCGTATCGACTGCACCACACAGCTTGGTGTTGTCGGCAAACTTGCTGAGGGTGCACTCAATCCCACTGTCCGTGTTGCCGACAAAGATGTTAGACAGTGCTGGTCCCAGTACTGACCCCTGAGGAACGCCACTCGTCACTAGTCACTTGGACATCAAGCCGTTGACCGCAACTCTTTGATTGCGACCATCCAGCCAATTCCTTATCTACCAAGTGGTCCATCCATCAAATCCATGTCTCTCCAATATAGAGATGAGGATGTTGTGTGGGACAGTGTCAAATGCTTTGCACAAGTGCACCTACAGTCTTTAAACCCAGACTTCATAAGAAGTTTCCAATAGAAGCTGAGATGCATATTGAAATTCTTAGCCATTTTCAAGACATTCAAACTGCATTTCTGTAAAGATATTCTCAGGCTCTAAAATTCTCCATGAATTTTATTTTAAAATATTGGCATTTTCAAAAACATTGTGAAAGTCATCTCCAGGGCTCGTACAGTTTTTTTCAAAGTGCCTTGTAATTGGGCTTGTGAGCTTCACATCAGCGAAGTCCTTAAGCAAAACCTTAACTTCTGTATCAGGACTATTCATATTTCAAGCAAAGTGTGTATTTAAGTGCTTTACTGAACTGAGGCCATCGTTCCTACTGTAACTGAATATGTAATTGAAGTTGTGCCTCCATTTAAGTCACCAAACCACTTGGCTCACATCCTTGCTGACCCTACGGCAATTTTTCATCAATAGGGATGCACAAAAAAGGCACTGGAGATGGTGCTGGGCTATTTTTCTGCCTGATAACTTGGTCAAGATGCAAAAAACCTCTGGGCAAAGCCTTCTTGTTGGTCTTGACCCCTCACTCCTTTAACTGGAAGTGCTTTTCCTCTGACTATGCTGCTTCACGTAGGAAGGAGGCAGAGCAGCCCCCAAAGCCCTGCTGCTAAATGGCTCCTGGCACTCCCCTCACTCCACAAGCTGCCCTGTCCCGAAAGCCCGCGGGGTCAGTCCTGAAACCGATGCTCGGCTGCTGCTGTTGGGGATGTTGTTAGAGATGACAGTCTTCAGAACTATTTTAAAAATGTGAGGGGAAAAATCCACCTGTGTAAGAGCTTGGCTGGTTACTTCAAGTTTTTGCAGTTGTTGCAGATAAAACGAGGAACTGAAATATGTAAATTAAAAAAAAAAAAAAAAAAAAGTGGGACACTAAATGTGTTGCTCCAGACAATCAGACCCAATCTTTCCAGTTTAATCAGTGATCCTTTAAAAGGTATTGCAGAATTTCCCATTTACTGTCCATGCGTCCTATCCTATATATGAGAATAAGAAATATGTTTGTACTAGACTGTGATAAACCTTGAAATTTTATATGCTGCCAGCTCACTGAAGCCCCAAAATTGGAAGAAATTAATTATTTCAACTTGGCAACATTCTTATGTCCACCCCTGCGTTTGTTTCCTCTGTGTTTCATTAGATCCTGGGGGAAAAAAAAAAAGTTTGATAAGCTGAAGAGCAAAAATTTATTGGCTTCCAACCTCATCATGGGAAATAGAAAATGTTCCTTTGCAGGAAAGTCTTCAGGAGCAGTTAAGATCTATGGAGTTGCACAGGCCCTGAGATCCAGTTAAAGGGCTGAAGTCCGGATATATTTTCTTGGCAGGCCTAATGAAGTGAATTTTTGATATACCGGATCCTGCCACTTTTTTTTTTTATTGTTGTTTTATTATTTTAAGAGAGCGTTTTGTTATAATTGGTTGCGGATCAGAATGCTATTGTGGATGCACTTTTGTCAAAACCATGGCAACAAAGTTGATCAGAAAAGAAACCCAAGAACCAAACCGGGAGGGAAAGTGAGCTGTGACCTGAATATGCTTTTTTGTGGGAAATATAGAACCTTCCGTGATGCCATCCTGTCTGCGGTG
The DNA here is from genome assembly GCF_035582795.1 of Mycteria americana. Lineage (NCBI taxonomy): Eukaryota > Metazoa > Chordata > Aves > Ciconiiformes > Ciconiidae > Mycteria > Mycteria americana. The sequence continues at coordinate 124,128,758 of NC_134367.1, forward strand.
GTTAAATCAGTAAAAGAGCTTGTCCAACTGGACAAGAATACCAGGTCACAAAAGATATTGTTCTTTTGTGTTCCAAAGATTGAGTTTTAAAACAGTTCTAAAAGGCGGGGGGGTGTGGGGAAGCCTTCTTAAGGGATCACATTAACGTTTGATAAAATGGAGGCAAGATTTTGGATTAGATGCTTTAGCCTTGTGTCTCGGAAGAAAATGCTAGTGGCAGCATGGGAAACCGTGTTTCTATTTTCTTCTTTATAATTTTATTTTCTTCATAAACACTGACCTTTTTCTCCAATGTCATGCTGACAGCTGAAGTGTCAGCTCCCCGTAGCACAGCTTGTGCGCTTGCAGAGAGTTCCAGCAGCATTTTTGTTGTTAAGAAATTGGTCTTAGAAAAAGAAATAGGTCTAAGAAAAAAGTTTACAGTCTTTCTCAAAGTCCTTCTCAGTTTCTTTTGATTGCTTCTTCTATCTTCTCATAACAGTTTTGTCCGAACGGCTTGTTCTGATTCTTTGTAAGTTTTTGATTATTTCCTTTCTGTTTTCTTGTTTTACAGACGGTTTAGAAGAATGTGCTGGGAAGAGTTGAAGAAAAAGAAAACCCTTTATTATTTGAAAAGAAGTAGTTATGTCATCATCCTCTGATCTAGCAAAGTGGAACATGAGTTTTTGATCTTTTTACATATTTTTGAACTTCTGAGCCTTCAAAGGTCTCGCATGCTACAGCTTTTTGGGGCATTATTGTACTTTTTCATCATCATTCCTATATTCTTTTCCATTGTAATTAACATTTGACATGAGCCTTTCTTCAAACAATGTGTTTGAGGAGAGGGAGCCTTTGACTTAATGATACCTCCTTGTTTAGGTCAGGAGGTCTTTGTGGGACTCTGCCTTTTGTCACCATCCTTGCCCAACAGTGTATTTTCTCCACGTTACCCTGTTTTAATGTTACCTTGAGACAGAGCTTGCCTCTGTAGTAATCTGTTTTTCTGTTTCCTTAAGATATGGATCAGAGATTGAAACCAGGTTTTAGTCACGTTCTGCAAAAATAGACATTCTTGCTTTTTGGTATTGTGAATTACATCAGAAATCAGAATCTCAAAAATGGGGGGGGGAGAAAGATTACTTTATTATTATTATCATCATTATTATTGTGTGACCTGGGCAATATCAGTGTGTTTTCAGGACTTCTGCATCATGGTTGTCTTTTATTCCCGAACGTGGATAGCTAGGAGATGCATGGGTTGGAAATGATTCCTTTTCATGGTGCAAATGAGCATCCTAATAACGAGAGCTTCTGGAATTGTTCTATGGCAACTGAAACCATCTGCTTATCAAATCACCTGTTGTTCTCATTGAGTTCAACAGGAGACAAGGTAATGTACTACTACTGAAAAAACAAGCCGTGGCACACTTCCATCCATACCCATCTCTAATTCTCATAATTTTAGTATCTGAGCAACAAGGGAAGACTGCTGGACAATGTAGGGGCAATATAGACCTCTGAAAGGTTAGCATAAGACTGTGTCAGCAATTAGATACATATCTCAGTTCGTCCTGTACACAAATCTGTCCAGTTTTAAGCTTGGGAGTGTTCATTAGTGCAGTGTGGATAAAAGAAATTGCCAGTTCTGGGAAGCACGCGCTTCCAGGAGGTATGGCGGACGCCCTCTGTGCTCTGACATGAAAAGGTTGCTCAACAGCGTGTGAAATCAGACTCTTGGACAAGCTTCCAAGCTACCCGAGCGTATTGATTCTGGCACCTGCTTTCATAGGCAGGTGCTCAGGTTTATGTGTCCAGATGAAGTTACCTCTTAACATCTTAATTATATGCCAGACTTTGGCTTTATCTGTTCTGTGAGTAGCACTGGGTGTCGTTAGGAAAGGCAATGGAGAATGGAAGCATGCCCCCAAAATTGCAAGAAAATTAAAAAACCAAACTAAACAAAGTACTTGTTCTAAAAACATGTATCCACAAATTTCTTAATCTGTGGTAACAATAACATTTGCATAGCATTACCTACCGAATGAAACCAGAATTGCTCAAATGTGAAGCAAATGAGAGCATCCTTCAGCACAGCTCATCTCATGTGCAAGAGAATTTCACTTCCCCCGTTCTCTTGTAGTGGTGGAGCAAGGTTTTAGTGTGTCAGTGAGAAATGCTGCGGGCTTCCCAGTCCTAACTGGGACTCTGTTAGGGTGTATTGGCAACATGTATTTCATTCAGTGAACTAAATTAAGGGTGGCATTTGAAAGGCGTACTGAATAGTCTGACCTTTACGTGCAGGATGAAATTTTACAGGGTAAGTTTGGCTGCTTTATTAACGCCCGTCTGGTGCCCTGCACCTTGCAGGACAAAAGGCATATAATAATATTCACTATACCGTTACAAAGGCTGTTGTAATACCTTTCCAGCAAGAATTTGACAAGGCTGGTAAGTGAGACTGCCTAGATGATATCCTGGAATATTACTGAGAACAGGACCTTTGTGGGTCGGGTGATTTATTATCCAGGTAGGAGCGGTTGGGCTGTGGTTATTGAGGCTTCCCAGAGCTCTCCTTGGAGATATGCTGAACTTACAATAACTAATTTGTTTTGTGAGCCTGTGATTTGTCTGCGCTTTGGCCAATATTCAGTGTTCAGGTGGAAGCTTTTCTTCCTGTGGTAGGTGCCCATTCAAAACGCAGGAAACTAGTGGTGGCAGGAGGGGACCAAGAAAGGTGCTGGTGCCGCTTGGGCACCTCGAGAGCTCAGTCTAACACCCCTTCCCCAGGTTAACCTGCCTGGCAAAGCTCAGGACTCACTGATTATTCCTACGACTTCCGACAAGTTGCAGCAAAGGAGCTGCTCTGTGGTTTCTCTGTGGGTTTCCAGTGATGTTCAGTTCCTCTGGTTCCTTTGCCCAAGCCCTTTTTAAAGTCAATCAAGTTTCAGTTGCAGTTGTTTTGGAGATGAAATGCACATGTTGCGTTGATCCTTTTTCACTGCCTCAGTGTAATTTGTTTACCGTCCCCTGAGATGTTGCCAGGGATGGGGGCGGGGGGGGAAGCAAGCTGAAGTACCCATTTATTTTTGTATTTCCTCTCTGTTCCTCCAGCTTTATGATGTTCAAACCCCCCTGTTTTCACCTTCACATAGAAATGCACCTTCAAGGACAATTTTACACTCTGGTTGGTCTCCAGGTAACCTAAATTTTTCATTCCCTTATTATTAAACCTAAGCTTGTAACTGAAACTGAACTCTCATCCCTTTTCAAATTAACCCCTTGGTGCAAAATGTCAAGGATTTTCCAACTCTATCAAATGGAAGTCGCTGAAGCTGGAAACCTATTGACACCAAGGGGTTAACCCATTAGCCACTATTTAATGTCCTCAGCTTTAATCTACAGAATCACAGCTAGCACTGTGACTTACTAACCCTGCCACAAAAATGTCCAAGAACTGGTGTTATTGGGTCTTTTATTTGGGGATAGACTTGGGAGAAAACCAAACAGCTTCACAGCTGTAAAGGAAAACTAATAACGGGGCTGGAGTGGAAACCAGCAGTAATGAGAGATGCATCCCATGTTAACAGGCCTTGGGGCAAACCCTACTGTTAATTATAAAATATTCCTCCGGGTTTCTAATCTCCGTGCAGCTGCGGTGGGATGGTGCGTGTGGTACCCGTGGCACCGCGGGGGCTGGAGGGGACTGGGCAGACTGGTCCAGAGTGGCTGCCTGCAGGAGGGCTGTTGGGTTTGGCCAAGCTGTCCTGCAAATCTCCCAGCTCCGGGCATGTTTCCCCCCAACAGCCAGTCCAGCTGCGTGGCCACGTGTATGTGGAACTGCTGGGACAAACGCAGGCGCTGCTCTCGGTAAGGGCATGTGGATGCTCCAGAGGGCCATGCCAGGACACGAGAGCAGAGGAGGGCTCCAAGGCATCCCCCCAGCCCGGTGCTGGAGCTGTCGACAGATGGTTGGCACGTCTGAGAAATCAAAGCCAGGATTTCTGCAGACGCGCGGGGTACCCCAGAGAGCCCCTCCTTGCCAGCTATTAGCTCAGGTAACACAAATAGGCCAGGGAGAAAAACAAAAAAAGAGCTTTCCATCTGACTCCATTGCCAAATGCTCCTTCCCCGCGGTGCATGGGGTGGGAGCAAGAGCCACGGCCAGACGTCAAGAAGGACCCCAGGGGTGCAGGCAGCCCTGGGACAAGCGCCGCCTGTCCCTGCTCCCAGCTCCGCACAGCAGTTTGGCTCATTCTCCGCACCACTTGGGTACCGACTGGAAACACAGCATCATTTTCTGGCCACGCAAATAACACAGTAGTTGAAAAAGCAAAATGTGAATGTGATGTAATGGGGAGATGGGCAGGGGAGGGTAGGGAAGGGGGAGTGAGTTTGGATTTGCAGAGGATGGTAAATCTTTGGGCATTCAGGGTTTTGGAGGAGCGGGCTCAAAAAAAGATCTACATGCATTGTTTCTTCCTTGGTGAAACACTGATTACAACTAATTCTAAGGTCCCTAAGGCTGAAGGCTGGCAGTCTTGCCTTATGTTATTCAAAATATGCTGTTATCCTCTTGCCGTTTCCTGTTTTTTCTTCTACAGAAATGCCTTGACAAGATATTGCTGCAATTTACCCGACAGATCTGATAGTCCATCTCTACCGCGGAGGCTTTAGAAGGTATTTGCTCAAGGAGAGTGTGTTCCCAGTACCACCAATTCTGTGAAAGTACTAAATTAGGATATTAGTTATTAAATTCGGCTACACAAATTACCATTTATGTCATTATAAATCTGTCTCTACTGAGCAACCATTTTTATGGTGATGATCCTAGTATTTACATAAAAATTGCAGTACGCAAGGTAAATTATATATTCCAACCTGCAATTTTTGCCAAGGATCTACACATGCAGAATAAATTACTTTCTCCTTCTTAAGCAACAGTAATCATAAGTAATGTGCAGAAACATTCATAACCGTGGTCTCACATGAAAGCTACATTTTTTCCTTCCGTAACCTGCTGTAATTACAGTGTACATCAATTCCACCGTAGGTAGATACACCAGGTTTTTTTTTTCCCCCTTTTCCTCATACAATTTTAATGACTATCCCTGCTTGGAATACAACATTTTAAATTAAAAAATTAAAAATTTAGAAGTAGATTGTTTCCCTGACAACAGCGACGGCAACATTTAATTCCCCCCTGTGTCATTTGTAAATAAATACATACAGTTGCTGATACTAGTGAGATAATGTGCCTGAGGCTAATTGTGCCATTACAAATATTTTGAGCCTGAGCTTGATAATGCAGGTCGTGGTACTTAAATATGTATGAATTGAACTAATTTAACCTTCTTGCTGTTTACCAGCATATTGACAAAACCCTTTGTAACGGGGCTACGTGGACATCACGAAGCAGCTGAGTTACGCTGGGTTGGGCGTTGTGGGGTTTGGGTTTTTTGGGCTCCTGGTGGCAGCCCAAGGGAAGAGGCTTGTGTGGGATCGTGGAGGGTGTGGAGCAGATCCTGCCGGCTTCCTTCAGCCCCACGGATGTCTTCTCCTGGGGCTTTGGGGTGGGTTGTACTTGTGAGACGCCCCAGACGTTTCAGCACATTCGGTGTGTTCGGAGGAATGCCTGTAAGAGAGCTTTGCCTTAGTAAGCCCTGCCTAAAGATGGCAGGCTTGGGTCTTTGACTGATTAACTCGTCTCCAGGGCTGGTCGCAGGAGAGGATGAGCTGTGTGTCTGGATGGCTTTTGCTCAGAACAATGAGTGTGAGCACCCCGTGGCTGTGTTTGCAGTCTGTGGCTCTGCAGAGCAGCCACACAGTTGTGTCCTGCTCAGCCTCTGATGGAGAGGCTGGCCTGGACGCGGCCAGAGCCAGGGTCCCCACAGGGTGTCTGACAAAGGCCAGCCGTACTTTTGGCACTGCAAGTTAATGAGTCATTAAGATAGAAAAAGATGAGGAGAGAAAATGCCAAGCTGTTTGGTCTAATCCCCATGTCTTGCCCTGTGGCTATATGAGAAATCATTTAAGTTTACAAGCTCCCTGTTTGCAAGATATTCTGCCTGCCGTGAACTCGGCTCTTGGTTTTGTCCTACCGAGCATCGAGCTCAGCTCTAGTGGAAAAAGTTCTTTTAAACCCCTCTGTGAGCATTGTTCTTAGGCTCAGGACTGCTGGTTTAGCCTGTAAAGAGCTTTGGCTGGACTCAGTGGTGCTGTGCCTCTCAAAGCAGAGTGCAGCTGGAGGCGAGGAAAGCAGATTCCTTGTCTCTGCTCCTCTGATCTCTGGGTTGAGCCTCGCTGGGGAGGGGAGCATCTCCTGCAGGGCTTTGGCTCGGCACGCTCCCTCGGGCTGCTGGCAAATGAACTCTTGCAGCATCGCTGCAGTGTCGAGTTTGGCTACGGATAGAGTGAAATGTTTAAGGTACAGGTTCTCTTAGATTTCTTACCTCCACTTGTTGTGTTCTTTCAGAGCTAATTAAGCAGGTGCTGAACCAAGTAAAAATTTACTGCTAGTGCAGCTAGCGCTAACCCCAACTCCAGCGTTCGGAAACCTTGGTGACCAAATTGTAGTCGCTTCCCTCTTGGCGTGGCGCCAGCTTATCGCACGAAGGCTTATGTGTGTCAGCTGAAAGCTGCAACCAGCACAGCATACACGAATGTGCTTGGACACTTTGGTAGCTGGACAGGTTTGTTGTCCTCATTGCATCGGCAAAATCTTCAGCGGGAGTGTCGAGGCTGGCTCAGATCCTCAACCCGTGCCTGCTGCTGGGGCTCAGTCAAAGTCAGCGGTGCTACGATGTTTTATAGAGTCTGAGGCACTCGCTGCGTGCTGTGGGGAAATATAATCCTGAAAGCGGCGTATTTTAGGGGATGCAATTTCAGCAGAGCAGAGTGTTGCTCCTGCAGGGCTCTTAGCTGGGAAATGGGCTGCCACAAGTCACCTAATAAAGCTCGGGGCAACATGCCATGATGTACCATGATGGAGGGGAGGAAAAGCAGACATAAAGGGAGAAGAAGTAATGAGAGAGAAAAGGCTTTAAAACCAGACCAGCATGGTTTGAGTCACACTAAAAGGATTATTTGGTTGTGAATAACGGGGTCAGCAATTCTATATCTAACTGGAAGAACCATGTGCTGTCCCATTACAGCAAGCTCTACTTAAAGCTTGTTAGATTTAATGTATTGAAATAATGTTACACATAGACAGCCTTGGCCCATGCCAGTAATTAATGTGAGTACAATTCATTTGAGTGGAGATGACACCTTTTGTCAGCAACAGGTAAAGCTGAGCAAGCAGTTGAAAGGGAAATCATTAGCCACGTTCCTCTGCAATTGCAAAGTTTATCTTCACACCTTGTTACTTCCCTAGATGGATGGGCTAAACGCAGAGAATAACAAAGCAAGAAAAAGCCCTTCATGAGCTTCTGAAGCCATTCTTGCTGGTTGAAAGGAAAGCTTTCTTTTGTATACGTTGGTATTTCTTAAATGAGATGCTTTGATGGTCCCGGAGGGATTTAGCTCATCTCACAACAAATGTGGAAATTAAAGGAAGTATGCAATTTGTAAGACAATCATATTGTTTGAACAAAGATTGGCTGCAAGTGCTTTTGCTCAGATTCAGCACATTTAGGCATGTTTATACCCATTACTTCTTTGCTGGAGTCTCTGTCAGAAATATGGCCCCCATTTGGGTACCGCGCAGGACGCGGTGTTAGACTGCTTCCCATGGCCGGGCCAACCAGCGCTGCCTGCGACTGCCTGGGGACCTCTGCAGAAATGTCAATTAACAATAAAAGTTCTGCAAACAAGCATTATGCCATCTCCTTATGCCTCCCCTGCTGCTGCTCACAGTCGCACAGTAATGTCCAGAGCTAAAAAATGGATGTCGTGGGCTTCTGCGGCTCCTCCGTTGCTCTAAGTTCAGTGTGGTGTTTTCTGGACGTGCTCTCAGGTAGAAGTTGGGATGTCAAATTGAAAATAGAGGATTTAGCCAGTGGTATCCTTTCTCAAGGGGTGCTTTTCAGATTGGAGTGCCTGTAGCTTGCATCTAGTTCTTCTTGGGCTAAACATCTTTGCTTTCGGTTCCTGTCTGTACTTTTCTATTGGGTGGCATTTCTGCAGGTGACTCGGGAATCTCTTAGCTCCTGGGTCTCATCCACACAGCTCAGAGGGGCTCAGCAAGCATTATTTACCATTTCTGTCCTCAGGTTGGTTTTGTTGTGGGTTTGTTTGGTTTTTTGTGTCTTTTTTTTTTTTTTTTCCTGCCATCCCTTTGATTTTAAAAAGGAAAAGCCCATATGTCTGAGCAGTGTCCATCTTTTCTCCAGTGTAATTAATTATCTATTGAGGGTGCCGCATAGATTGCCCCATCAGGGGCTGTACTCAGGGAGGTTTTCCCAAGTGGAAATCCCTTCCCTGATTGCCCAAAGGGGAATGAGCTATGGATTTGCCCTACCTGTGTGGGTGGAAGGAGAAGCCCAGAAGCCTTCCCAGCACTGCCATCGTGCAGGCGCAGAGCTGGGTGCACGATGCGCTGCCCGGAAAAAGGACGCAACAGCAATTACCACATTGGTGATAGCCTTGCAAGGGAGATGAGAATTAACAGAGCAGTTAAATCAGGGACCGGAGAGCAGGCCTGTTTGCTGCTCTGCAGCACTGCCTGGAAAAGCATGTCTTGGTGCTGAAGGACAGGAGAAGGGCTTGGGCTAAACCTTTCTTTCATTAGGCAAGTGCTTAGGTACCAGATGTCATGATGCTTCCCACGTAACACCCACGAGGCTGAGATGAGTCCTTAGGTGCCTTTTTCCTACCCGAACAAGATGCCTCTCCTAACCTAGGGCTACGTATCTGATGCATGTCATCCATCTGGCATTGAGTTTGTCAGGCAGTGCAGCATTTTAGCTGCAAGCTGACACGGGCTTTTTTGAGCACTATCAGCAGTCAGGTGCTGTGCAGATCTGGTACATCACATTCCTTTGCATGGAGATGCTTCCTCCCGTTTGAAATAGTCTTACAAAGCCAGTGTGCTCCAGAGATGAAGGGTGCTGTGGGCACACCCATGCATTTTACTTGGCTTAATTCATTTGTTCTTTTAATTGTTCATTATCCAGTTGGGAGCAACTTCAAAGTGCTGTTTCTCAGCAAGACACGTTCACCCCTATCACTCAAATATGCCCAAAGCCAGTTTCCTGCAGGACAACTTTTTTTTAAAAATGTATAGTATTTCAAAGTTGCTTTATGATTAGACCAGGATCACTAGCAGTCAAATCTGTCACGATCCAAAGGTGTTTGAGGGCATATTTTTCCTCAGCCTGGGTGCAGGCATAAAGGGCTCAGCTGCAGAAGGCCTCCAGGTGCTCCACTGCTCCACATAAAAGAATAATAATGGATGTTTTCATTAATAAAAGTGCAGACCATGGCTTAGGCGCTCCTAATCCTGGCGTAATTAAATGGCTGGAGAGAAGGATGATTCATACCAACACTGGCTATGCTCAAAGAGTTCCTTTTCTGTATGTTTGAGTATGTCTCTAAGAACGAATTTGCTCTGTTATATCTTGTAAATAATTTATTATGCTTTTGTTAAAAAGCTGCTTTCTGGGGAGAAAAAAAAAATCACTGTATTCGGTTATCATGGTATACCACACAAACCTAAGGTTGACTCGTGAGCATTCAAAGGGAATGGTGCGAGATCTTGCAGAAGAGCGCTTCTGGAAGTAGTCGTCCATGGCGAGAGGGCTTTGCCTGCCAGTGGAGACACAGCCTTGGAGTGGTTTTGGTGTTGTGAGCTCCTGCTGCGTGTCTCATGGTGTTGGACATCACGAAACACCCCAGGATCGGGAATTCTTCAGTTGTGTGCGAATATCAGCTTTCATCAAAAAAGCATTTTATTTTTTTCTTTACTCCTCATGACTAAAGAAAAATGGTGACCCTGCAGGCTCAAAAACCCAACAAAAAGAACTCAGGTTGACTTAACATTTATCTCATGATTAATATTGGGGCTGACTCGCCAATTTATACTACTTGAAAGGCCGACTTAAATAACCTGTAGCATTTATATACTACCCTTCAGATGTGGATTGAAAAACCCTTTCAGATGTGAAACTCTGTCCCTTGTGATATACTCGTGATAGATTGTTACTGTGAATTTCGGCTAATTCGGTCTCATTTTTCTATGGTGATTTTTCTTAATTCTGTCTCACTTTTCCATGAGTGATGGGCTGTACACACGCGTTGCTCTCATTGGGATCTATAGAAGCCTGCGACATCCAGTGATTTCACCACAAAATTATCTGGCTGGGGACTTCACCTGCCTGAAAGTTAATCTGGAGAAGGGCATGTGTACAGAAAAGAACTGACAGCCGAGAGGTGATATTAAGAAAACCGAGCAAGGAAATCCCCCAGGAAGCCGTGTTTCTGCAGCAAAGCAGAGCAGCTCCACGTGAATTAGCTCACAGGTCATCGAGAATGTTTTGCTCCCAAGGAGGGTATAGAATGCCCACCTTTCTTCTGTTAACTTTTAAAAATGATCTTTGCTTGAGTAATGCCAAGCTGCTTTGAGGTAAACGTATATAGGAGTAAAATCTTATTTGCAAAAGAAATTTGGGGAAATTCTGGCAGTAGATGGCAGATGGTGATGTAGGACACGGGGTTGTCCTTGTCTTGGCCATGAGCTTTCTCTGTGCGTGGAGGTGAGGGGTGGGCTCCACAGTCAAAGGACACTCAAAGGACCAGTGACTGCAAAGGAGTCGGTGTTGATGAAAGCCTCTGCCTTTCTTCAGCTGATGTGTTGGTATGGATTGGCAGCACCTTCCCTGTACCTCAGAGCATTTTGGCTGCAAGCACCCAGAATTCACCTCTTGTCTTGATTGGGCTGGTCTAAATTAAATTGCACAAATTCCCCCCCCCCCCCCTTTTTTCTGTCTTTTTCTGTGTAAACTCTAATGAGAGCCTCCATGTTTGCATTTGTGTATGAATAAACACCCATTAGGGGAGGTTGGGGTGGTCACTGTGAGTTAACTGGCCCAAGAAGGCTTGGAAGTGAGCAAACCCAACCTTGCAGCTAATCCCCTGGCCAGACTCTCTTAGTATCTTAGCACGTAGCTCTCCTTTCCCCACTTACTCAGAAATAACAAGCATAATTTTCATAGAAATCATAGAATAATTTAGGTTGGAAAAGACCTTTAAGATCATCAAGTCCAACCATAAATCTAGTACTGCCAAGTCCACCACTAAACCACGTGCCTAAACGCTACATCTACATGTCTTTTAAATACCTCCAGGGATGGTGACTCAACCACTTCCCTGGGCAGCCTGTTCCAATGCTTGACAACCCTTTCGGTGAAGAAATTTTTCCTAATAGCCAATGTAAACCTCCCCTGGCGCAACTTGAGGCCATTTCCTCTTGTCCTATCCCTTGTTACCTGGGAGAAGAGACCGACCCCCACCTCTCTACAGCCTCCTTTCAGGTAGTTGTAGAGAGCAATAAGGTCTCCCCTCAGCCTCCTTTTCTCCAGGCTAAACAGTCCCAGTTCCCTCAGCCGCTCCTCATCAGACTTGTGCTCCAGACCCTTCACCAGCTTCGTTGCCCTTCTCTGGACACGCTCCAGCACCTCCATGTCCCTCTTGTAGTGAGGGACCCAAAACTGAACACAGGATTCGAGGTGTGGCTTCACCAGTGCCAAGTCCAGGGCGATGATCACTTCCCTAGTCCTGCTGGCCACACTATTTCCGATACAAGCCAGGATGCTGTTGGCCTTCTTGGCCACCTGGGCACACTGCTGGCTCATATTCAGCTGGCTGTCGACCAGCACCCCCAGGTCCTTTTCAGCTGGGCAGCTTTCCAGCCACTCTTCCCCAAGCCTGTAGCGTTGCATGGGGTTGTTATGACCCAAGTGCAGGACCCAACACTTCGCCTTGTTGAACCTCATACAACTGACCTCAGCCCATCGATCCAGCCTGTCCAGGTCCCTCTGTAGAGCCTTCCTACCCTCAAGCAGATCGAGAACTCCTGCCCAACTTGGTGTCACCTGCAAGCTTACTGAGGGTGCACTCGATCCCCAGATCATTGATAAAGATGTTAAACAGAACTGGCCCCAACACAGAGCCCTGTGGGACACCACTTGTGCCCGGCCACCAACTGGATTGAACTCCATTCACCACAACTCTTTGGGCCCGGCCGTCCAGCCAGTTCTTTACCCAGCGAAGCGTAGACCCATCCAAGCCATGAGCAGCCAGTTTCTCCAGGAGAAAGCTGTGGGAAACGGTGTCAAAGGCTTTACAAAAGTCTAGGTAGACGACATCCACAGCCTTTCCCTCATCCACTAAGCGGGTCAGCTGTCATAGAAGGAGATCAGGTTGGTCAAGCAGTACCTGCCTTTTCTGAACCCATGCTGGCTGGGCCTGATCACCTGGTTGTCCTGTCTGTGCCATGTGATGGCACTCCAGATGGCACTCCATAACCTTCCCGTAATTTTCCACTGAGTGATAATTTATAGGGCAGACAAGCTCACAGCAGCAGTAAGAGCTAAGCAGTATGCCCCAGAAGTCTCACTGCTGTATGGTAAGTGTAGTACCAATTGCTTGTACGCTGATATTGGCATCTCTGGCTCCACTGTAGATATTTTTTCCTACTACCATTTAGGAGGAAATTTCCCTCCTGCATAGCCATGAGCTGATTGTGGTTCAGCAGAGCTCCCATGCCAAAATCTTGTCTTCTTTTGCTTTGCATTACCCCCCCCCAGCACACACTCGCCTTGTGCACCCCTAACAGAGTAAATATTTCGGTAATCCCCGAAGGCTGACCCTCTCTCTGCAATATTAAGCTTCATTCCACTTCAATTTTTCCCAGCTCCTCAAGGTTTTCTAGTTCTTCCCGTTTAATGCCATGATCCACCTCTATATTGATAAAGCCTCTGATTTGCAGTTTATATCTTACTTCCCTATGGATATTATGTCTGTTGAGCAAATCCTGTTGCCTCCACCTGTCCCTCAAGTGTCCCAGATAAAGGCACTGGGGAGGGGATGGGGAAATACGCACTGGGAAGCTGCCGGGGGATTTATGCAGCGATACTCTGAGCATGTGTTTGAGCAGTGTGACATGTCTTTTAGGTTTTAGGATTATGCTTAGAATCAACCCACCTCAGAAATCAGAAAACCAACTGATTTATGAGAACACGCATTTAAAAAAGAAAGCACGGCATGTGCGTACGTGTGAATACGTTGCTTACGCTCCCAGGGCTCGGTTCATGTGTGTGCCTGTATGGGTGCTCCACCCTGTAAGTGCAAACCCATTAATAACTGTGCATGCAAAAGAGAGTTGCGTGCAAGGTTTTGCAGGAGCGGGAGGCAGTTCCCTTCGCAACCGAATGTGAGTCACAGCTGTAACAGGCTGCACTTGCTCCCCACACCCACCTGGCAAACAGAGCCCAGGATGTGCTTGGGGGAAGGGGTGATATTTAATTCATGTGCGAGCATAATTAAAGCAGATTCAGTCTGCAAAATCAACTTGGGAGAGTGCTCTGATTACCGTCTCTCTGCTCCTCTCCGAACCTCCTCCTGGATAAAAGCGTGAGGCAGAGATGGCGGGAGCCAGGCAAACCTCCCTGTATCTGCTGAGATTAAGCTGTGATTTGCCCACACATCTGAGGTGAACGATATCACTAACCAAATCAGACTAGAGAAAACAGCAGAGAGAGCGGCACAGCCATGGGAAAGATGGGAGCAGGAGAGTTTTGAAGGCTGGAGTTCTCCTCCCAGCGAATGACTGGGACGAGATGAAAGGATGAGATCAGTGAGCAGATGAAGCGCAGAAATTGATAAAATCCTCAGACTTTGGAAGATTTACCTGAACCTATTTAAAATGCAGCAGGTTTTCCTCACCGGGACCACATGAATGAAAGCGTGATTGACAGAGCAGCCAAGCCTTTCATCTAAAAGCAAAATTAGAAGGGCATGAAAAATAAGCGATGCCGATGCTTGAAAAGCTCATGCAAGTGACTCTAAGGCAAGGGCAGGAGAAGGGATCTGTCTGTGCAGGCGGTGCGAAGGCTGAATCAGTGCTATTAACGGTGAGGGTGGTAAAAGGCTTAGCTGTCCTGCCAGAAGCAAAGAGCCGCAGTCGGCGTCCACCTCGTCACGCTAGCCTTGGCACTGGGGGGCATGAGGAGAGAGGCGAATGCGTTCCACTTAATATTTCCTAATGATTTGGTCAGAAACCTGACTTGGGTTTATTGAGACGCTCTGAATCCCTTCTTTGCCCTGTGAACAGGAGCCAAGATTTTTCACGGCTGTACTGTTGGCGTTGCTCACCTGCGGGGATGTAGCTGTGTCCTTGCTCCATACAGCAGGACTGTAAATCATTACAGCGGCCGTCACGCTGCCAGCATCGGAAACCAATGAGACATTTATATTTTCCCCTATCCTCTTGTATCAGCTAGGCTTTCTTTGGATTGGTTTTTTTTTTTAAATTTCGTAGGTTATCTCATTATTGTAGTATGTATGTTTAAGTCAGAAATAATGCTTTGGAATTAGTGTCAAGAGAATTAACCACACGTTCACGAGAAGACCATTAACATGTACAACGAGGAATCCAGCATGGGGACTGATAAAAATTAGAAATCAGAGAGCTCAGGAGGGGAGGCTTAATTAGCCTGTGAGGTTTTTCTTTAAAATTCTTTAAAAATTGGAGATATTCTCCAGGAGTTTATTATGGGCTCCTAAATGACTTTCAGTTACAAGCTTAAGGGTTTGACCCAAATCTTGTCCTTGTCATGCCTTAGAGAGATTGCACTGTTAAGTGCAGGTAAGCCTGGAAGCTGAAGACGAATCTTCCAAGAAGTTGACCCAACTCCAAAGCCAACATGGTCAAAATCTCCTCCCTTGCAGAAATATGGAGGCTTTGAAGCCAAGTTCTTGGTTTAGGACAGGTACTTCTGAAAGAGGGCTTTGCTGCGCTGCGTAGCTGAGCCTGCTGTGGAGAAACAAGGAAGATAAGACTGCAGGCTGCTTTCCCATGTTTACGCGTCGAAGGTGATTTAACTGGAGGCTGCAGATGAAAGGCCAAATTTGTTTAGTCTCTGTCTCCTGGGAAATTACCGGACTCTTTGAGGAACACTGGAAACCTCTAGGCAGGCACTTGTTGTCCCTCTGGACACTTGGCAAATCGGCTTTTTAGAATTTTAGGTTGTTCCTGAGAATAAAAATAGGGGAAAATGGTGTTTGTGAGAACGTAACACTTCCCCGGAGCACGGGGGTAGCTGAGCTCATGGCTGAAGCATTGAGCACCAGCCAGTGGGGTGGAGAACAGGCAAAGACCTCGAGCCTCCTGAAACCCAGGGTATCAGTAGCGTTTTCTTTCTTATTTTGTGTGCATGTGAAGAAATCAATTACTTAACCAAACTGCACTGCAATTTGATTCAGTCAGGCCCTGAAATTGAAACAGGGGACGTGAATTTTGCTTGCTATGAGTCTTCAAGTCCTATTTCTTTAGTATGTTTGGGTTTCCCAGTGTGGCATGGACCAGCCAGAGGAACTGCTCAACCTTCAGCCATTGCCAGGGGCTGACAGAGCAAAGGCTGTCTTAAATATGCAACTGGAAGACCTGGAAGTTGCTGGAGATCGAGTGAGATGAGGAGAAAAACCCGTTTGTGCCGGCAGAGGTGTGGGAAGGTGCTTTCAGACCTGTGCCTATTGACCTGTCTCATCCCGAAGCAATGTTAGTCTGTGATCTCTAGACTTACCTTGCTCTAGTTCGGGCTCTGATCACGCAGCGTGTTGGAAAGCCTTTTATCACTTGCTCACTTTCAAAACCAGGTGCAAGCTTTTCTACTTCAAGGCTCTGGCAGTGCAGCATTCTGGGCAGAAACCACCCAAGCACCTTCCTTCCCCCTTTCACCTGCCAGTCCTGCTGCCTTCCAACCCACGGTGAAGAGCCTGCGGCGCCGGCCCAGCAATGACCCGTAGTGTTTGGTGACCCCTCTCTCGTAGCAAGATGCTTTGTCAGCTACCACCGTGTTGCGGCTGCTCTGCTCTGTTTTTCACCCTAAGTGGCTTGTTCAGAGTTTGGTTAATTAAGCGTCTGGGCGTAGCGAGCTCCTCAGTTAATTCGCTCCATGCTGAGGGTTGTTTATCACTGGGTAGCATATGCTCAAATTTCCCAAGTATTCTTCCGCAGCAGAGGCTTTACATATCCTTCCTGGTTTTCTGATTCTCTAAGCGTCTTTCTCAAAATGGCATTTTTAGCTAAGGAAGGCTGCTTTCCTAGGCGCTCCTGGTGCCTTGGTGATGTTACCACTTTTCCCTCGCTTTAACAAGTGCTTTCCCATTCTGTCTACTCCCGTTTCTCTCTCTTTCCTGAATCTCTTTGGATAACATGCCTCTTCCCCCCCACACACCTTCCTTCTTTCTCTCCTTCACACATAAGCTGACAGTAGCTAACCTCGCTGCCTCCTTGTCTCGTCTTAGGTTCATCTGCACTGAGCAGGTTGGGTTTCTTTTGATTCCAGTTGTAAAAACACAACAAACAGGGACCGGAGTGGTATCAGCCTTGCATTTCTACAAAGAGGGAAAACCCCAGCCAACGTGGCAATTAGAGATCAGGGAGCTGATTGATTAATGCCCAATGCAAGAGCTGCATGGAAATGTTTGCACTAAGCACTTACTGTTAATTATTCATCCTGCCCAGGCAAACCTTATCTTCAGCTCGACATCCCAAGATACAGGGAAGCTGCAGAGTCCCCCGTGGGCGGATGAGATGGGGAGAGGTGAAGAACGAGGTAGCACCTCATGTTTTACTGTTTCTTACTGCCACGGAGGATCTTGACAGGGTCAAATTGCTGTTTTGCTTCTGTACTCTCGAGGCATTTTGTTGCAGGGAAAGATTTATTAGCTGGGCAAACATTTTACATGGGCCTCCTCTGGCAGCAGTAATCACAAGTGGGCTTTGCTGGGATGCTTTTTTCTGCCCCCTGTTAAGACACTGGTCCCTATAAGGATACAGGTTTATACTGAACTTCACCCTGAGGAAAGGCAGCATTCGTGTTGGAGGGGCCAGCAGGAGGAAGCAGGAATGGTGGATGGGGACTTAAATACAAACAAAATATATTTTATTTGTAGTCTACTGCTCTAACCCTGAAGAAAGAGATGTTAACGGTGTCTGTTGTTGTTTTACCCCATGCATTTTGTGTCCTTTCTCCTGTTCACGGAGTTGGCCACTGTCCCTGTGCCGACCAGAAGTGCTTTAGTATATAAAAGCCTGCAGCTGACAGCAATATCTTTGCAACATCTATGAATACGAGATCTAGAGTCACTGCTTCACCTTGGCTTTTAGGTACCTTCTTATGCAACTCTGGCCTGTTCCCCACATGCCTGTTGTGCACATTTGCTTCCAGATCCCATGGTTATGTGAAACAGTGCTGCACCAAGCTGATGAAGGCTATGAAAGCATGAAGTGGCATCCAGTAGAGAGTCAGCAAAAGGGGAGCAGATCCTGGGGGTGGTGATGGAGCCCACCTCCAGCTCCCTTGCATCAACGGCACCTCTCAGCTCTTTGGAAATCTCGGTTGGTCTCCGGTACAGATTCCCTCTGTATGTGCCCCAGGCTGATGGTACCTCAATTTTTTTAGGTGTTGCGTTGTTTTAACCATCTTTATTAATATCTTTGACCTTATCTCCTGGCCTGCTCTGGAAGAGTTTTTTAAAAAAAGTTTAAAACAGTCTAACCCATCTAATGGATGAGATGGAAACTTCATTGACTGATTTACCCAGGAGAGATGTGTGAAGCTCATCACACCTAAATTAAATTATATCTTGAGCACCTTTCCTTTGAGCGCTGTCATTTTCCTCCAAGAGGCTGTATAAATTGCTTTTTCATTTTATTTGATGTGGCAAAAAGCCAGGACTGGAATCTATCGTTCTCCAAATCCTGAGCAGTGGTGATGGGTCAAAGCAATCTAACATGAAGGTTATTATCACTGAGCGTGTGGGTTAGCGCGGTTGAAGAAAATAATCTATTTGCCTGAATTAACACCTAAGTGCATCCTGACACAGAAACTCTGTTCTCTCAAGACTTTTTTTTGATTCAGGAACTCCCGTGAACTTCATTGATTATCTCAGTTCTATCTCAGTCCTTGATTTCCCATGAGTGACACAGAAGGCAAATTAAGTTTGTGGCAGAAAGCCTTCTAAAGATTGTGTAAATCTTTATACTAACTCTGTTAATAAAATAGGTGGGATAAGCTGAAATGGTGCGTACTGGGTGAAAGTGGACTGCATGGTCAACCCATACAGGGGATGAATTTTGACCCACTTATGAATAAATGAACACTAACGTCAGAATTTGCTTTTTTTCCAGCCCAAGTATGTTGAAGAAAGATGCTGGTCCATCATTTCTGTGGCAGCCAGAGCTCTTGCACCGCAGGCTGCCCGTCAAGCGAGTCAGTAGTGCCATGTTCCAGATCTGCTGCCCCACCAGCCTGGAGATCTCCCACTGCCAAGGGTTTGCAGGGCATCTTACTGCGGGCGATGGGGACGTTAATGCTTACCTTAGTGACCCTTTAGTTTTACCTATCTGAGGTGTACATCAGCCAACACACACAGCATATATCCCCCTTGCAGAGCCTCTTTGTGCGTGGCAACAGCTGCATGGGCTGAAGTGACCCAGCGATGGGTGGTTACCCTTCTTGTGTTCCTGCTGCACCCCAAACTGCTCTTCTCCATCTTCCCAAGCCTGATACGGGACAGAGCACAGAGCTGTGAGGCTGTGTGGTGGTGCCAACGCTGTGAAAGAGGAAAAAGAGGCAGGAGATGAAACCATTATTTAGTTCTGCTCCCATCTGGATGCCTTCCTGCCCCCAGGCGCACACACACGCACCTGAATTTGTGTGACATGGATATCCTGGGACAGGCAATGAGGTACACTCAATACGCAATCAGGGCTCACTCAATGAGTGGGTGATTAGTAACTGCATTTGTGCTAGTGCAAATTGAGGAGGAAATCAAGCCATTGTCTTTTAATGCAGAAGAGCTTTGACTAGTTGGCTAGGATTTTAGTTTCTTTTGTATTATGTATATTTTTGTACATATGTATTCACATATATACCTATGTATGACTCCTGTATGAATCCGACATACTAAGGAAGTTGGAATGTTAATGTTTGAGCTGAAAGAGATTAGAGTAATGCAAGTGCAAATGCTTTCTGATGTCTGAGTCTTTTTACTGATAGTACTTTGTAGTTAAAACATGGTTTATATCTTCTAATGCACTGAAAATACTACTAGTCTCCACAACAGCTGTGAAGTTGGTGAGCATTACTGCCCTATTGTTGTCTAAAACTAATGAATTTCTCTTGGCTTTTTTATAGCTTTCTACGTTGGCAAGAAATGAACAAGATATGTTATACAGTGATGAGATCCAAAGGCCGTTAGAAACAGTGAAAAGATGACCGCTGACTGCTGAGCCTTGGATCAGACCCAAATATTTTCTTGGAGACAATTTGTGTGGCAGTTCAATCCCATTTATGTTATGTTCCTTTCTGGTTTATGGGTTTTTTGGGGTTTGATTCAGTAAAGGACTTGATAAGAATCAGAGCTGAGCTTAGGCTGCTCATCCTCCTCTGTATCCTAGCTGCTGGCCAAGGGTTTGCTTCTCGCAGGATGAGGGTTTTGCTGAAGCTGGGAAGCTATGCTGGCTGTGTGCCACTTCTCCCTTACGGATCCTTCCTACTCGCGGTGCAGGTCCCACCCTGCTCCAGCTCTCGGCTCATCAAAGGTATTATCTATCCTCACAGTTTTGCAACACCTTGCGAACATTAGCAGAGCATAAATCTATGCAAGTTGTCTCCTACGATGTTAACAGCGCGGATGCGCTATTCATTTTCAGGCCATCACTGGCCACCTGCCACTGGGTTTTATGATTTACATGAGGTTGATGGACAACCTGCAAGTTCTCCGGCCAGTTTTGAAGCATCACTTTGAATTTTGGGGCTTGCTTTCCTTTCAGATTTCTCCTGCCCCTCTCCTGGCAAGCTTTTCCAAGGCTGGCTGCAGAGTGGAAGGAGTGGGGGGAGGTCTTCTGAGTCTCTCTTAATTTTTAATTAATCCGTGAGGTTTCTTTCTGGCTTGGGCTCTTTCTAGCTTCAGTGCTGCTGCCTCATTAATTGCAGCCAGTTAGCACAGTGGAGACGCAGCCAAGTGTCAGCTGGTATGTGCTTTTTGTATCTTTTGTCGGCATAATTAGAGAGTATTCACTGACTATCGTGTTGCTGAAACATACTCCTTTGTGTTGTTTCCTCTGTTGTGTAGCTGTATCTTATGGCCCTTTGGCTGAACTTTGGCTTCTGCAGTGGGGAACGGTGGCTGGGAGGGGGGTTTGTTCTTGGTGCTAAACAAAAACGTGGCTTGGGATATAAAAGTGTTGCTGGGAAGGATTTGCAGGCTGATGACAGAGTGTTTCCTTGGCAATCCAGGACCCGATCCCCACGCACAGCACTCCGTTTTGTGACGGCAAGGCAAGCACGTTGCCCTGATGCAGTGAGCGGGGCTGGGGCATTTGGGGTGTATTATGAGCACCCAGGGTGGCCTTCTCTGGCCACTGCAAGGCGTGTGAGGGACCTCTTGAGGGTTAGGAGGTGCAGAAAGAGCCTCCATGGCCCTGAGCGCTTGCCTCACTGGAGAAACCCCAAACCCTGGTCGTGGCTGGGCAGCGGCTTCTCCCCTCGCCTTCACTGAGTAATGGCCTGGGAATGGCCAGCCGGGAGGGATCGGACGGGAGCCTTTGCCCGGCAGCATCAGGCTTCCAGTTCTGGTGAATATTTTTCATGACGTTTCCCAAAGTCTCAAAACCAAATGGCATGTTTCTGGTTGTATGAAGCATCTCACTCAAATCAATTATGCAGCAAAAGTAAATGAGAGTGGGGTTTCTTAGGTAGCCTGTGGCCTACAAAAAGTACTTTATCCCTGGATTCAGCCTCGTTTATTCTCCCAATCTTGCATATAGGACAGGAGCAACCCCTGCCTGCTATAAACCAAAACTGAGGCAAGGGAAAACCCAAACCACCCAAGCTCTTCCCTCCTCCAGCACCGAGCCACCGGGCGCCCAGGCTGGCCTGCATCCCTCCGCCCCGCCGGGGCATCTGCTTGCCACACCAAACTGTACTTCGGGTGTGCAGTCCTACTTTTTTTTCTCCTTTTTTCCCCTAATTTGGAAGTGGAGCCTCATGCAAGGATGTAAGTTACAGTTCATCTTCACTACGCGTTTCTCTCTCTGTCTTCTCTCTGTGATCAAAGGGAGCAGATGGAAAACTTTGCGAAGAGAACAGACATCTCTGCTCCCCACTGCAAGTCAGGAGGGGGCTCAGGTGTTCTCTCTCATACCTTGTGCTGCAGTTAACTGGATTTGTCCAGGGGATTTAGGAAGAAAAAATGCCATTGCCAGGCATCTGCGTATGGGTAATTTGTCTTGATATGTTTTCGGTGTTACTGATGAGAGAGGGAGACGAATGCTTAATTAGGGAATTAACCGTCTTTTAAAAGATTAAGTTTTCTTTGAACTCATTTATCAAAAAGAGAAAAAAAAAGTGCTGCAAACTGTTTGACAGAAAGCTTTCTCAATATGAATGAAAGGCTCAACAGTTAGAATAAAAAACGAGTGTAATTACTAGGTAAACCTAGGACTAGGTTTGCCCTGTAGAAGTAGTGCTTTCCCTTGCCGTGTCAGTCTCGTGTGCTGGTCCTATTTTCTCCTCTTCCCAGAGCTACTCCATCCAGCCCCTCGGGAAAGGGGGGCACGTGCAGGTAACCCCGATTCTGCCCTCATCACATCACACAGCGCTTGGCTTTGCTCCCGGAGCCCTTCTCTGTTATCCAATATCTGTTAGCTGGAGTGATGCAGATTATAATCTTAAGGCACCCGAGCACTTGTGGGGGAAAACGGGAACTCGAGGTCCAGCGTACGCAGCAGTGAAGGACAGTTGCAGGTATCTCAGGGTGGCGTGGAAACCATTTGTCTGATGCAGTGCTACTTCTCACAGCCATACCCTAAGTTACGCCTCAAATCTTTAAGTTAATCAAAGGTTAATTCATCCCTCTTCCATTAACGAGGATGGATCCAGTTTGGTATGTGAGAGGGGAATAACCTTTTCTCCCTGGGATGAGCACCAGGACCAGATGTGTGTGCATGCACCCGATACTCCTATGTGCATCCCTCTGGTTGAGACTTAGTATTTAGGGTGGTTAAAAACGTTCACCTTTTATGAGCAGAGAGTAGCATCGTACAAACTGTGACAAAATTTTTTTCCCTCTATGAGCTAAAACCAGATATCGGTGGTTTTTCTCCTAAATTCCTGCTGGACACTTCATGGAGATTCTCTAATTCAAATTGACAGGTGCTTGTACAGTGGGCTGAAATGCTAAATAACAAGCTACATTTTACGTCTTTATGCATGTATGAGTGGGATATGAATTATTTCGTATTTATTGTGGGAATGTCAGGGAGTTAGACAATGTGTACTACCTTTTTTTTTGTTTCTGATGCACTTCACCTGCCCCTCATGAACCTCAAAGAGCGCACAGCTATTAGCGGTTTCCATTTGCAGCAAAACAACATCTCTGATGCTTCTCTAATATTTGCCAGCGTTTGGCTGGAGAGGGGGAATAATTTTTGACTCTGAAATGCCACACTCAAACTCTGCCCCAGGCCTTGCTTCGAGGCTGCATGTAGGAGAGGGATGGCACACAGCTGCACGTCCGCGGAGGTTCACTGGCCCTGGGGCGATCCCACAGTCTCATCTCCTGTGCGTCTCGAGCGATGATTTCATTTCGCTCTTGGCAGTAAAGGCTGTTGTTGGTTTCTTGCAGGAATAGCAGCTTCCGCAAAGCCGTCCCACGTGGGTGCTCCCCTGGTGCTGATGTGCGGATGGGTCCGTCACGGGTGGCTCGTGGCCGGGCTCAGCGTGACATGGGGTCCCTCGGGGGCTGCGGATGAGACCCTGGGCACTGCGCAGCTTTTGGGTGCGCAGGGAAGGCAGGCATGGGGGCTTCCAAAGCAAACGTGTTTGGAGGGGTGAGAGTGTAAGCAGGTGCCCATCAGCCCGGCAGTAACCCCAGTGTCGGGTGCTCCTTTGGGAAAGCCCCGTTCAAGTCCCCAGCTCCAGGGACTCCAAGTATCCCCATCGTGGGATGTCTTGGTGGAGCCCAGAAGAGAGGACCCATGTGCACACGTGTCTGCTCCTGAGTCTGTCCCTTCTCTCCTGCAAGCCTTTTTCAGGCAAAGAACTGTTCCCTCCTCCGGACACGGCATCCAGGAAATATTTGCAGGACAAAACCCAAATGTTTGCAAGCGTGCTGGGAGTTGTCTTCGGAGCCGTTGTCGCTTGTGTGCTGAATAAAACGATGTAAAAAGAAAAATCAGCATAGCTTCACTGAAACCCAACAAAGCGGCTATGTTCGGCTGGAAAATTGGAGCAATAATTGGCATCTCATTTGCTGTGTATAGCTACAAGAATAGCTTTTTAGCCTGATTCAGTGCTTGTTAACACCTTTGTAAAATGAGGGTTATGGCCATGAATTTACCTAGATGTGGCACTGGAATGAATCCCTTTGTGTCTACTCCTTAAGCTAATAGAGCATCCTTGGTAATCCTTGGTCATGCTAGGAGAGCTGAAAGCAGACTTGTCCCTCGAAAACAGGGGGGTGATGCTCGTGTACAGCAGCTCGGCTTCATCTCTCAGGCAGCATTCTTGAAGGCCGTATCCTTTTGGGGCAGATGATTATTTTAGGATTGTTGCAGCCGTATGTGTTATCTACCATGAGTAAATAAAACCGTTTCCGATCCATATCCGTCGGCATGGGATCACAGAAGGGAACGAAAGCCGGGTTTTATTCTTTAATGGAAGCTGCTAACAAGGTGTCCCTGTTGCGCGAGGGCTGCTCTGCTGTTGGAAATCACTCACCTCGGTGGGAACGACGCTTTTATCTCTCCTTCCCCTCAAAGGTACAGCCGTGACTGTGTTTCCCATGAAATAAGTATGTGGAATTGTTTAAATGAGCCATAAAATGAAAGGGCTGAGGGAGAGATGCAATAGGCAGGCTCCTGCATTGGCAGGCTTGCCCTACCGCTGGAAAATTGCTGGTTCTGGTTGTAAAGCGGGGCTTAGTCAAGTCAGACCCTCTGTCGCCACCCGTAGACCAAAGCAGGCTGAAATTAAAGGAGTTTGAATGATATCCAAGGGGCCCTTTTGAGTGAGCCTTGTGCACCGGCCGCAAGCTTGTCCCTGCACCCCGCAGAAAACTAATCCCCAGTTGTTTGCCTGCTAAGGAAAACCGAAATCAATGGGGCAGATTTATCAGACATCTAAATCCATATGGTGGTCCCCGTCCAAGCTTGGTATTCTCTGTGGGCAATACAATGATGATTAATTAAAACACCCTGACCCTTTCAATTAAAGCTTTCAAAGTGCTTGCTAAGCATTAATTAAGTACAGTAATGCTATACGAGACAGACAACATATTATCAGCCCCAATTTGCAGCCAAGAAACTCCCACTTTGGTAAAAGAGCTTGATTTAAAAACCAGAGTTGAAATCCTTGTCCTGTACAAATCAATGTTCAAAGTCCCTTGAAATGCAGTAGGACCGAGTTTTCACTTCAGGGACCTCCTGTCCCCATTAACCCTCTCAAACAAACGTCTAGTTCAAAACGTGAAGTAGAGGAAAATTTGTTATGTTGTCCTCAGACTTGCTTCAACATTTTGAATAATTTTCCAATAACTTGTGATGAGGCACCTGTAATTACTGTGCCAGTTTAATTTAGAGTAGGTATTTACCAATCAAATTATATCTGACACAGTTCTTGAAGGGATGGAAGTTATCTTAAAAAAAAAAATCACTATGTGCATCAGTAATATTCCAAAAATCAATGTTGTTTAGCAAGCCATATTGACCTTCTTAGAAGCTGAGATTTTTTTAATTACATCTCTGAAATAAGATTAAAACCTTTCATTATACCTTTAGAATTGCTTTAAAATGAATAAATAAAAAGCACCAAAGCATTTCTTATTGATTTAAAAGTATCTTGAGTCTCATAATAACAGTCTTCAAATCTAAACAAATCAAATTACAAAAAACCCCACCCTTCTCTATTCTTTTCTGCATCGGGGGGAAGTTAAGCTTTGATGTATATTTTGCAAATGCTTTATTAATGATACCTCCACTGGTTGGGGTTTTTTTTTTTTTGTTTCTCCTTTTGGTGTGCCAGCAGTAAAACCTACCTTTAAGCTCCCGAGGCCTCAGTAGAGATGGTTAATAAATGTTATTTTGGCACCTGAAACTATGCAGCGAGTAATGCTGCTCTGTTAGCGCCGGCGCCGACATCTGTTGCTCATGAATCATCGCTCGTCGTTAGAATGCATAACTGAGGATTTGTTTAAATAAAAAAAGCTATTAGCGGTGGGAGAAATGAATGCAGAAAGAAGGTTTCGGCTCCATGAGGAGGAAGGAGCATCCACCTGCTGAAACGTGCCCCGAGCTCCCGCAAAAGCCCACCCTGGGGCTCGAGGCACGTGCGAATATGTCAGGAGGAGGCAGCCAAAGAGAAAATAATGTGTCTGGGGAGATTCAGCTGGTTTTCAGGTTTTCTTTGGGGGTTTTAGCTGCTCTGGACCAATCTGGCCTTTTAGGTTCTGTCTGTACATGGCTGGGATGTCCCCGCATGTCCCTGGGGCAGACCACAGCTGCGGTGTAATGCTGCTCCCGTGTGCCAGGCACTGTAGTTGGTGATGCTACAGACATAAATGAGATGATGTTAAAATAAGCAATACAAGCAGACAGACTTCTTTTTTTTCCCCCCGGGGGGGGATTCTGGGGGGAAGCAGGGGGAGACACTGAAAATATTCACGTTCAGTATGCAATTGGCAAGTAGTTGGGGATGAAGAAAAGTGGAATTTTGTCACTTAAAAATGTTTTGGTTTGTTTCAAAATGGCTTTTTTCTACTTAAATATTAATTTAAATCTGTTCTCTGATACTAACTTTAAAACAGTGTGAACAGGTTAAATGGAAGGAAGAGCACGGGGGAAAAGCAATACGGGAGAAAAACCGAGCGAGTGAGAGATGGGCAAAATGAAGCTGCCATTCCAGGGATGCGGGTTAATCGGGGAGCGAGGAGGCATCATCAGATGGGTTTCACCAAGATGTAGGTTTTGATGTTTCTCCTTTTCTCTTGCAGCACCAAATGTTTCCCACTTCTTCAGTGCCTTGGTAGGGAATTCATGTGCCAGCACAGGTCCAGGGTATGGTGAAGAGCAAGGGATGGACAAAACAGCATCCCAGCACTCCTTCTCACAGGTCCAGGGTATGGTGAAGAGCAAGGGATGGACAAAACAGCATCCCAGCGTTCCTCCTCAGAGGTCCAGGGTATGGTGAAGAGCAAGGGATGGACAAAATGGCATCCCAGCGTTCCTCCTCACAGGTCCAGGGTATGGTGAAGAGCAAGGGATGGACAAAACGGCATCCCAGCACTCCTTCTCACAGGTCCAGGGTATGGTGAAGAGCAAGGGATGGACAAAACGGCATCCCAGCATTCCTCCTCACAAGCCAAGGTACGATAAATACACCTCTGGACAGCAATCCCGAGCTGTTGGGTCAGTTTTATTTAAATGCCTTTGTGGCTGGAGGACTTTGTCCAGGCGCTGGGGGCTCCAGCGCATCCCCACGTGTGCAGCCAGCTCCAGTGAGACTGATGCAGAGCGAGCTGCCTCTTGCCCTACAGCCAGACTGTCACCATCCCGGGCTGCATTTGGCTTTGTTGCTTTTTCCCCAGTACAACTGAGCTCCAAGGTGGAGTAGAGACATGAAATCTTCTTAACCCCAGACTCTTGCTGCCTGCTGGTGGGCAAGAGCCCCCGGAGCTGCTGTGGGGCTTGGCTGAGCACATCTGCTGGTGTGGCACCATGCCTGCTCGCAGAGCACGGCACTGGCTTAATTAGGGGCCTCGGTGCCCTCCTAGAGCAGGCTTAGGATGTGGCAGGAATATGCTCTGTCATCAGACACCACCTCCATGATGCGGCAGAGCTACAAGCACCTTTCCAACCCCTTGCAAGCAGGAAGATCGTGGGGCTGTGCAGCCCTCTCGGCTGCTGGGAGAGGCTTCCTGCAATCCCAGGGACACTTTCTGATGTTGCCTCTGATATCAAAGCATGACATGCCCAATGTGGTGGCTTAATTGTGTTCATAAGGTCAACTTCTTCAGAATTTGGCGGCTTAATTGTGTTCATAAGGTCAACTTCTTCAGAATTTGGCATGTGCCACTGGCCTCCTTTGTCCTGGTAACCCCCTGGGTTTTGTTTTACAGATTGTGATTTACATAGCTACAGGGCCAGGCCCCTACCTAAGTTTAAAAGCAAAAATGCCGTGAGCCCTTCAAGCCAGGCCTTACTCCCCCATGGAACACGGTTACTGTCTGCACTGAGTGTGCCGGCCTTAGGGGTAGGGAGGATGCACTCGGGGACACAACAGGAGGAGAAATCCTGTGATAGTCACAGACTTGCAGAAGGGATGAGGTTAGAAGGGACTTGTGTTGTGTTTTGAATTATGTTTACACATACTGTCAGACAAATACTTTACACCGTGACCAACCTGTTTTAGAGCTGGGTGTTTCGACGGCGGTGAATGTCTCCGATTGTTCTCTGCTCCTCCAGCCTGGTCCAGCCTCAGCCCAGCAGCTTCTCAGGCGAGTCAGAGCTGCTCCAGCTTTGCTCTGGTCTTCTGTCAGCATCTTTCCTCTCCTTTCACTTGAAAGAGTGTCACCAAAAAAGTAGTGTGCGTGCCAGCGTCTTGTCCACTGCTGGTGGTAAACGTGGTGAAGAGACCCTCCTGTCCAGGCTGGTGGCGTGAGTGCTCGTCCTTCCTTTTAGATGAAATCCCGTCCTCTTGGGGACCACAGGAGGGAAGGAGGAAGCGTTTCGCTCCCTACCACAATCATGCAAATGCAAAAACAGATTGAAGAAGCTGAAAACTGACTTTGAGGATCCTTTGTCCTTGGTTCATAGCTGTTTTTAAGAGCGATGTCAGTTCATTTCTTCGCTCTCTAAGCTTTGCTTACTACTTCTGTGTCTTGATGTAGTGGAAAACGTCTTTAAAATGTTTTTTCACCTGCACATGTGTATACTATTGAGGTAAATGGCATGGTTGTAAAAATAACCTTGGAGTCTTGTCAGGATTTTTCCCCTGAGCACTAGTGGCACCAAGGTCGCTGTGCAGGGACCAGTCTTGGCCCGGGACACCTTGCCGCAGAGGGTGGCAGAAGAGTAAGAACATTGTGCAGTGGCAACTCAGATGCACGAGGAGTGGGAATGAAAATACTCAGTTAATAAAAATGCTTATCTCATGAGAAGGAGGCTTTGAGACCCTTAACCAGAAAGCTGTGTAGAAATTACTTATGTTGTGAACTTACCGGGATCCTCAGGGCCACGTCCCCTGGTTGATGTCTCCAGAAGAAAGTGAGAAAGTGTGATGTTTTCTTCTTTGTGCCGTTCACCACAGCACGTCAGCCAGGGACACCCGGTGCCAGCACTGCGCAGAGCTTTCCCTCTGCATCTCTTGGAGGATGTTGAGCTTTATACTCGCTTTGCATTTCAGTTGTGTATTTGCCGATTAAAGCATTGGTTTGTACTTTAGGAGGAACGCACCTGATAGCAAAACTCATCCTTGCTCCAAGGCATTAAGGTATTTGGGCAGCGTCTCACCCCGCAGACTGTAAGCTCCTTGCAGCTGGGATAATACTCCGATTTGTTTTTAGAGGAGTGTAACATAACAGAGTCCTGCTCCTCAGGGCTTAGAGATACTGAGATAAGACAAATACAACCAATAATGAATAATTAGTGATCCCTGTGAGAAACGCCACTGCTGTTTTACGGTCCCATCATCAGGAAAGGCAACGTGAAATGAATTATTGCAAGCGTGGGGTGCCCCGGTTTACAGCCTGTGCTCAGCAGCCCTGACCCTCGCCATGGCCCTGTCGCACCCCAGCCCGTCCTGCACTGCGTACGCAGCACTGAGACTCGTCTCTGACCACAGGGTGCTGTGCCGGGTGCAGGTCTCAGATCTCTTGCTCCTCTCCTTTTTTGGCACTTTACCTGCGGTTTCTGGATGCGCTGCGGCAGCCCCATCAGGTAGCTCCTCGCTGGTTTGCTCCCTCACCTTGTGGTACAGCCGAGTGCCGGGTGGCATCCCTGCAAGCATCAGCGGGTGAAGTCAGGCAGCCTCGTTCCCCCTCCTTAGGAGATTACGCACAGTTGCTGGCTGTATTTAAGCACTCTTCAGTGAACCCAATGCAATATTCATACCCCAGCCGGCGCGCGCACGAGGATGAGCAGACGTTGTCCTCATATGGAGGGCGGTCAGCGGTCTGGGGACGCACCGGCGCCCGGCGTGGTGGCTGAGATGCACAGCTGCAGTGCCCAACACCGCGGGGGCAAAGCTTGTCTGCAGAGGAGCCAACGCTGGCCCGGGGCTGTGGGGTGAGCTTGCAGGGGAGCGCCAGCCCCCCAGACATCCCGCCCTCTGCTCCCTGGACTCAAGGCAGGTCTTTGGCTCACCTCCGTCGTAAGCACAGAGCCACGTGTGTGTGGAAATGAACACAAACCTGCCACAATGAATCCCGGGAGGAACCGGCAAGTGCCAAACGTTGCTGACAAATGTTGTTGATGTTATCATGACCTTAATGGAGCTACGTTATGTAAGCTAACAACCGATTTTCATCCCACGTTTGCGTGTTGCCAATATTCAAATTCGCGTAGCAGCTTTTGATCACATACGCAATTTAATAATTTTGGCTCTTCGAGCAGATGATGAAGCTCAGCAGGCGCAGAAGGGGTGCACTTGTAGCCCTTTCTCATGGGAGGGATGCCTTTGTCTTTAGACGTTCAGCAGTGGTCACAGCAGTCATCTCTACGTTCCCATCCTTGCAAATATGTGTCTGCTCGTCATTTCTCTCCTTTTCCCAATTTGTCACAAACCCCTCTGCCTCCAGTCCTGTACCCTCTCTGGTTCCTCTGCAATTGCTGTAGCAACTTGTTTTGATCCTCCTTTGCTCCCACCAGTGTAACTCTGTTAATTGCTGGAGACGCTGTTGATGTGCTCTGCTGTATAAAATAAGCGTAAAATAAGACCAAGGACCTGAAGTGTACTGAACACAGCTTTTAAAAACTGATATGTTGTCTGGCCTCGTGTCTTACCTGTGCCCCTGAAGTCCATCATGGTGTTTGATGGTCCTAGATGGGCCAAATCAGCACCAGAAAACCCTTTTGTTTTATTGAAGAACCACAAGGGTTCAGAAAAGTCAACATTCTTCTGAGAAAACATACCACATCTTAAAGAAATTACATATTCAATGGAGACATAAAAAAGCACGTAAAATTTGCAAACAGCTGTGGCATTTTTAGGAACCTCACAATATGTTGTTTTTCTTCCAAAGAGGAGCCTGTGTTGGTGTGAAAGGGGAGCCTGTAATTTGATGATCTCCTAGTAATTTTCCTGTCTTCCGTTTCATACCTTTAAAGATGTAGGGGGATGCGAGCAAATATGTTCGTTTGCAGTTATGTTTTGTTTTGGTGGTTTAATTTAAGCAGTACTGAAACTCGAATTGAAATTAGTGTAAAAATGCAGTAGCATTGTAGAGACAGTCCTGAAGGGGAAAAAACATCCTTTCCATGTTGCTAACTTCACTAGGGAATTTCCTTTTGTGTTCTGAGCTAATCTTCTCTATATTATGCCGCCATTGTTAAACATTTAAGGACCCAGGCTGCAAAGAATTGATTAAAAATCTTGGCAATTGCTGTGTGCCATTAAACTTCATTTTTGCTGTAACATACTTTGCTAATTTGCTATGATGTGTTTGATTTAGTAGTTCATTTAGCCATTGCCAGAAGCGTTAGAGGAAAAGGTAAATTTTCAGCTTGTTGACTTGTTTAATAATTTGATTTAGTCCTTGCTCTTTGACAAGTTTACACCGATGGCAGCAAAAGCTATAACCATTACTCAGTCAATACTTGAGTTTCCCTGCACTAAGAAATACTTCGGGCTATAATGGGGTCAGGCTTGTTTGTGACCGAGGTTTTGTGAACAAACAAATGTTGCAGCAGTATAACCAGTTCCTCTGTTTTATTGTTTTTAATGAATTCAGTACCTGTAAGCTACTTTGCAGAAACAATCGCACGCAGTAGGTCCGTATTAATTACTTTATTTTCCGTACTGAACGCATACGCAGCCTTAGAGTGGATTGCAGAGGCGAGGTTTTAAAAGATAGCGTTCCTCGAGAGGGACCCCTGGGAGGGTGTACTTACTGTGAACAGGACCTGGGGGAGAAGGACCTTTTCTTAGAGAGGTTAAGTTAGGTGAATACAGCTGGAAATTGTCTCTTTGCCTAAAAGTAAAAATAAATTTGTTTCCAGTCTTTTGGAGTTCACTTACCGTGAATATTAGAGCACTCAAGTTTGGGAAGGAGAAAATTTCAACACTCAAATATTTATGAATTTTAAATATACAGCTAGAAGTGCTCCTAGTGTAGACATGGTGGGTTTTTCTCCAATGGAGTGGTCACAAATTACTGGATGAGTGCATTTAAAAGTGCTTTACAGAAGGCTAATGGTTTGTAGGTATTTTATGCCACAGTTAATCAGCTGTTACAAGCAAACTAGCCAAACAGTAACCCAGTGCAGGGCAAAAAGCACCAAACCGCTCTGGATATACAGGCAGTTCAGCGAATCACTGTAGGATTCAGTGTGTCTTGCAGAACCGCAGAGAAGCCCCCCGTGTCATTTGGGTTTGTGCCCAGGATGGTGTTAGTGCCTATGTAGTACTCGTGTTATATAATACTTGTACTTTATTATATTTTATATAATACTTTTATATATATATATCTATCTATATCTGTTTAGCCTATCACATAGCTATGTATATCATTCTTTAGCAGTAATTATATCATGAACGGTAGAAAAGTGGAGGTTGATAAATGCACTGGAGTCAGTGGGGGGGAATGCTGTGAGCTGGATCTTATTCAGGCATCTAACTTGCGATTTGAAGTACCTGTTGGAGAGACACCTTGGTGTTTTGAAGGTGTGTGGAGGGAGAGCCTAATTTAGGCATTTAACCTGCAGATGACAGGCTGGCCCTTTGAGGTCCATATTTCTCTTCGTTGACTACCTAAGGCCCTGCTTCTCTATGCCAAAGGAGGTTTTTCGCCAGTGACGTGGCACTTTTCATCACTGGTTCTTCCACTTGCCGCTATGGCTGGCTGGAAGATATGTAAACCATTTTTAAAAAATGAAGAAATCAGGCTCTGCTGAAAATCCTTGTTGGCCAGGTGCTCCAGGGATGTCCCAGTCCAGGTTGGGGGCAGATGCTCCCAGAGACGCTGGGATGTCTCAGATCCCTCTGCAAGCAACCCTTTTAATTATAGAAGGTTTGTTAAGTTTATTTTATCTAAGTAAAGCATTGAGTATCTGATTACAGATTTAGAAAACCTGTACAGAAGAAAACCAGGAAAACAACCCAAGCCAAGCTTGTGCTGTTGGGATTTCTCCTGTGGCCTTGAGGTTTCCCACAATACCAATTTCACTCCCTGGCCCCGCGATGTGCTGCAGAGAGGAACCCTGTCCGCGGGCTCTCCACTTCCATTTATATTCTGGAAGTCAGTTGCTTCTTCAGAGTTGTTGCCATGTTTCAAACATACCTTTATTTATCTCCTGATTCAGGTGCTCTCTTCCTGGTGATGTTTCTCTTTTGCGTGTCAGCATCCGCAAGATGTTGAAGGCACCTCTGGGCATACGTTGAGTACTCCTTTCGTTAGCAAGGGGTATCCTGAGGGCCACAGAGCCGTAGGCATAAACTGGAGTGGTTTAGACTGGACATTAGGAAGCGTTTCTTTACCGAGAGGGTGGTCAAACAGCAACAGGTCTAGGAACAGGCTTCCTAGAGAGGTGGTCATTGCCCCAAGCCTGTCAGTGTTTAAGAGGCATTTGGATGATGCCCTTAATAACATGCTTTAACTTGCAGTCAGCCCTGAAGTGGTCAAGCAGTTGGACTAGATTATCATTGTAGGTCACTTCCAACTGAAAATATTCTATTCTATTCTATTCTATTCTATTCTATTCTATTCTATTCTATTCTACTCTATTCGTTATGGCACGTTGCAAAGCTAGACTCCCCAAGAGCATCATGTAGCGGTTTCACCCTCCCTGGAAAACACGACTTGCAACAGGCTTGTTATCGCAAGCGCAGCCGGCAGTGGGAGGCGTTACGGAAAAGCATTATTTACACAACCTTTTCCCACTCTCTCAATTCAAGCTCCAGTGCAGTGTTTCCAAGTAGCGTGCATATAATATTAATATCAGTTACTGACTTGGCGCACGAGTGCCTCAGGTTTCCCATTTGTAGGATTTAGGGCACTCTGCCACCGCCCGTTGAAATGCTTTGGGACGCAGAGTCCTTTCCAGAGCCATTCTCTCAGGCTCTCCGAGAGAATTACAAAATTATTATTGCATTGATGACTCCTAGGCCACATTTTCAATTTTTTTTGCTTTAGCACAGTAAAGCCTGGAAAACCATTTTCTTTAACACTTCATCGAGTCTCGCTGACATTTTCTTTAGTGCAATGTAATTATTACGGCTGCATGTGTTCAGCTGATATTCATCCTTTCCCATAGCTGATGTACACCTTGATGTTCATCTGCATGCAGCCACTGTCATCTTACGACGACTGGGCACGTCGCTGGCAACAACAGCGTTGTGCATTCAGTTGTTCGCAGGCTTTTTTCGGAAGATGAGGCCTGAGAGCACTTTCAGATACACTTGAAAAGCTGAACGGGGTCC
Organism: Mycteria americana; assembly: GCF_035582795.1. Lineage (NCBI taxonomy): Eukaryota > Metazoa > Chordata > Aves > Ciconiiformes > Ciconiidae > Mycteria > Mycteria americana. The sequence goes on from NC_134367.1 coordinate 124,162,600, forward strand.
TCTCTTTCCAGCCTCTGACGGGAGGCAGGGCGGTCTTTAAATCTTTATGAATAAGCTGGGAGCAAACAGGCAATTAGCAAGACACAAGCGTGGCACCGAGCAGGCTGTGCTGGGGCAGAGCACGGTGCCAGGGCTGACGGCAAGGAGGGCTCTGGAGGAACGAAAGACCCTCGGAGGTGAAGGCTGCTGCCAGCAGCCTTTGCTAGACCTGGCATTGGGGCGAAACTGCTCGGAGCAGTCATACTGCAAGAGCCGCTGGGAACTTCTACAAAGTGCATCTTCTACCTGCCACCAAATGCGAACCTAAAGCAGCCAAACCAGGTGAAACGGGAGCTGAGGGTATTCTGCCTCCACTGAATCCGGCCCGTAAATGAATACCGAGCGATGGAGACCAGGGATACCGATCGCCAGCCTGCGTCGTGCTTGATAGGATGCTTCCCACAGACTGCTTTCTGCGGGCGCGCAGATAGTCCTTTGGCTTATCTGAAATTGAGAAAACTTTAGCAAAATAAATGGCTCCTCTTCGCAGCACCTGAGCTGGCCTGACTCCAGCGAGCGTTTAAAGAGCAGCCTCGGTGCTGCTGGTGGCCTTGCTGCAGGCAGAGGGCATGGGTTCGATGTTGCCATCACTGAGCATCTCGCTTATGTGAAAAAACAGTCTGGAAAACATCCCAGATTTTGCATCTCTTCTTCTAACAGAGGTGATCGGCTGAAAGAGGAGGAAGGGTGGCAGAGAAATGTCTTCAAACCCCTAGAAAAGAGTGGCTAGCTCGCCCCACAGAAGCCTGGCTATCGTCGACGTCTGGCCACCCAAAAATAAGTGCCCATGTCTCCTGCACCTTCCAGGTTTGTACCCTTCACGTTTGCAGAGAAAAGCTTGGAAACATCACTGAAATAAACCCTAAAAGGCAGAAACCATGTGGCAACCCTAGTCCCTGTTACCTTTTTTTTTTTAAATTTTTTTTTAACTCTTTTTTTAGCTAGTCTTATGATGGTTTAAATGTCGGACTCGTGGGGTTTTGTGTGTGTTTGGGATTGGCAGCACTCCGTTGGACGCAACGTAAAAGCAACCCACACAGAACTGGTCAGACTTTTCTTCTGCAGAAAACATTTGTGAAAAAACATACCATAAAAACACCCAGTAATTTGTTTTCAGATAACATTTCAGTGGGGAATGCTGATTTTTTATCCAAACTCAAGGCACAATTTTCCCTCCCCTACAAAGTTTTTTCATAAACTGAGAACATCCTTCTGAAAACTAGATAAACCCACACCATGTTCCGGCATATTTTGGTTTAAAAGAAGAAAACAGCTTATCTCATGCTGACCTTGGGGAAATATGGCAAATTCTCTGGGGAATCTGGAAACTGCCTTTCCAGTGATTTTTTAAAATGGGCTATGTGTTATTGAAGGTTCTTGCTTAAATTCACTGTCGTCTTCACCTTTTTTGCAGCTCAGTGCTGGAGAAGCTTTGCAGGGTTATAGAGTAAGAGGCAGTGACAGTGATAAATCTCTCTGAAGAAAAGGGGAGCAAGGTAAGAAGCCCCGGGAGAACAAGGAGCAGCATGCACTGCCCCAAACACTGGCGTAAAGAGCTTGCTGACACCTTTTTTTCTTGGGCTGCCAGCGTCCACAGCCTTTCGTGGAGCACCCTTGGAGCCCGGCTGGACCATCGCTGTGGTCCCGCCTGCGCAGGGCGCTGCTGCGGCCACCTCTGCATGGCCAGGCTTACATTTCACTTGTAGTTTCCCCAATGAGCTGCCGCTGTTGCTATGACAATTCTTCTCTAGCTTATTAATAAGGAAAGAGAAACAGATAATTCAGGGAGGATGAAAACATGAAATATTTATGGCTGACTTCTGTTCGGTTATTGCTAGTTTTCTTTTTCTTTTTTCCTTATAAGCAGCAAAAAGAATGCCCAGTTTGTGAAAGGACAGATTGGATTTCTGTTTCAGGACTGCTTTATGTAATTAATTCGTAGTCATAAAACAAACAAACAAAAGAAATCCAACCCCCCAAAAAAAGAACAACGCAGAGGATCCGCTGAAGCCAAACTTATATGATGTTTTTCATTATGTAACCGTAAAATGCTCCTGCTGAAAGGGTTTATTGATCACCCGGTAATGAAGGAACAAGACTAAGCTTCCAAAAACGCAGCACCCAATCTATATGGACTGATAGACATAATTGATTCCTTTCAGCGTGGAGGTGTTAACGCAGGAAAAGATTAGGTTATCTGAGAGGAGCAGCCTGAATGTTTAGATTGCTATTCAATAAAGGCTTTGTACGGTACCAGCACTTTGAGGGGGCTGTTTCATATTTTCAGTCTTATCTGTCAGCAACTGTGCATAATCCGCCACGGGTGGATCAATATGAGCCAAAGGTATTGCTTTACAGGGTGGTAATACCTCAGAAAAGAGAGCGTGCATTTAGGCTTCTTTGATAGTATTGATGTCAGTGGGCAAGCTAAAAGCTGGTAATTATCCCTCCCTCGAACATTGATTATTTAAAAGTTGCCATGGATTGGCAACACGCGGAGCACAGACCGCACGGAGGTGAGCGGCAGAGGAGCGGGCACCTGGCACGGTCCCCTTGCGTCCGACGTGCCCCGTCACAGCCGAAGTGACCTCTGATGTTGCCCTGGTTTTGGCTGGGATATAGTTAATTTTCTTCCTAATTTTCTTCCTTTCTTCACCCTTCATGGGGGAAGTGTGACCGAGCGGCTGTGTGGTACTTAGTTGCTGACTGGGGTTAAACCACGACAGTCCTTTTTGGTGCCCAACATGGGGCTCGAAGGGTTGAGATAACGACAGATCTGACCAAAGTGTCTTAAAACAAATTTGTTATAAGCATTCATTATATTAGTTTAGTAGTCGCTGGTGACAATGCTGATTTATTTGCTCTCCAAGTTTTATTTGTTCTCAGAGTTGTGTTATGGAACACCTTACTTGCTGTATATGCTGTTTATTAGTATTTATGTGCTGTTTATCACCTCTGGGAGGTGGATTAAGGTTATAGCTTTGCTGTACTGTGTAACACTGCCTTATGGTATGATAAAATTTTTGGTCGTGAGATCCATTTGGTATTTGTACTCTGCATTGCCGTCACCTCTGTACTTTGGGAGCCGTCTATCAGAAATTATTAATAATTATTCTTTTTACTTTTTCTCCTCAGAGAGCCAACCTACGGGGGAGACACCTTCCTCTATCTTCCCCTTCTCCTCCAGGCTAATGACAATAGCTCTTGAGAATTTTGAATATCCTTGGGACGTTCAAACCAGCATGTTCCTATTGCTATGTCTTCTGAATGTGTGTGAGGTCTTGCCTGGTGTTAAGCAACTATTTAAGAATACCGTGTCTACTCCAACACCCGCGACAGGCACTGCGTCTGCTCCAGCCCCTGTGACAAGGCCTGGCAGATCGATTATATCACACTCCCACAGACCTGCCAAGGCAAGCGCCATGTGCTTGCAATGGTGGAAGCAACCACTGGATGGCTGGAAATATATCCCGTGCCCCGGCCACCACCCAGAACACTCTCCTGGGCCTTGAAAAGCAAGTCCTATGGCGACATGGCACCCCAGAAAGCATTGAGTCAGACAACGGGACTCATTTCCGAAACAACCTCATAGACACCTGGGCCAAAGAGCACGGCAGTGAGTGGGTATATCACATCCCCTACCATGCGCCAGCCTCTGGGAAAATCGAACGATACAATGGACTGTTAAAGACTGCACTGAGAGCAATGGGTGCTGGGACATTCAGACATTGGGATACACTTTTAGCAAAGGCCACCTGCTTAGTCAACACTAGGGGATCTACCAAGTGAGCTGGGCCTGCCCAATCAAAACTTGATGTACTGTCGAAGGGGATAAAGTCCCTGTAGTGCACATAAAAAGCATGCTGGGGAAGACAGTCTGGGTTACTCCTGCCTCAGGCAAAGGCAAGCCCATTCGTGGGACTGCTTTTGCTCAAGGACTCGGGTACACTTGGTGGGTAATGCGGAAGGATGGGGAAGTCCGATGTGTACCTCAAGGGGATTTGATTTTGGGTGAGAATAGCCAATGAACTGAATTGTATGATGTTAATGGCTATATAATACTGTATGTCATCACTTCTCTGGTTGCTGTATGCCATATCAACGGTGTTACAGTAAGAATCACCCATATTAATGAAGAATGAGCTTTGATGGAACCAAGCAAAGTGCAGCAGTGATGGAACCACAACTGGCTTCAGCATGCAACAATCCAACACCACACACCATCTCTCCTGTCCTGAAAGACTGTTATGACCGATGGAGCCCAAAGTCATGGACTAAATGAACTCAACGGACATTTTAGAGGGGTGGCCCCTAGACTAAGGGAATGATATCTGCGTATATATCAAAAGACAGGAAAAGTGGTGGTGATTAACTGGAATGTATTGGAAAGGGCAGGACCTGGGCACAATGTAGATGGTATGGAATAAGGGGGGATACTGTCCTGGTTTCAGCTGGGATAGAGTTAATTTTTTTCCTAGTAGCTGGTGTAGTGCTGTGGTTTGGATTGAGTATGAGAATAGTGTTGGTAACACACTGATGGTTTGGCTGTTGCTAAGCAGTGCTCATACTAAATCAAGGACTTTTCAGCTTCCCCTGCTCTGCCACACGCACAAGAAGCTGGGAGGGGGCACAGCCAGGACAGCTGACCCACACTGGCCAAAGGGCTATTCCATACCATATGGCGTCATGCTCAGTATAGAAACTGGGGGAGTTGCCTCGGGGACAGTGATTGCTCGGGGATGGGCTGGGCATCGGTCAGCGGATGGTAAGCAATTGCATTGTGCATCACTTGTTTTGTATATTCTATTATTATTATTATTATTATTATTATTATTATTATTATTATTATTATTATCTCTTCCTTTGCTGTCCTATTAAACTGTCTTTATCTCAGCTCACGAGTTTTACTTTTTTTTTTTTTCCTGATTCTCTCCCCCATCCCACCGGGGAGGGAGGAGGGGAGGATGAGCGAGCCGCTGTGTGGTACTTAGTTGCTGACTGGGGCTAACCCATGACAGATGTGCATCGTGTCACAGGTCCACGTGCTGGTGGCAGAAACCTCACCCTACACATCGCAACGCCCAACACCAAGAGGTTTCAGCAGCGTGACCTGCATCCTCCGGGCTGTCTGCCTTCAGAGCCGGCGCGGCAGTGCCTAACAGAGGAGATGGTTTTGCTGCTTGGCGTCTCTTGCACGAGTGCTTTCGTGGGCCAGGAAACACGGCTGCCAGCGTTTCGCCATCTGCCTGCTGGCGCAGTGGAGCGATTCAACCCCGAAAAGGGCGACATGTCAACCCTGCTGCCTGCTGCGGGGCAGAGGAGGGGAAAGCAGCACTCTTTCCATGCTGACTGTGAACCAGTTGTGTCTGAACTCATCCCCCTGTGACCATCAAGACCAGCGAAAACAACCCAGAAATGAATTTTGAACCCTCTCCTCTGCAGATCCTCACTCCAGCTACCTCTGCCAGTATCCTGGATCCCCCTCCCCAGCAGTCAGGGCACCATGAGCCGGGGTGGATGATGCTTTGTGGCAGAGGTAAAATATTCCCTTGCATTGATCCACCCATCGATTTTTTAGGCTTGTCTCAAACATTCATGTGTCCGATGCCACCCATGAGGAATCGTGTAATCCACAGGCTCACTCAGGAGCTGCAGTGTGCTGTAGTGTAAAGCACCGAGTTCACTGCTAAATTATAGATATTCTGTTCTAAAGAGGAATCACATGTGAATGTGACTATTTTTATTGTGATATTCACAATCACACGTGAATGGGATTATTATTATTATTATTATTATTATTATTATTATTATTATGTGTGTGTTTATTTTACACCATGAGGTTTTATTTGTAAGAATTGTGGGTTTTCGCCCCTCTTCATGTAAGCAAAGGAGGCCGCTTCCAAATAAAAATCCCTTTTTCAGTGGTGACCATAAAACATTACACAACAGCAAAGCCAGTGCCTAAATTTTTCAAACTGGGGCTCCAAACTGGATCAGAGCAAGAGCACCTATTTTCAGAGAGCCGGCAAAGAAAGGGCAGTAAAAATGCTGGTGCCAAGCACATGCCACAACATTGCTGAGAAAAGCCTGGGGACAAAATTACACAGTCTGGAGAGAGCTGAGCTGCGCTGTCTGAAAGGAGACGGTCTAAAAAAAAAAAAAAAGAAATCCGTTTCTGCAAGCTCCAAAATCCAGGACGGAGCGATTCTGGCTCCTTGCTCCCAGCCAGGGGCAAGACAGCGCCCAGAGCCCTGGCCGTCAGCCAGCTCCGGAGCCACGAGAGGAAAGCCGGCTGCCTGGCCGAGCTGCCCTCCCTCTCCCAGCCCCGAGCAGGGATCCCTTCTGGCAGCCCCCTTCCTCGTTCATCAGCTGGCGCGGGATCTTTTCCACCCTAAATCTGCTCTTTGGGGGGATTAGGAGCTGGGCCTGCGGCAGTGGTGGGGCAAGGAGGGCGTCCCCGGTGAGAAGCCGGGTGAGGGTTTATGGTCATAACTCGTTGGCACCGCGCATTTTTTAATCCAGTTTTCTGCGACGTTATTCTGCGAGCTGCTTAGTTTAATTAAAGCTCCCCAGCGTGGGCTTCTCCCCGCGTGTACTAAGTGCTGCCTTTAGGTCTTTCAGCGAGCTAACTATTAATTTCTGTAAGTTAAGCTGTGTGCCTGCCTGCTCTTTTGCCTCAGGGGACGGGAGGTTTCTGCGCTCCCCGCTGTCCCGTCAGCCGCTCGGTATCCCTCTGCGGACAGACGTGGCCTTGTCAAACCTTCATCTGTTACTCGCTGCTCGAGGGTTGCACCCAGCTTCGCCCAGAGGTGCCAGTGGAGAAGCTACAACCAAGTTTTTCCCGCAGAGACCAGAGATTTTAATGTGCAAATCTCTTTTCTAAGGAGTCATGAGGTGGCCAAACACCCAAACAATAATTTGGTTTGTCTACCCATTGTTTTGAAAAGCAAATACGTGAAGGAAAAGCCTTGCCCTGGTTATGTACAGATGTAATACACCCAGCAAAGCGAGCGAGTGCCCGCCCAGAGGTCAGAGCCAGCCTCTTCGCTTCTCCCTGCCTCTTGTTTCTGAAGTTTTCCTCATATCCCTATTTATAAGTCCCACTGAAGAAGAACAGAGCTGTCTCCTCCTGTCATCGAAATGCCAGAAAGAGCCTTTAGCTCCTCAAAAACTAATAACCAATACGCTGGGACTGTTTTGCTCCCCGTCCTTCCTCGACAGCACATTAAACAGATGTCACAGCGTGCACCAGCGAGACGCACGTGGATAAGCGGCAACTGTCTGGAGTTTAACAAAACTGAGGGAGAAGGGAAAGAAATGTATGGAGGAGCTAGTCGAAATCTGATTACCGGGATCTGGTGGGGACACCTGCCCTCTTAACAACAAAATGAACCAAAGCCTCGGAGGCACTGGATTCATTTCTGCTCGCTGAGAATTATGTGCCCGCAGGAGCAGCTGCACCTCCAGTGCACAGCAATGTCTGCGTGTCTCCTGGGGAAACCTTGGGTACGGACACATCTCCAGGCTCTCCACTACTGCATCTCCCTTACAGTGGCATTTTCTTTAGACTTCTGCCGAAAGCCCACTGTGGCTTTGTTTCACGCCACGTCCACGAGCAGCCGAAGGAACAGGGGTGGTCTGAAAATACAGCGGGTGAGGGCCCTATGCTCGGCGCTGCTCCTACTGCAGTGCAGGGTCTTGAATTTAATCTTTGAAGCAAGCTGGACCACGGCTTCCCTGATGCTCGAGGAATTCACCCTCTCTAGACCCAAATCGAGGGTGGGAGGGATGGCACCAGCTTGTTGAATTGCAGAAAGCTGTCTCCAGTAGCCGTGCTGCTGGTTGAGTGCCTCTTCTGGGAAATCAGTATGTACGGATCACGTTCAAAACTTGACACAGACCTCACTCCCCCTGGCCTTCACCCAGAGGGTCTCAAAGCAACAAGTCTAACAAAAGGAGGTGATTGATGAATGAATGAATGAGTGTATAACCAGGTTGCACCCTTAGCTGGAAAGTACGTAGAGGTGTCGATTAGGGGGTCATCGTTTGATTCAAGATGCCATGATTGTGATCTGATTGAGAGTTTGGGAATAAGACATATTTTTGGCCAAGAGAAGAAGTCTTTTTCTTAAATGGCAATCATTCTGCTCATGCCCATGTGAGGCTGTGGATTTGATGTAATGAAGCTATAATATAGTAGGTCTAATCGACTCTATAGGTGCATTGCATTTAGCACTTACCATTTCTGGGACATCTGTTCATGAACTCAAGCTCATCTCGAGAAAGCCAGAGCTGGGAGCGGCTGCGGCACTGAACTAATAGCGGCAAGGCTATTGTCCTGATGAGATATCAGATCAAACTCTTTCAATCTGCTTCAGGTGACCAGGCCATAGCGGTGTCCCAGAAGTCAAAAATAATTTACTGCTGGGGTTGCATGCTTGGCGAAGGAAGGCTGCCCTGCCAATGGTGAGCTCCCGGTGTCCAGCTGAAACCAAGCCTCATGGTGCTTGGTGGACTTTTTTTCTGTCTAAGGACTTCAGCATTCATGTAGGGTTTCACCAAAGGGTTTAACCAGGAAAGCAAGGGTTTGCTAGAAGCAGTCTCCTCCTTCAGCTATAGCATTTTGCTCTTGTATCCGCATAATGCAAATTCCTGAACAGTCCCGTATATGCCTTTTCCTGAAGCTGTGATACGTAGCATCATTGTTGACAAGCCATTACTGTTTCCTATAAGACCTTTACTGGTTCTTCTGCCATATAAAGAAAGGCTTATGGTTATGCCTACGAGCCTCAAAGGATGCTTTGCCCAGCACACAGGCACCCGCTAGCTGGAGCAGTCTGTCTACATGCTTTGCTTACTCTTAAATTTCTTTTTTTGGCCTAATTTAGACTGATGGCCCAAGTAATGAGCTTTCTCAGAAAGCCTCGAAAAGCTCTGGAAGCAATGTCAGCGCTAGGGAGAGAGACCAAAAGAAAGGTACATACTACAGGCAATCTGAGAGCAAGAAGTGACACAGCTCTGCCTCTTTATAATGAAGGAAATGTTAATTAAAATCCTTGTAAGCCTAGAACGAGCAGGTTCAAAAATTAAGTACCTGTTTTGTCACATAATGAGGGACATGAAACAATATTTTGCAAAGGCTGAAGAGCTCTTTCGGCATCTGCTTGCTGGGTTTGTGGCAGTCTCTTTTTGAAAACAGAAAACCGATTCCTCTAATTCCCCCTTAAATGAGAGAGCTTTCTGCCTTTTTTTTTTTTTTTCTGCTGCTGAACTGCCATTGCTTTAACGTATCCTGAGGTGAGGGAGAGAACGGCTCAGGTTTGTCAAGGCAGCGATGGCAAAACCCAACGTGGCCGTGCTGCAGTCTATTTGCGTTCTTTAATGCTTCGGAGGCTTGCACACGGAGTGAATCATGCCAGAATAATAATGCCACATCTTGCAATTCATTCTCATCAGTTTTAATGAAGATAAAGGGGCTCACTTTATGAATCCACTTGGGCTTAACAAATTAAACATGCTGCTGAAAAGGTACATGTGAACAGAATATTTGTCCTTATAATGTTCATTTAGGCGGACAAAGTTAACTAACCTTATTCCATATATTTTTGTTTTCTTCTTGCTGCCTAAAGAAGGCTTCACAGCTACGCAGTCAGCTCTGATCTTGTTCCCTGCTTGTTAAACACACTGTTTAATTATCATTTTACCACCATTGCCAATGAGGCAGCATCGTTTTGCTTTGAAAAAATATTTTGGGTGTCTGGCAGTCGGAGGGAAAGAGCGGCGGGAGGCAGGGCAGGGGGAGCAGCAGCACAAGGAAATCTCCCTTGCTTTCAGCAGCAGCAAAATCAACCACCAGCCAAGTGGTCCCACCTGCAGGCAGTTCTCCAGCTCCTCCACGAAGCTTCATTTCATGGCCCTGTGTCTATCGATCGCTCTCAGACTGCAGCAGCCACCTGGAAGGGAGACAGCAACCCTCCCACCTTGCTGGGGAAGTTGGCTTCAGCCTGCAAGGTGCTCGGATTTGTTATGAGCAGATGCTATGGGGAACACTTAAGGATAATACCGGCTTTGCCTCCAGAAGCTCAGGAGCACAGTAAGCAATATCTACTACATTGAACACCTTCTTTCTGTAAACTGCGGAGAAGAATAAGATAATAAAGGCTAGAAAGGAGGTCAATTAACACCCTGACAAGATTTATTTTCAGCAATAAACAATCTCCTGCAAATGGCCAGAGAAGGGTTGCAAATACTTGCTCGCCTGGAGCCGTGACCTTGGATAAAACATAGAGCAGAAGTGGACAAGCCGACGGGAAACAGCGCTGGGCTGTGCTGGGGATTAGCATTTATTACCGCGGTCTGGGCGGGAAGGCAGGCTGCGCACAGGTGGTACCAGGAGCAACGTCAGGACAGGTCCCTAGCAAAGCCCCGCAAATCTCCCTGCCCGCAGCGTGCTTAAAACCGCAGTGATGCCATTCACAACTTGCTTTTTCTGCCCCGTTAATGGTAGGGAATAAATAGCTATGGAGATGGTGATATGGTGATAACTTGGCTTTGACACTAAGCAATGCCATGTAGATAAACAAGACCCGTGGTTGGCCTTGACCTCTTGTAGACGCTCACTCACAAAAATGTTATTTTACCTTTCTTTTTTTTTTTAAGAAAAGGAGATGCCCCCAGTTCAGCAGTCTGTTGAGATGAAGAGAGGGCCCGAACGTCTCCTGGGAGGACAGGAGGGCCAAGAGCAGAAGTTACTTGAGTTCTTGCAGTTGCTTTTGTTACAAAGAGCGGATCCTGTTTTCTTGAAGACAAAACAATATATGCAAAGGCCAGAAAGAGGAGACAGGAACACCGACTCCAGAAAATGCAGCTCTCCTCTCTGCTGTTGTCTTTTCCTTGCAACTTCATTGCTGAAGAAAGATAAGCACAGTATGTGGTATTATCAGTCACTCGAAACCTCGGTCAACGTGTACCAGCATCTGGCTGTTCAAAATATTTCAAGCTTTGTTTTTGGTCACGGACTCACAGCAGTTGTTAGAAAAAAATCCTGGCTTGGCTGCGGCATTGGGCTGTTACTGGCAGGAGGCAGAGAGGGAGGAAGAAGAGGAGAAAGAAAAGGACATGCAGGGCAGCAGCAGGACCACAAGTGTCCCACAAATCGACTTCAAAGATCAAAGCGGATTCAGTGGCGCTGACTTACGCCAACTTACACTTATTTATAGGGGCTGCCTTGAAACACTGTCCGTCACCGGCACAAGCAGCATCCGCAATTAGGATGCAGAGGTGGGCACCCCAGCCCCACAGGATGAATTACCTTACGGTTTTCCAAGATAAAATCATCCCCCTATGGAACATGGACAGATTTGTGCGGCCACAGCACTCAAGCCGAAGGTATCAAAGCCGATAGTTCATAAAGGAGCAACTAGACCAAAAGTTAAAGTACTTATTAGCCTACAGTTATTTAGCTCAGCGGTTTTCTTCTAGAAAGGAGCAAAGATTTTGAGGCCATTATTTAAGAAAACCTGTCTGTGCCTTTTAAGAAGCAACATTTGAGAAGAGACGACAGTGATTATTTCTGAAGTATCTGTAATAATGATTTCCCACCAGTCATCCACTCGTAAGGCAGAACAAACTTTTCATCTTTTATTGTTGCCAGTCTTGTCTTTTCAATGATAAAATACTTTTTTTTTCCCTTTTTTTCCTTTTTTTTTTTTTTTTGCCCCTGGTGAAAAGCCTTCATTGGCAAGAATTCCTCATTAACCTGATAAGACAGCTGTCCCTTTCCTGAACCATTTCAGATGTCCCCCCCCAGGTTCTGAGGCGGCTTCAATCTCTAGGTCATGCCACAGCATTTCATCTTGTAGGCAAGACCATCCAATTTAGGAATAATAAAAGAAAAAATTATTATTAATAATAATAACAATAATAGCAACAGCAACAGCAACAACAACAACAACAACAACAATAATAATAATAATAATAATAATAATAATAATAATAAATAATAATAAAAATCTGACTGAAGCCAGAAAAAAGCCCCAAGCATCTGTGCCTGGTGGGGGTTAATCACGGTCCAGATCAACCTGAGTAGCGTTGCACCTTCCTTTTCATTTCCCTTTCCCCAGCATCATCTCTGAAAGTACGTCAGAAAAATACGGCAGGGTTGTTTGCTTGCCATGTGCTCTGGCTGTCTTTGATTTGCTTAACCATCTTTGACCTTTTGATCCCTCGTGGCCGCGTCTGAATAGATTTTGCCTGGCGAACCACTGCGGAAAAGAATCAGCTTGCGCAGCCCCCTTCGACGTTTCTGAGCCAGGATGGAGGCACTCTTATTGCCCTCCATGGGGTGATAACACATTAAAAACCCTCTTTCGCCATCTCATTTATTACCTGAAATTGCATTGCACTGAAACATTAGAAGATCCAGCATCCACCGAGATAGGCTAATTTTAATGATTAACTGAGGAACTGTTAAATTTTACTTCAGTGCTCCACTGTCATTATGGAATTAGTATTAACGGCCATGTACAGTGAGAGCTGTAATGAGGCTGGCTGGAAGTGACAGTGCCAGGGAGCTGGAGCTCTATAAATATAAACTTAGCACATATCATTAAAAAAGAAAAAAAATCAGGGAAAAAAAAAAAAACCCTCAAGAGCCTTACTTTGTTGCCAAATTATGCTTGGGTCCCTGGAACGTGAAGTCCAATAACTTTATTTTTCCCCCCTCTCCTCCTCCCTCTGTCTCTCTTGCTCTCCCTAGTTGCTTTTAATTAAGCCTGGATGAAATTAGCGGACAGAAAATCAACACTTGTAAAAAAGTCTCATTACAGGATGATGGTGGGGCAGCTTCCTGAAAACTCCAGCAGTTTTTCCCTACACTGGCCGTAAAGCCTGTAGCGATGCCAGGCCTCCTAGTACGCCTGCCGCGGCCGCTTGGGAAAGCAGGTGAACAGAAGAGGCAAGCAGATCCTAAATTCAAGACTTCCAGTGTCACCTTTTCCCCCCTCCCGGCTGTACGTTGATCCTTTAAAATTTGCCGCCAGTCAGACGGTCTATTTTATCGCTGCTCTGAAGCCCGCGTTCCCTCCAGTCTCTGCTCGTACCAGCCTTTTGTTAACGATCAGCCCCAATTAATTTGCTGCCTGCAGAAGTGCCCGTTGCCCCGTGGACATGGACAATCCAAGGCTGCACCCCTTGCTTGGGTGGTGCCTCCTGCTGCCACACACGAAACGCGGGGTCCTTTGGTCTCTGCCAGCGCCGTGCTTTGTGCCACTTGTCCTTGGCCCTCGACTTCATCTCTGTCTCCTTCCCGCTCACTCCTCACCCCCTTTTGAATACCTTCCTGACTGTATCCTTTGCTTCAAAGCCTCTCAGTCCTCCAGTGAATAGCCTGGCACTCTTTGAAGATCTAAGCTCCCCCTTCATCACTTGTTTTGGCTGTTTTCACTTTTCTGTCATGAGCATCTGATCCACCCACTGGAGCTTCCTAACCGCTGACAGCCATTTATGCCTCATTATCTCCTTGACGGTTGCATTTTTCACTCTGTCTTCTCTACTTGATCTTCCCAATCTTTTTCAAACATTGGTTTTTAAAGTTATTTCGACTTTTCTCTGTTTGTTTTCATGTGCTAATGTCTCGTGTGCTTATACCATCTTCAGGGTGATGCTCACCTTGACAATCCTGCCTTTGTTTGTGGATAATCTACGTCTTATCTGAAGTCCTGAAGAACCTCCCAGCAGTCTCTCATACACCCCATAGCCGAGCAAGTGACCTTCTGGGGAGATTAATCAGGTAGGAACGAGGTTTCCATGATGAGTTCTGCCAAGAGGAAGAACGTCCTCTTGATGGCAGAGGATATAAAATGGAGGCTCTTCCAGTACAAAGAGGTATCTCAGGGCTTTTTGCTTTTCTCTCCGATTCCTTTCCCCAGGAAGAGACACGAACGCAGTCCTTGTTGTTACCATTGGTTCGTAGTACCCCCAGCGGCTTGATGTGCAAGGCTGTCCACTTTCTCTGCAGAATTTCATTTTATCTCTAGTCCTGCATGTTTTTGTTATCTTAAACACAGGAGTTGTTTATCACTGTCCTTGAGTAGCAGCTCTTGCACCATAAGAAGTCCGCTGTTCCTTCCTGCAACCTCACTTAAATTTCCGTTTTTTCTTTGGCACTATTACGGTGCAAACAGCTGCTCTGTATAACATGGAAACAGGTTTTTCTTTTAACAGTCTTCCTTCTGCAAGGTGCAGCCCCTGCACTGCGCGGTTACCTGTGGGGGATGCCTTTGCGATGCTCTCCCTTTCCTAACTGTCCTCTCTAACATTTACTATAACCACATCTGATACTGCTTTAAGCTATTCTTTTTCAACCGAGAACATGGGACAGTACTTTGCTCCAAAAGTTTTATCAAGTTCTCTTCTGCGTCTCCTCTTTATGGAGAGAAGGGATCTCTTCTGGGTGGGTAGTGTCTATAGTGCATCCTGGAAAAGACGTCCTGAGACATCCCGGAGCTTGCGGGAGATGCTGCCGCGCACGCTTTAAAGCTGGTTTCTAGAGGTGTCCTTCAGTGCCCACATTTGCAAAGCTGTTGAAGGGAGGGCTGGGGAGCTGCAGCAAACCACTGTGCCAAACGATGTACCCAAAACATGTTAAATGTTAGAGGCTGTTTCTGCATGAGCCACAAGAAATGAGTTATCTGAAGTGGTTTCCATTGCCAGGAGGTACCAAGCCAGCAAAACAAAGGAGAAAAAAGTGGTTTGTGTTGAAACTCCATCTCTAAAAAAGAAACCGACGCAAACCCAGTTAACCCGATGGCTTCCAGTCTGACTTCAAACCTTCAGGCGACATCACATTCCACATAACAAAACTGTAAGTTATTTTTGTTGCACAGCTGGAAGCCCTGATACCCTTTTTCTTTAACAGTACATCAAAATGCAGTGCTTTACCATGCCGGGATTTGTTTAGACCCAACCAAATTGCAGGTAGTGGTCGGTATCTGGTCAGCACAAGATTTTGTACCTTCTTTCTGTTGGTACTCGTGTTAGGAGAGGCCACTCGGAAGCAAGGTCCCGCTTTGTTAAGTACGTTACGGACGAATACTTGGAGGTCATGCTGCCCTCCTGAAGAGCTGCAGTGTAAACAGAGAGGAGAGCTTACCTGGAGGAGAAAAGCAGAGTTGCGATTCCTGTTCCGTAGACAGGGAAAATCAACCTCACGGCGGTCGCACGGTGACGCTTGACCCTCCAGGATGGGCAGTGACAAATCTCCGGGATTTGGACAAAGCAGGACAAAGCAGGATTTTTTCCGAAGCGGTCTGCCCAGCTGCACTTACTCTGCTCACGATAAGCCGAAACATCTTTCTTTATTTCCTTTTTTTTTAAAAAAAAAAACCTCTTGCAGAACCTCTGAATCAAAACAGAGGGAGAACTGCACGTGGCAAGGCAGTTAAATAGCTGGGTACTTTATCTCTTGAGTAAGAATGGATTAACAGACTTTCTTTAGATGAATCTGACCTGTGCCTCATCAGAGACAAAATTATGACAATTTTTTTCAAGTCAAATAGCTTTGGGACTTAAAATAGTTAATTGCCAGTGGTATTCTAATGGCAGCACAAAGCACCACAAGGACAGAAGAGGCTGTTGGCCTTCATGAATTTGCGCCTCCGCCCTCCTTTTTACCTAAAACCTACTTCCTTATAT
Organism: Mycteria americana; assembly: GCF_035582795.1. NCBI lineage: Eukaryota > Metazoa > Chordata > Aves > Ciconiiformes > Ciconiidae > Mycteria > Mycteria americana. The sequence goes on from NC_134367.1 coordinate 124,178,332, forward strand.
AGAAAAATAAATAAAAAAAAACCCTCTTTACCCTTTTCATAGAGATTCATTTCTGATCACATACATCTTAGATTTGCCCTGTTCCTGTGATTCCTTGTAGAACCAGGGTATCACTACGTTAATGCTTTAAAGACTGGAATTCAACAGAAGCTGAGGATTCAAATGCCTTAAAAAAAGCAACTTTAAAACTAACTTGAAAACCCAGCTTTAGGTCACAGGCACTTATTGATTTTTTTTCCTATATATCCTCTCTCCCGTGTTCTTTGCCGTTAGAAGAATTTTTCTGAAACAGTAATATCTTGCTGCCATAACTTAAGTAGGCCTTTAAATTTCTGTAGGTATTACAAACTTTCAAACCAATCTCGTGATAATGATTTATCTTAATAACCTGCTAACTTTCCGGGGTATTGATCTGGCATCCCATCCTCGTGGGGCCTCTTGCATCTGTCTGATTCCGTGGCACTCCTGTTGTCTCTTTGACTTGCGTTGGCGTGCTTGCCTAAACGTGACACTGTTCAAAGTGACTTTATGAGAACAGTATGAATGTTGAAACCAAGAAAAACAGAAGAAAAATGCAATCCTACAGCCACAAGCCTTGAGCTTCCCGTTGGGAACGTGACGCAACTCCATTTGCCCAAGTTTTACTTTTGGAAATTTCCCTTTGGCTGTGGCCCTTACCTCCCAACCTGCAATAATCACAACAGTCGATAAAACTGGGAGATTTGCTTTTTATGTCGGCTTTTGTTCACTACATCTACAGGACAGCTGGCTTATTGCAGTCCTCGGGAACTTCCTCCCCTGCCTTTCTGGAGTGATTTCGTTTCCCGGTGCTCCCTGCCAGAAGCACTGCTTAATGTCCCAGTGAAGTTTCTCCTGTGCAATTTTTTCATACTAAAGGTGGGTGAGCACTTTCCAAGGCAAAATAAGCTGCCTGTGTTATTGCCTGTAAAGTCCTGTGGTTTCCAAAAATCAGGATTTTCTTTATAAGCCTATTGGGAACGGGTACATTTTAGTAAAATACGTTCATTAAAATCTCTTCCCTTCAGAAAACCGTCACGCTAGCGGATGCACTGCACCGTTTTTCTTCTGAAGGTAGTGGCTGTTATGTACCGCTAAGCATTGCTCTAGCACTTCGGAATAACTTAGCCAGTCAAACGGATGTGAGAAAGTTGTGGAGAAAAAAAGAGCTAGGACCTGATTTGGGATTTTACCGAGTCACTGGAAAACTTCTATCCGTGTACAACCATGACATAATTTATGACAACACGCTTCGAAGATTTAGCTTATTTATTTTGCTGACAAGGTGACAGCTGACCCAGAGGTAGGTCTGCGAGAACTGGCTTAGTGTTGATAAACAGCGACAGTCTGAGCAAGGGACAGTGTTTGGGCCACAATTACCATTTTATGGATTATCTTGTTTGCTCATTGAGCTCTCCAAAATCAATTCAAATGGGGTCCAACCCTCCCAAATGCTTCCTGTGTGATTTACCAGGTCGGTTATGCAGCGATCAAGAATATCAGCTAGAATGAAGAAAAGTCTGGGCCATTATGATCTAGAACCCAATAGCCGCAGGAGGGAAAAGAGAGGCAGATGGCTAGCGGAGATACCCTGAGCGGCAAAAGAAAGGCGTGGAGGAAAGGCAGGGTGTCTTAGGAGTGATGACTGCATCCTTAAGCGTCGCGCTGGAGACAGATCGTGTGGGTCAGAAAGGAGCACAGTGGAAATAAAAAGATATATCCGTGTGAATGAAATAAGACATTACCTGGTTTTGTGTAGCAATTAAGAAGGAAAGAAAGAAGTGGGCCAGAGATAGAAAACGTCATAGTGGAGCGGAAACGATTAAATGGTCTGCAGTGGGGAAATAAAGAAGCATCAATGTTTGATAAGGATTACCGAAGTAGGCGATAGAACAAAGACAGAGGGATAAATAAAGATAAAAGAAGATCTGAGCTTCTAAAGCACATGAGAAACAGGAACCCAGGCAGCATGTCACTGGGGCTATGGGAGAGCTGAGCAGGAGAAGTTAGGGACAAAGGAGCCCCGGGCAAATCAGCAGGTGACAAATACAGGAAGGTCCTGGGAAATGGCTAATAGAGTGATTATACATCCCATAAGACTCCAAAAATCCAGGGATCTCCTACAGGACGTCTGGCCTCACTGATGGCAGGGGTTGCTTTGCTTTCAGCCTCAACAGAGCCAGGTTTTCTCCTCTGGACTTTGGGTGGAGTGTGCCTGAAGCAGGCACTTTCTTGACCAAATTGTTCATCCTCAGACATCTGGATTCAATAACCAAATCTGGAGGAAAACATCACGACTCTATCATTGGTTGGTGTATATTAGCTTGAATGCTTGTTGTGTCCAAAGGACCCGTATCAATTCAGACCAGCAAAGGGTCTACGTCGTTGGATCTGATGTACTTTGCGCAGAAGATGGCGTTACTAACAAAGGCAGCAATAGAGATAAGATTCAATTAATATAATTGATCCAAACTGGATCACCAGATAGTTATTGTAATGCTTCCACAGCTTTCTGTAGGACCAGAGGAGACAGTTTCTGGTCTGAGGATTGACGTCTTTGTAATAAGGTTGATGTCTGTGGGGTTCACAGGAACCTGCCTACTCAAAACTCCTGTTAGGGAAGGCTCCGCAAGGCTTTCGCTGACATTACCAACTAAGTGTGTTGGCTTGTGTGGCAGGTTATTATAGCTTGTCCAAAATCAGGTGCTTAACCTGCGGATCAGAAGGATCAGAAATCAAATGGGAATCTCTTTGTAAAGGCCATGAAAAACAGAGCTTATTTAATAATATTTAAATACGAATTTTATTTTTTCTTACTGTTTCATATTTTTTATTTTAAGATTTGCTTTTCCAACAGGAAGTTCATTAAATCTTTGCAGGGTGTCTCATTTCAGATCAACAATAGCTTCTCCATTTTCCGAATGAAATATCTAGAAGGGTTTTTGAAGAGCTCAGAAGTTTGCTGGAACAAAGCGACATTTTCAAGAAGTTTTCTCAGGGACTTTATCCAGAATGGGTGACATCCAGACGAGCCTGTCAGTTGCTTTTAAGTTGCTCTGAATTAGGCCTGTCTTGCAGGATACCTTCCAGTGCATCTCAAGCTTGGTGATAATTTCTGGTCTGCACAGGCAATGCGTGCAAGAACTTTCTTCCAAGCTAAGCAAATTTATCCAATTTCTGTTTCCTGTAGGTTTATTGAACACATGTCGCTTGGATCTCGTGCTTGGTTAGCATCGCGGGCCTCTGGTCTCTTCACTCCCCACTTCTCCAGCCATCAGCTTTGCCCCCTGCAGAGATCTGCTAATGCAAGCAGAAGGGCTCTTCAGAGAGGAGCCTCTTTGGGGAGCTGCCATTTCACCATTTGGCCTTCTCGCTTCCTCATTCTGCTACGGGCTTGCACGCCAAGTATTTAAGGACCAGCTTTGGCTGAAAACGCAAGGCTTAAAAGTTAAAGAAAACTGAGAACGTGTCCAATTTGCACCAGAGGGAGCCTCTGTAATTCGTTTTGTTGGAAGACAGCATCCAATCAGCAGTACACATATGGCGTAAGTGTTTGAAAAGTTCGTAGCCTGGCAAGCGGAGCCGCGCCACTCTCGTTCAAGCTAGCGGCAAAGAGACCGGCCCATCTGTGAGCAAAATCCTTGGGCTGGGGACTGTTCTCCCTGCCTTTTCTTTTTTCTTTGCTTGGTTTTTTTTTTTCCCCTCCTTCGTTGTAATTTTTTAAAGGAAGTAACGGCATTTCAGGAAGGTGGTGCAGACAGCACAATCGGATTTATAGCATTTCCACTATCTGCTTCTCATTAATATTGATTTTTTTATATTTCATCTCTGACAGCAAACATGACTCTTACCAAAAAAAAAAAAAAAAAAAAAATCTCCTCTCTTCAGTTCCCAGCTTTTCATGAATGGGAGATAGCGTGCCTTACCCGCTCTGAGCAAAACATTTACTGCTTCTCTGTGTGGTTAATTACAGTTTTTAACTTTATTGTCTGGCACTCCTAAACAATTGCTGCAAGTTTCTTACCGAAGTCTGCAACTGAGAAAATAATTTCTTGAGAGAGAACTGTATTCACCAAGTTAAATCATAGCATGCCGCTCATTTTTCTAGACTTCAAGTCTTGTGTAATGGCAGGGCATTATAACACACTCTTGTAATTAATAAGGTTGCTGATTCCTGGGAAATGAGCTAGAGAAAAGTTCCAAATGGTAAGTTATTTCTTGATGCCAGAAGGTGATTTTTTTTTTGTTATTACCACTCCCACATGTTCAGACTGAGGAGTTAATTCCCCTCCCCACCCACTTAAGGCAACTGGCCTAAAATGGTAAAGACAGATACGAGAGCGTTTGGCTTTTTATTTTTTTCCCTGTCTGGTATCTGCAAAGCTGGAACAGTTTGAAGCACAAAGAAAACACCTTTTTCTCTATCAGCATGGGTGACAAAAGCTCTCTTGAAAGCTGAAAGCTACTGTTCCTGCCTAGCAGACCGCAGACGGGGGTGGCACGAGGACCGTGCCCACGGGTAGCCGCTTTGGACCCCACACCAATTGCTCATCACGTGCGGTGTGACCTCCTCTAGCCTATGTCCAAGAAATGATGTGATCTGCCTTCTTATTTAAACTTGAGCCGGAAGGGAGAGAGTATGTGTGTGCCTTCTCTTAACCCCTAGTATATGTTTTTTAAAGAACGGAGATTTGGGGAGGAAGGGGGAAATCTGTTAGATGGGAAACACTGGGCTTATCAGCTGTCTTTTTCCCCATGCCAGGGCAGATGCACGTGTGTCTGGAGACGTACGACAAGTCTGAGATCATAGCTCTCCAGGAAATAAGGCCCAACGGATTGAAATGGAAACTCACTTTTATTGACTATTTAAGACTCTTCTTTGTTTTCCTGAAGGCAACTTGCTTGTCGCAGGCAAAGCAAAGTAAGGACTAGGGCACCGTCAGCAAGCGAGCCGGTCCTCTTCTCACTCCAGAAAAATCCTCGACCTGCCCAAATCAACCAAATTGAGCAAGGTGAACCCTTCTTCCCGGGCCCTCCTATGCCCGTAAGCTGGGGTGTCCTCTGGGGACGCTCCATTGCCCCGCTCTGTCTGCGCACCGAGGTGAGGACCTGCGTATTGCACAAAGCACGTTAAAAAATAAATAAATCCCCTTTTGAGAGCTGATCCGCTGCTTACAGCCTACCTTTTATTCCAGTATTGTGCCATTCGAGCATCCACACACAGCCCAGCAACCATACTTGGGTTTTCTCACCACATTTCAGGCTGATGTAGCGTTGGGTACGTTATAGAAAGAATAGCATTTCATTTCAATAGCATATCAGCATTTCAGGCTGATTTATTTCTACGTTACAGAAATAAGAACTGGGAGTGGGGAGGGCAGGAAGAGAGATGGGGAAACTGCAAGAAGGAGGCGGCGACGGAGGGCTGGAACGGTGGGATCGACACCTTTTTGGTTGCTGGGAGGGGTTGGAAATGGGGTGTGAATTTATCGATAGCTGTCAGGAAGCATTGCCCATGTTTGCTGCTTTACTCATGGCTCGGTACTTAAAATGGAAAGATTGACTGGTTTCAGAGCACGCCGTAATCGATACACCGCGTTTGGATGAATATCGCAGCTTTCCACTTAATTAGAGGTGACTTGGTTGTTTAGTATTTCAAATCAGTAAAATGATCATGTCAACGCTGTAATTTCCTAAGAAGGGAAATACCACCTCATTTTCTGGTCTTTGCTTTGTTTTATGCACATGCATCCTTATTTCTGCATTTGCTTACGCTGTTTGCTTTAACGAACATTCTTTAGTGTTTTTGCAGGCTAAGATTGAGCAGAATTTGTCTTTGAGCAGAGCTTGACATAAAAGCTTAATCTGCAGCCGAAACACTTATTTTTCTTTTTTTTGTCACAGGGACATAAAAGGAGAACAGAGTAACTGCACGGAGCGTGGTCGTCGTACCCCAGCACTCCAGCACCGGTGGTCAGCCAGAGGGGCTGCAGGCTGGCTTTCGGCAGCAGCTGCGGAGCCTCCGGCACTCGCACCGGCTGTCGCTATCCCCAGCCCTACGGAGACGACATCTCGAAAACCAGGCTAACCTTTACTTACGGCTTCGTTTGTACCAGGGCGTTTTAATGCTGCTATAAAACGCCAGGCGATGCCCTACAGCAATGCGCTTGGTGAGCCCCTTGTGCCCCGAGTGGCCCTGGCACCCCCGGGGCCGCGAGGTGAGCAAAGGGGGTCTGGCCGCCTCTCCAGCGCACGCCGCGGGTGCCTGAAGGGGACTTGTGCCCGCTGAGGCCATCAGCTGTCCCTGCAGGGAGATGCGCTAATGAATTAATCTCGCGGGACCGAAGTACGCGGGTACGAAGGAGGAGCAAAGGACCCTGCCGTCACAGGTGCTTTCAGGGTTAGGGGCAGACTTAGGTGCTCCAAACCAGAACTTTAACAAATGACAGGTTTCTAACCCCATGAAATCCAGAATCAGGGCAACACAGCGTCTGTGACCCTTGGGACTGCACGCCGACGATATTGGGTCCTTCCCAAGTATTGTTTGCTTTTAAAGATGCATCTGTCGGAGAGAGGGGCAGAACTGCCTCTCATAGATGTAGAAACTGAGAGGCCAGAGTTCGCGTGGAGGGAGAGTGAGATCTGCCTTGTAGGCTTCACCGAGGCCATGCACGGCCACCCTTGCGCTCTCTGGTTGCCATCCCACCTAATCAGGTTATCATCTACCCCGTGGGAGCGAGGGGACGGGGAGAACGGTCGCCGTCTTGCAGAGCTGAAACCGGAGGGCCGGGCAGCGCGGGGAGGGTGTAGATGCCCGAGCGGAGCTTTGCTGAGATCAAGGTGCCTAAAAATTCAGCCTGGAGGCACCCACATCACCATGCAGATGAGCCCACAGGTCCTGTCCTTTCACAGTTACTGGCAACTAGTGGGTCCCAGCGTGGCTGGCGGTCGTCTCGCCCGGGTGCCAAGGTGGACATGGCTTTGCCCTGCTCGAGTTCAGGGAGCATTTGCAGAGACACTGTCTGCAAGAGAGCAACTGATGAATGGACCCAGGGAGGCATGCAAAGACAAATGAGCTCCATAAGCCTTGGCTTTGTCCACTCTTCTTGTCTTTAATAACACCCCAGACAAGGTTAATCTGCATCGAATGCCTCCAGCAGCAACCCGAGCATGCTGAGACAGCCTATCGCATAGGCTTTTAGCACACCTCGTTGCAGTTTTTTTCCTGTCACAAGGCTATTTAAGCCTGATGCCTGGCAATTAGCTGCCAATCTGCTGCCTGGAGAAGCAGTTCAAAACAGGACGTTTGGTTGGTGGTCGAAGGAGCCATTTTTATACATATAAACCTAAACCTATATATATTTTTATGTATAAAAACCTAAATACGTCCTTGCCCCTTCCCAGCCGCTGGGTCTACGCAGCCATCCCCCGGCTGTGCGCGCTCACAGGGTCTCCCCCTGGTGTCACCAAACCCCTGCAAAGGCAGATTTCCTCCAAAGGGAATGAAAAAGGGACAATAATCCATGGCTGAGCTGTCACAGGAGCCTGTCTGGGGACACTCAGCAGCAGCCAGCACAAAATGCGTAAGCAAGCAGCCTCAGCTGCCTGCTGAGTTCTTCTGCCTTTGGTTTCACAGCTGGAGCTTCCGGTCCTCCCCAAACTGTACCCGTGCCGGCGAGAAGACAATGGAAAGGGAAAAGGGAAAGTAGGAAAGAAAAGGACAAAAAGCTTTTGCCCGTTTTGATCTGGTTTTAATTGCTGACGTGTCAAAATTTAAAACACTCCAGTTACCTCTCAGCAGCACGTTGGAGCTATTGAGTGGCTCCTGTTGGTATTTAAATATGCATCGGGGTGGTGGGGGATCTAATTAGGGGTTTTCTGGTTGTGATGATGTTGGCCCAAGAAGCAGGGGTCTCTCGGAGACCAGAGCAATCTTTGAGGTAAGCAAAGAGAAAGGGGCTCACCATCAGAAAGGGGCTGACATCGTTCCTTGAGAAGAAAGAGATTAAATTAGACCATCCCTCCTTTCAAAATGGGATTCCTTCACCCACAGGTTACCAGGACCAAGCCTGAAAGCGGTGAGCAGTGGAGATGGGCGATGATGAGACGATGGCGACTTCCAAATGTTTCTTTCATCGTAATGGCTTGAAAATCCTGTGAAGCTGTGAAAGCTTTTTTTCCTGACTGATTTGGACTTCAAACCAGCCTTTTCTAAGAGGTTTTTTTATCCAATTGTCCTCTTTTTCGTCCCTTCTTCTCCTCTCTCTCTTCCCCTCTATTCCCGTGCCTGTATCATCCACCAGCGTGTTTTATTTCCCCACCACACGCTGCCTGCAAGGGATCGGGGAGGAGAGAGCACGGGTTTTTTGGGGGGCAGGGGTTGCCAGCCTTTGCCCGCCGGCAGGACCAGACCTCTCCCGCTGTCCCTCCGGAGACCACCACCAGCAGATTCCCCGGCTCCCAGGGCACGGCTGCTGCCGAGACTGGAGGAAATCACACGAAGTCAAATGAAATTCAATTTTGCATTTTGCGATTTTGCAGACCCACCCCTGTAGGTCTGCTCGCCTTCCCCAAACCGTAAGACCTAAGCTGCCAGCGATGAAAGCAAGGTGGAAAACCACCACAAAATGCCCTCCGGAGCGTGGCAGGGGAGCCTGGGCTGGGCTTTCTTCTCGTGATCTTTCTGATCCCGGCGGTTTTGGTAAGAATTAAATCATCTAAACTCTCTAGCGGTTTTATTTGCATGTATCGATTCCTGGAGAGTCAGGAAGTTTAAATTGGAGTGATTGATCGGCGCAGCGTTAGCGCTGATCAATACGGCACCTTTAAATGAATACAGTCATCTTGCACTCAATTAGAGATGACTTGGTTATTTCGCAGAGCATTTCATGTCAGGACGGGTACCCAATGCAGCTGTTCAGCTGGCTGCAAGGGGAAACTTGGCTGAAGGGTGGTTCAGGTTTGCCCATAGATGTAAAAAAGCAGATGGAGAGAGAGCAACAGAAATTTGGAAGGGGGGCATTAGCCCAGCACTACCGAACCTCACTGCTTTCACTGAGACGCGGCGCACATGAAAAGCAATTACCTGCTGCGCGGGTAACTTGTGCGTGCAGCGGCGAGGTGGAACGCCGCAGCCCGGCTTCGTGCTGTGGTGAATATTCACGTGTCCGCAGCAAGGCAGGCGGCTCAGCCCCCAAAACCCTGGAGGATGCAGCGGGGGCCCTTAGGCAGGAGACGGGGGTGGGACCGAGAAGGGAACCGGACCGCAGCCTCCGTGCTACAGTCAGTTAGCGGGGTAATCGCTGAGCTGCCGTGCCGTGCTGAGTGGACCTCCGCCTAATTTGTCATGGCGAACGGCCGCAAAAGAAGATGGTGTGTTTTTCAGTGCAACAGAAATTCGTTTGACCCATAGAAAAGTCTTTTTGAAGTGAAAAAAAAAAAAGACCTAAAAAAAGATAAAATATAAGTAAGATGCTCGTATGCTTATTTATTTCCACTTGGTCTATTTGACAGCATTTAGGAATGTTCCAGTTCCTCATCCTTGTGCTCTGAGGATTACGTATATCAGGGGAATAAGTCCACGAGCTGTGTGCCAACACACAGCAGGACATGGCGAGCGATGCCCCCGGCACCCCAAAGCACGGCAGTCCCCGGGGCAGAGCGGCGCGGGGGACCGGGTTCCCCTCCACTCCTGCGCCAGCCCAGGTGTCTGCCGGTTCCCGCTTCCAGAGGAGCTTCCTCGGCGCTGGCATCCCCTGTTTCGGGGGTTTGCCCAAGGTGATGGGAGGAAGGGCCGGGTCCAAGCTCAGTGCCCCGGTCTGCTGGCGCCCGGTCCTGCTGGGGTCGGTTTAACTCCTGTGCTGCTTAGCACTGGATGCTTAGGCACAGATTCCCCAGTTGCGTGCAGGCAAAGCACAGCTGAGCGCTCATCAGGCGTCGTTATTAAAATTTTATTATGTAAATTAATTGCATACATAAGCACTGGCGTAGCACACCGGAGCCCAGGCTTTGCAGACTCAGAAAATGCCTGCAACTTGTCTGGATTTCCAGTCTGAAAATGTTTCCTTTCCCTTCCAGAAACACCAAAGCACACAAATGGGTTTTTCTTACCCTGGGGCAAGGAGATAAATCATCCAGCGCAGACGATGGGCATCCAAGGTAAGGAAGGAAGGAAGGAGCGAGGCATCCCGCCACCCGCCACGCACACAGCTCCTTGGTGCAGCGGCTTTAAGCACCCCACGCCGTCGCACCGCCTGCGTGCTTTCTGAGGCATATTCCCCCATTTCAGTGCAAATAGCTCAAGGTTTCCCCAGATCCCCATTAATTGTTTCCAAACGTATGTTCTCTGTAGCTTGGCCGTATTTATTCATATTAAAATGTTTCTTTCCTCCCGCTCCATTTGCTTGTGCCATTGGTCCTCAGCTGTCGTCACCCCTGCGGTGGCTTGGGGGCCGTGTCTCTGCTGGCATTTCTCGGGCAGCCGTTCTTCCTCCTGGACCACGTGTCGCGGGAAAAGGCTTGATCTCGATACCTGTCGGATTGAAAACCTCTCAGAAACAAGCTCCAGAACATTTGTTTTTCCTCTGCAGATGCAATCCCATGCCGGGTGGAAATGGAGTCCAACCGCGCCGTGGCATCTCCCGTGTAATGTCACTTCGATGTTAATTTAACTCCCCGGAAGCCTTTTGCAGACACGGGAGGGGGGGTGTGCGATGATACAGACCCTCAAGCGGAGTAACTCTAATGCATCTATATCTTCCTCGTGCTCCGTGTCAAAAAATTAGTTGCGGTCGGAGCATTCCTCATCAGTTCATGGCATTAATGAAGATTGTATCTGCTAAGCTGATTTATGTTTAAAAAAGAAAAAAAAAAAAGGTGCAGAGGGCGAGCCTGGGTACCGGGGATGGGAGATGAGCTGAAGAGATGTGGGGTCCTGGGTGGGGAACAAGCCCCCGGGTGGGTTTCCCCACTCACCTGCCTGTCGCACGTCCCACCTCGGCGGGGAGCACCGGGCGGGTGCCACCGCAAAAAGGGCTGGAGGTAGGAAATGAGGGAACCCGCGCACACCGAGGAACCAGTTGTTTGATAAATTACCAGGCAAATTAAAACAATTAGACTACACTTCCTATCAGCTGCTTTCAGTAATGAAGTTTGACACTAACAAAATCAGCCGCTCAATTTCCCGCCCCCCCCCCATCCTGGAAAAGCTGTGGGGAGGTAAGAAGAGTGAACCAGAGTCAAAACTGACTCCGTGCACGGCTTCATCCCGCGGCACCAAATTCCCCGCTCAGTGTTCAGGGTGGGATTTTTAAAACATTTTTTTAAACACACATGTTTTGTTGTGGTGCCCCCCGCCTCATCCTTGTGCAACTCAGACACAGCAAAAAAAAAAAGAGCTCCCTGTCCCTTGGGAATTTGGGAAAACTGGGAGAAACATAGGCAGGCATATGTCTGGTGCATCAGGGTTGGGAGACGTCTTGCAAAGCTGTGTAGCTCTGTTACCGGCAACTCAGTGGTGCTGTAGAGGATTGCAGATGTGTTTCCTTCACGGTACGTCCCTTCTTCGGGGACGTCCCTTCTGTCTGGAGCAGAAGTCCTATGAGGAGCGGCTGAGGGAGCTGGGACTGTTTAGCCTGGAGAAAAGGAGGCTGAGGGGAGACCTCATCGCTCTCTACAACTACCTGAAAGGAGGTTGTAGAGAGGTGGGGGTCGGTCTCTTCTCCCAGGTAACAAGTGATAGGACAAGAGGAAATGGCCTCAGGTTGCGCCAGGGGAGGTTTAGACTGGATATTAGGAAATTTTTCTTCACCGAGAGGGTTATAAAGCATTGGAACAGGCTGCCCAGGGAAGTGGTTGAGTCGCCATCCCTGGAGGTATTTAAAGGACGTTTGGATGAGGTGCTTAGGGACATGGTATAGTGGTGGTTTTGGCAGTGTTAGGTTTATGGTTGGACTCGATGATCTTAAAGGTCTTTTCCAGCCTATATGGTTCTGTGATTCTGTGATTCTTAACCCTGTCCAGCTGCCTCCACGCTCCTGGCAAAAATTGCAAGATTAACTGAAAATCATGAGATTTAAAAAAAAAATAAAAATTCAAAGGGTGTCAAGAGCTGGGCAGTAAATAAAGCGGCAACTCTTGCATTGCTCCCGAGAGTTGGCACACATATGCAGGGATGTGAAAAAATCTATCTGCACCGCTCCTTGCACAGCCTCACCCTCCAAGGTCAAGTAATCCCTGTTGGATGTATGAAGTAGGCACGCACATGCACGAGAAATGTATAGAGGCTGTCAGCTTTCGTAAGTGATACAATTTTTGCCCTAATAGGAGAGGTAAGAGAGACTCCAATATCGTGATCGTCATGAATAAGGAGTTGCTCGCTGCTCTGCGTCACTAGTATTGGGTTCACTTCCTAAAGAACCCAAGTCCTCCGTGTGCTCTTCTGTCCCGTCAACCGAAGTCCTCCCCCCTTGGCAGCAAAATCTGAATCAAAGAATGGGTTTGATGGATGCCCATCTTCTGACGTGCCGGGCTCCTGCAGGCCATGGCCCAGAGGGGGACGAGAGGAGGTTTAGCTGCAGGTGGAAGCTAGCGTGAACCAAGGGGACCCAAAGCAAAGCCAGGCAGATGCTCCTGGGCTGGGGGTGATGCACAGGACGTTGGCCCCGCCATGTAACCTCGGGTCACCTGCGGCTGCCTGTGGATGGAGGCCTGAGGTAGTGAGTGGCCTGGGTCAAGTTCGAGCACAAACCAAGCAAATGTTAGGTAACAAACTGCCTGGAAGGAGTTCCCTTCAGCGTGTGTGAAACAAAGCATTTGGGATTTCTCTGCAGAAGGTAACAGAAGAGTTTCCTGTTGAAACTGCCCAATTTTGGATAAGTATTGTTTTTAAATCTAAAGGCATATTTAAATGCGTTCAGTATGAGACTGGGAAACCATGGGGGAGAGGGAGGCAGGAGCAGGAGGGGCAGCCGGGAACGTTGTGGGGATGCCAGGTCCGTCCTTGGGAGGAGAAAGCCATCCCGTCACCCTCGTGGAGTAATCCCCTACGGTGGCACTGCCACCACGGCCGGCCTGCACGTGTCAGGGTGGGTTAAGTAAGCGGCAGATGGACTCTAACAGAGGTTAGAGTCAAGAGGATTTTTTCAATATGCTTTTTTTTTTAATCTTCTCTTAAGCAGACCCACTCAAAGCAAGCTGCAATTATTTTAATCTCTTTTTTTCCCCCTTCCTACTCCGCAAATGCACTTGGCTTTGCAAGTCCTCAGAGGCAATTTTATGGAAGAAACCATGTGCTTTTTTAAATATTTATTTTAGATACATTCCTAACAGCGTACTTGCTAAGGAACAGGGGTTTTTCCGGTCTTATTCTTTTGTCTTATGAGAGATAAAAATGCCACCACAGGCCATTATGGATCAATGAGATCTGGCATATAATTACAAACCGAACTCTCAGCTCTGCACGCCCCTGTCTGCCCTCGGCCCCATACGGCAGCCGCCTAGACCGAAATCCGCATCCGTTGGTCCTGCCTCCCTCTTCCCTTGCGCCTTCGATGATGGTGGCTTCGTCACCTCCCTGTAATTCCAGACCAAGCCGTGCTGCCAGGCGGCAGGGACAAGACGCAGGGTGCCCTTGGTGGTGGCAAGGTGGGACTTACTCTGGGGTCTGCACCAAAGCCATGCCAGCAAACACTTCCCTTGTGCTTGGGGTGTTTTTTTAAATTTTATTTTATTTGTCCCTGGTGTAGTTACAAGTCAAACCTTTCAGCCCCATCCTCTGGTGGGTTCCCTTTAGAGGAGGGTTTCTTCAGGGCTCCTGCAGGAGTTCATGCCCTTCCTGGAGCAACACGACGTTTGTGGAGGAGCCGGAGATCTCTCAGCCCCGAAGGATGCACCTGCAGCCTGCACTGCCAGAGGTGTTTGCAGCAAATTTTTCCAGCTGCTGTCAGGTGATGCTGTAAAGGGAAGAGCTGCCTCCCAGAATGAAAAAAAAAAAACAAAAAACCAACCACCAAAAGCACATTTTGGCTGGCAGAGCTCATGACCCACAGGTGCAAGCGGTTCCCCCAAACAAGGGGAGACCACAGCTGAGGGAGATTTCACACCAGCGTGCATTGTACCTCCGGCAGCCTTAAAAGGCTCGTGGGGTTAGAGCAGAGCTCTGCTGTAGTGGGAGGATAGCTGGTGTTGGTGGGTGTTGGTGGGTGTTGGTGGGTGTTGGTGGGTGTTGGTGGGTGTTGGTGGGTGTTGGTGGGTGTTGGTGGGTGTTGGTGGGTGTTGGTGGGTGTTGGTGGGTGTTGGTGGGTGTTGGTGGGTGTTGGTGGGTGTTGGTGGGTGTTGGTGTTTTTTTTCTTTCTCCTAGCAAGAGGCTCGGGGAGGAGGTGACCCTAGCTCTGGGAGGGCATTTCTGCTTTGCTGGGAACTTGCTGTGGTTTAGCCTCGGTCAGCAACCAAGCACCATGCAGCTGCTTGCTCACCCTCCCACCCCCGGTGGGCTGGGGGAGAGAATCTGAAGAGCAAAAGTAAGAAAAGTTGTGGGTTGATATAAGAACAGTTTAATAATTGAAATAAAATAAAAATACTACTACTAAGAAGGACACAAGTCTGATGAGGAGTGGCTGAGGGAGCTGGGACTGTTTAGCCTGGAGAAAAGGAGGCTGAGGGGAGACCTTATCGCTCTCTTCAACTACCTGAAAGGAGGCTGTAGGGAGGTGGGGGTCGGTCTCTTCTCCCAGGTAACAAGTGATAGAACAAGAGGAAATGGCCTCAAGTTGCACCAGGGAAGGTTTAGACTGGATATTAGGAAAGTTTTCTTCACTGAAAGGGTTATCAAGCATTGGAACAGGCTGCCCAGGGAAGTGGTTGAGTCACCATCCCTGGAGGTATTTAAAGGACGTTTGGATGAGGTGCTTAGGGACATGGTGTAGTGGTGGTCTTGGCAGTGTTAGGCTTACGGTTGGACTCGATGATCTTAAAGGTCTTTTCCAACCTATACAATTCTGTGATAATAAAATTGTAATGGAAAGGAAAATGAGAGAGAGGAACAAAACCGAAGGAAAAAAAACAAGTGATGCAACTGCTCACCACCTGATGCCCAGCCTGTCCCTGAGCAGCGATCCCTGCCCCCCTGGCCAGCTCCCCCCAGTTTCTATACTGACTGTGACGCCGTATGGTATGGAATAGCCCTTTGGCCAGTTGGGGTCAGCTGTCCTGGCTGTGTCCCCTCCCAGCTTCTTGTGCACCCGGCAGAGCATGGGAAGCTGAAAAGTCCTTGACCAGTGTAAGCACTGCTCAGCAACAACTGAAACATCAGTGTGTTATCAGCACTATTCTCATACTAAACCCAAACCGCAGCACTATACCAGCTACTAGGAAGAAAATTAACTCTATCCCAGCCGAAACCAGGACCGAACTGCATTTAGGATGGGAGTTGCGATGATACATCATCTCCTGCCAGCCCCAGGTAAGTGGTGACTGGCTGCTTCTTAGTGGGTTATGGGTGTTAAAACTATTATGATTAAACATGTAGAAAGTGCCTGTGTGTGCAGAGTCTCTGCAGCTTTGCATGTCTATAGATGTATGTTAGTGGGTGTCTAAAGTAAAGGGCCCCAAACCCATTCCTTAGAAAACTTGATTTCTCTGAGAACATCTTTTGAACTTGTCTCCTCTCCCAAAGATTGGGATAGAGAAGAAACAACAAAAGTCGATCTCAGTGTGATTTGAGGGTGAGAAAGTTGTGGTCCTGGACACCTAAGCTGTGTATTTATTACTCCGCCTGGGCGTCGGATGCAAAGGTTCACTGCTTCCTAGCAAAGCTGTTGGCTGGTGGTTGCTGGAAACAGGAGGAGCAGAAGTAGGGAAGGAGAAGGGACCCTGTGGAGTAGCTGTTGGGAGAGACCTGAGCTCACACAGGCTGATATGAGGAGAGGTGCTTGTGGGAGCCCCGCATGACTGATGGGCCAACCAGCGATAGTCTCTGCAGCCAGCTCTCCTCAGTAATTCCTGTAACATGCAACTCAAATGATGGGTTAATGATGGGTTTAAAGGTATTTCCATTACAATCTCTGCCCCTGGTCCCCGTGGACCAGACCATCGGGTTTAATATTGCAATGAACTTCTTCCCTTGCCCCTGCTCCAGCTTGGACTTATCCACAGACTGCAGTCCCTTAGGGGAGTACCTGCTCCAAGTGAAGCCTTCTCTAAGAGCCACAGTCTCTTTGGGGTATACCTGCTGCGGTGTAGACTTATCCACAGCCGCAGCTGCTTTGAGGTGCACCTGTTCCAGTGTGGCCTTCTCCATGGGCCACAATGCCTTCAGAGATAGGCCTGCTCCAGCGTGGCCTTACCCACAGCCACAGTCCTTTCAGAAGTAAACCTGCTCCCACGTGGCCTTACCCATGGCTGCAGTCCCTCCAGGGGTGTACCTGCTCTGTCATGGGCTTATCCGTGGCCACACGCTTTGAGGTGCTCCAGCGTGACCTCATGCACAGCTGCTAATGCTTCAGGGTGTACCTGCCACAGCGTGGACTTGTCCACAGCCACAGATGCTTTGGGGTGTACTTTCTCCAGCGTGGACTTATCCTTGGGCCACAATCCCTTCAGAGGTATACCTGCTGTGGCACAGACATAACCACGGCCACAGACACTTCAAGATAGACCTGCTCTGGTGTGGACTTATGCATGGCCACGTAAGCCCCATACTAGCTACTATGAAGAAAATTGGCTCTATCGCCACCAAAACCAGCACAAGCTGTCAACTAAGACTTTGGCTGGAAAGTCAGCTACAACCTTGACCGTAATGCTTGCGGGCTTTCTGAGATCCTGCCCTTGTGTTCTCCTTTGTTTTCTCCCCCCCCATCCCTGCCTATGTTGGGGGGAGCAACTCCGCCTCCTCCTTTAGAAGGGCCCGGCCCTGGGTCAGTGTGTGCTTTGGGGTCATTTCAGCCAGGTATGGGACTGCTGTTTGCTGCTCCCCTCTTAGCTCTGCTGCATCGAGGCTTACGTGGAGGTCAGGGAGGTGACTTTGGCCTCGGTGCTGCTCTCGGTCTGGGTCACCAGCAGTGGTGCTCATCAAGCCTGTCCTGTGGAAGGGGGCTGTGTACGCAGCTTGCCCAGCTCTGTCCCTCTTTATTTAGCAATGGGCCTGCAAATCCCTGCATCTCTTTGCTTTCCACAGTCTTGCATGAATATGTGCCTTTTTCACAGCTGTCAAGGACACCTCCTGCTTGTGCTTAGACTGTCCATAACAAGGGTGTCTTGGGGTGGTTCGTTTAACGATGATGACGCTCCTTCAACAGTCTCTGTTTATGGCTTTTCAGGACCAAGAGGTGCTCCTGATCCCTCTTTATGTTTCCTGGATATTTCATGCCCTTGAAATACGCTGCATTACAGAAAGGGTGTCAAGGCAGTATCAGGTAATCAAAATATGGGGCTGGGTCTTATTTTGGTGTAAGGTGCTGCAGCTTCACTGAGAGCAACAGGTTTATGTTCGAGCTGACCGCAGACAGCAAGTACTAGGTTGTGTCAGCTGAGTGTCTGCAAGACAGGCTTTTCATTCTTTTCATGCTGCAAACAAGGCTAACACCCACCCACCCCCCAGAGGCTCAGGTTCAAGACGAGGAAGAGAGGATCACGGGACCCCAGCACAACTGAGCCAGCCCAGCATTTGCAGATGGCTTTGGGACATCATCTCACCCAAACAGGTCTTTGGGGACAGGGGGCTTGAGCAAGGGGTCTGCTCTGTAGCACCTCTGGACCAAAACTGGCATTTGCTGCCTTCGACCCCTTCCTAACTCTCCTTGGGAGATGCCGAGAGCTTCTGCTTTCCTGTGACGCTACTGTCTTTTTAGCCACTTTTGTAAGTCCATGGGGCCAGAACTTAAGTGGCTGGTTGGGCTCCTAAGCGTATTTGGGTGGGAGCGATACAGCCAAATACAAGTTGGTGAAAGACATACAGCTCCCAAAATTTTGGCTGTAGTTTTGGGGCTGGCGGTGGTAAAATAGCAGCAGAGCTCCACAGCAGCTGTGTTGGCGTAGGAGGCCTCCCGATTTTGGGCAGGCTGGAGTCGTCCGTGGCTCAGGCACCAGGCCTGGAAACGCAACCCATCTCTAAGTCTCCCTTTCCAAGGGGCCCTTTCCCAGGGGTTCAGCAATGCAAGTCAGAGCTTTAGCAAAAATAATTTCAATTATGGTGTTGCCCTTGCGTGACACAAGAGGTCAGCCATTGTGGGAAGGGTCTCGCACGTTGTCTCCACCAGCAGGAGAAACTGCTGGCGAGCTGGGTACTTTCTTTGTAGGAAAGGAAGCGACAATTCATCTCAGCCCTATTTTCTCCAACCACAGCGAGGCTAGAACAGCAGGAGGCATCTTCATTGCTTAAGGCTCCAAGTCTCTTTTCAGCTAATAGTCAGTGAAAAGCACTCTGCTTTTTCTTGGGGTCACGCTGCTGGGGCTGCTGTGCGATCTCCAAGGCTGGCTCGCCGTCCCTGCCTGCCACCGTTGTGTTTCCACCGCCCCCTCTCCTTCCCAGGCACGCAGCCATCTCTATCTGCCTCCCACCCAAATTCTCCAGCCTCCTGATGGGCCTTTGGCCTGAATTTTGGGCAAGGGCTGCTGTCTCGGAGCCCTTGGCTCTGTGATGGGATTAGTGGCTGGCTGGTTCGAGCTCAAGGGCTGCTGTGGTGCCCACCAGCCTAAATCATTTTTTGCCGTCCCCAAGTTTAACTGTGTATTAACTCACACAGCCCAGGGAAAAAAAAAAAAGGCGCTCCAGGGCCTGCCCTTTGCAGCAGAAGAAACAAGTGTGCAGCTTTGCCAGACAATTTTCTCTGTATCGAAGGTTTTGTCATACTTGCTCTGTAGGTCAGCCTTTTTTATTATTTTATTTCTAACTTAAACTCTACTTTTATCTTTTAAATTGGTCAACAGGTTTGACTGGAAACAAACAAAAACCTAAAAAAAAAAAGGTTAATGTCAAGATTTTTTAAATGTTTGTTTCTGTGTTTATTTAGATCGGGGTACAAATCGACTTAACCTCAGGGAGGCAGACACCGATCTCATTTCCAGAGATGTAAAGCAACAAAACCACCGTGGCTAGTAGCTTTATCTAGCTCAAATACCCACTACTCAAGCCTTGGTGCAAAGCCCAGCAGCTGGGGACAGGAGTTCATCCTGCCAGCCCGGCTTCAGCCAGAGCAATGGCCTTGCAGGGATGGCCAGGGCTTCATCCGGTAGGAGATGGGGTAGATCAGGGAGCGGCTCTTGGAGTCGAAATGGTGGCCCGAGCCGCCTCAGGCAGGTCTCGGGAGGCAGGGGAGGAGGGATTTGCCACTGCAACCCCCAGCACCAGGAGCCATAAGGATGGTTTTTTTCCCTGGGCTGATGTGAGGCTGAGGAGTGAGTTTCTTGTGCTTCTCTCAAAAGCCTCTTGGCCTCATTACCCCCTCCCTGCATAGGTGCAGGACGGGGATGCCTCGTACCTGGCTCTCGTCCCCCTGCCTAGCCCTTGGCGCCCGGCACCTCGAGCAGAGCGCGTGCCTGCCAGCACCGACCGTGCCGCTTGTATTTTTTGCAGCAGATCCTTCACCGCAATGGAGCAGCTCTTGGGTACAGCAGGAGATGGCTCTCCCTGTTCCCGTTGGGCCTGTGATGGGGACAAGCGTCGGTCCAGAGGTAGATTTTCGTTGCTGATTTCGGCAAGTGCTTTGTGAAGAGGGTGCTGAAACGCAGCAGCAGAGCCTTCCTTCCGCTCCAGTTTGTGAAAAGGACTGTCCTGTCCTGTTTGTAAGGTTGGTTGTTTCTTTTTCCCCCTTAGACTGTGGAATTGCTGTACAGTCCAGAGCTCTCTTCCGGATCGGTGTTACATGAATCTCGGGCTATTTGTAGGATCCTTTCTCTTTCTGTCTTGTAACTACACTACTTGTAACTGCTCTGCGCAGCGCTGTCTCGCTTCCCGCTGTGTTCTGCCTGGGGGGGGATGGGAAGGGATGTCGTAGATTCATCGGAAGCATCGGTGCATCCAGCAAACTGGACCTGTGACCCACCAGCCCACATGCAAGAAGGCGAACGCTGGCGCGTCAAATTGTTGGAGTTTTTTGCTTTTGTTTTTGGAGCGAGGTTTTCCTGTGTGTTTTTATTTTTAAGTAGGAAGTATTTCTGGGCAATGAAAGCTGCATTTTGTGGAAATTATGCTCAAGTAATAATGAAAAGTTAATCGTATTTGGCAGCTAATGCATTGTCTGACTTGGAAAAGTTTCCTTACATCCATCCCAGGCTTTCCAGAGGGACGGGGCAGAGGGAGGAGGCACCACACGTGAGCCCTGGGACTTCGACTGGGGCCGGTGCCGGCGCAGGGGGGGACCTGGCAGGGTCTGGGGCTCTCGCCTCCTGACAGAGGAGCATGAACGAGTCCTTCAAACCTCCAGGGCAGAGCAGGAGCTGGGATTTTGTCATTGTTGGTTCTGTAAAAGGTGGTTACATGGGATGTGACACCGCTCATGTTTTTCCATTTATTGGAAACTGCTGATAAAAGATCATGAGACTATGTCCTTTCTGGAAGGAACCTTGTCTTCACTGCAGTTTGCAGCAGTCCTGGGGAACTACGTCAGCAGCTGAATGTGTTCGGCAGGCAGGGTCTGTCACAGAGGGGTACCATGAGTTGCTCCAAAACGTTAGTGCTGTGTTTTGTACCGTTAAGGATTTCTTAAGTGGTACCGATGGAGTAATTGTAACAACGTGAAAAACTTTATTGGTAAAGTACTGGTTCAAGTAGCTCATCTCCCAGAGAGCAATGGAGAGGAGAAAATAAACAGGATGTCCAAACCAAATGCGTTTCCAGACCCCCACTCCGGCTGTCTCTGCATCATCGGACGAGATCGACTCCACAACGTGGTATGTCCTCTGCAGCAGGAGCACTGTGCCCAGAAAAGAAGCGGTGGGGTCAACCGCTGTGGTTACAGCTCTCACCACAAAACCCCTCCCGCTATGGATGTAATTCAGGCCTAAGCTGCTGTTTATGATGCCAATAAGT
This sequence comes from Mycteria americana, assembly GCF_035582795.1. NCBI lineage: Eukaryota > Metazoa > Chordata > Aves > Ciconiiformes > Ciconiidae > Mycteria > Mycteria americana. The sequence goes on from NC_134367.1 coordinate 124,199,375, forward strand.
GTAAAAATGAACAGTAAAACCATACAATGAAATCTGGGCTGAATGTTTAGATAGGCTATTGAAGACTGAAAAAAAAAAAAGTACTAATGGAGAAAATAAAGTACTAAAGGAGGGTAAAGAGAAGAGGCGGTGAGGGAAGATAGGGGGAGGCATAGCCCTCTCCCTCTGTCCTGCCACCCATAAAGAAAGAAGAGAAGCTGTTGCCTTCCCCACCATGCCCTACCATTCCTGGCCCTTCCCCAACATTTCCCACCCATATCCTTTGATTCCTTGCCATTCCCCACCATTCTCTGCAATTCCCTGACGTTCCTCACCCTTTCCCTGCTATTCCATGTCATTCCCCGCCCTTCTCTTCCATTCCTGCCATTCCCCACCACCCCCCCTTCCCCACACTTCCCTTCCATTCTCTGCCCTTCCCCGCTGTTCCCCACCATTCATTCCCTGCCCTTCCCCACCATTCTTCTCCATTCTCTGCAATTCCCTGCCATCCCCACCCTTTCTCACATTTCCCTGCTATTCCATGCCATTCTCTGTCCTTCCTTTCCATTCCCTGTTATTCCCTGTTGTTGCCTTCCCCCCATTACAAACACAAAGGCGCTCCCTCCCACCCCTAAGGGCGAGACAGGGATAAGGGGAGGGAGATTCTTAGAGGTGGGGGGCTCAGGAGTAGGGCAGTATCCCTCCCCACCCTCCTGTAGATATGCATAGTGTACGTATATGCCATGTTTATGCATCCGGTATATGCTGTATGTATTTAGTACAGACTACATGTGTATATATATGTACAGTGCATGTACATAGTATAAGCCATGTACAGTATGCACTATGTACTCTATATGTATAGTACATAGCATTTATGCTCTATGTATATGGAGTATAAACCACAGACTATATCACTGAAATGATATGAACAGAGTGTATCCTTAATATATGTACCACATTATGCAGCACATGCTGTGTTATGTAGTATAAATAAGCTATACCATATATCATCTAGCAACTACTGTTCTTACATAAATTTCCTCCATAACATCTAACCTATGTTGCATATTCTAGATTATAGATGTGGATTGCATATATATGGGAGTATTCTTCATAAGATGATAGATGCTATGTGAGATATATATATTTTTCTCAATTTTATTAAATGGATATACTACATAAAAAACATCTACAACAACATAATATATGTGCCGTAGATGATATATGCAATATAGACTGTCTTGCATATAAGACAATTATATAATTGCTGTATAATATGTCAACATAACATACAATGTGTTTATACTAAATAATATACATAGTGTAAGCTTTGGTATATTATTTACTTGTCATTTATACCTCATTATATTACATATTACCTATTATGTTACGTATTGTATCTTGCTAATGACATACACTATACAAACAGAGAATATACTATGATGATATAATTACTATATAGTATGATACCAATATATTATATATAGGAATAGTACACATATCAGAATATTATAGGATAGAGATTATATACTACATAATATAGACTATTCTGTTGTGTACAGATATAGTGCCTAAGTTACATATATACTACATAAAATGCCACTAACAATATATTATGTTATAGAATATATTGTTACATATACGTTGACTATTAAACAGTATATAGTATATATGGTATCTATAATATGTGCTCCATAACACAGTATTTGTAGTAGATAGCTGGTATATATTATCTCTGTACTAGATGGTACCTGTAGGGTATAGGTTACGTAATATTTACATACAAGGTATTATATATTTACTTTACATTACAGCCTTTACTTGTATTGTTTACAGAGTGTATAAAAAAGAGTTTGTTCTAAAATACATTTTCTATAGAGTACACAGTTTATCTAATTGAATTATATACAGTATATGTATGATAGATAACAATATACACTATACCATCTAAAATATACTAACTACACATCATCTAATTTATAGTAAATACAGAATATACTACATGATGTTGTATATGTAGTATATATCGTACATGCTACCTATACTGCATACTATCTAACTACATCTGATGTGTAGTAGAGCATATACTATCCGAATCATGTATTTTAGATGAATTGTCTTTTTTGTAATGTGTGTGTGTATATGTGTAATATGTGTATATGTGTAATGAGTTATAAAAATATTTTATATATATATATAAAAATATCTAAAAAAGGTGGCCAGAGGTGATGGCGGGGGCAGGAGGAGCCTCCTCATCTCGACATACCGGGGTGAACACCAGCACCTGGGCTGTCCCCATGCCTGGGACTAGCCGCTCCCCGCCCCGGGTCTCCCAGCCGCACGCGAGTCCCCTGCTGCTCTCCTCAGGGTGCCTGAACCCACCCGAGGACCGTGACGAAGAGCTGCACCACCCGTACCGGCACAGACGCACTGGGGGTGCTCGCCACTCAGAAGCTGAGCCCCTCCTCATCTGAATTGCTTTGGCCAGGGGAAAGCGATTGTCGCCCTCTCCACTTTCCCTGTTGGGTGCAAAAATAACACACCCCCCCCCCCCCCCCAGTGTGGAGATGATGTGACTCGCAGGGCAGAGACGGCAGTTTTAGTTTCAGGATGCCCTTTGGATCGTTCCTGGGTCTTCGCTGCTTGTTTTGACTGTCTCGCAATTTGATCTTTCTGTGCTCCGTCGTTCTCTGAAAATCGGAGCGCTTTTATTTCAAAACTAATTTCCTGGCTTGCTGGGGGGGGGGATAATTTAAAAAAAAAAAATAAAAATTCAAGTTTAGGCTTACATTTCCTATCCAGAAGGATGCTTCTAGCGAGCAGGTGCTCAGAAGCTCGTGTGAAATGCGCAGGTGCGGGAAGTACACGGCACAGACCCAACTGGCTCCTCGGACTCTGCAAAACCCAGCGGCGGCAGCGGCATTGCTTCCCAGGCTTGTGCTGAAAAATATTAATAAAAGCTTGCTCCGTTCTTGCCCACATTGCGCTTAGTTTGCGACAGCGAGGTCATTCTGGCTGGGCTTGGCTTCCTTGCCCTTTTCCGCGGGTGCTCATGTTGACTAGACACCCTTTCTAACGAGTAGGGGGGGCTTTTCTCACTCTCCTCTACTGAACACTTCTTTCTGATGAAAACCAAACTCCATCGCAATCCTGTCGTCTTGGTGGTACCGTTTCTAGGTGAGACGGGTCCAGACGCATCAGGATGGACTACAGCAACCTACACCGTAGGAGCATTTAGGTTGAATGGGTGCCATTTCCCCTGCAATCTCACAGCGGTCCCAGGATCTTCTTAAGCACGCTTACCTGGCGTCACGGGAGTCCGGCAAAGCTCCTCTAGCACCGGTCTCTCCAGAAGCTTGTTGAGCTCATTGAGACAAGGCTTATTTCAGCTCGGAGCACGAAGGCAGTCGCTGGGGGTGCGGACCTCCCGCACACTAGACGAGCTGGATCCAGAGCCGGCTTCGGGCAATGCGCGTCTTCGCATCGGGAGCAATGGGAACGTGAAAACGCTCAGCGGCAAACGCAAACGCTAACCCCGCTTTCCAACGTCAGCGAAGGGCACGTGCGTACGCTCTTCTGCCGAGGAGGGGGTGATTGTCGATAGGTTTAAACCGGCGGGACGCCTCACCGGACTCGTGCAACCAGAAGTGCCCCCCAAGCGACGAGCCTTGAGCTGCCACGAGATGGAGCAGCCTCCCCGAGTACCTCCTCCACCGGCTCTTTTCTCATCAGGATGCTCTCGTTTTCTTTTTTTTTTTTTTTTTTTTTCTCTTTTTTCTACAGGAATTCATTACGATAAATGTTTTATCAGTGAATTCCGAAGGAATTAACAGTGATTTGCCACTTACTTTAAGGAGTTGCCGATAATTCTAATGGAACGAGAAATTAGGGTATTTAAACATCTCCTGACACTTTTATTTCAGGGGGGAAAAAAAAAAAAAAAAGCCCAACCCCAAACCCCCAGTCTAATTAAAATCCCAAAGCACAGTTTTCACCTTACGAGATAGGTCAAGGTTATAAAGACCCCTTTGGAAGCTTCTGTGCTTCCAGAAGGAGAGGGGGGCAGGGGGGCAAGGAATCAAAGCCAATTTAAAGCATGCACATAGCCCTCTGGGGAGTGGCAGGTTCGCATGGAAATCCTGGAAGACAATCCGATTCCTCTGGGAGGATGTCTCCGAGAAGGCTGAGCAGGAAAAGTGGTAACCAGGCCTCCGTTTCTGCAGACTTAGAGTGACCTCTGATGTTACCAGCTCAGCAAAAGACTTCCCCAGGCACAAATCTACCACTTTTCCAAACAAGATCCGGAAGGGCAGGTGTCAATCTGGCCAGCAGCAACAGGAGTATAATTAAGGATAGTTTATCGCTCATCTCATCCTAGCAGGCTCACTTGTTCTTTGCGTAATCCACACCATCTGGAGAAACACCCATCGCCACGAGGGTCTGAGCAGCCTCAAACACGTGGCCGCCTTCACCCTCCAAAACCATGGAGGTTTTCCTCTCGCCCCTGTGCTATTCAAAAAGGGCGGGACAGACAGTACTTGCTCCTAGATGAGAGCTGAATTTCTTTTTCTCCTTTTAAACATATACACCTGCCATAGGCAAAAAAGTTCCCTTGCAGCAGAAGCAGGCTGCAGCATGGGGAAAGCGGGCGCCTCCTCCTAGGCTGTACAGTTCTTAGATACAGTGAAAACAGAGCTCTTGATGGAGTTCTGAATCCAACGAGACGCCGTGTTACAGCCATTGCTGGTATTTCTCTCTCTCGGGTTAGCTCGCTGATACATGACAGTTGGGTCCTGAATCCAGCCAAAAGGCAGGCGGTCCCCACTGCCACGTGTCTCCTGTGCCTTGTCCTCTTCCATTTGGCCGTCAAAGGGTTGCAGGCAAGGAAAGGTCAAATTTCAGAGAGGCAATCCATTCGTCGGGAGAGCTCTGAACACACGGAGCCAGCCCCCTAACTTCGGTTATCGACGATTAAATCATTGGCCTTGGATAAGAACAGTAAGGCAGGGTCGATACGAGTGTTTTCATCTATACCGGTGCCATGGGAAGAAAAAAGTCACCTTCCCAATTTTTGCAATATCTTCTACCCAATTCAGTCTTGAAATAAGCAATGGCAGTAAGGACAGATAACATCTATTCTATACTGCGTGCTCTCTATTATACCTGTGGATTGCATATATATGGGAGTATTCTTTGACAGCTGATAGATGCCGGGGATTTAGTACTGGTACAACTGCAGGGATGGGTTTTGTAACGTCTCTGGTGCAGTGATGAGACCAACCGAGCGACCTTTTCCCCTCCGAGCTGCAAAGGTTCTTACCTTTCAGTGATGCCATCCAAAAATCCCTCCGAGGTAGCCGTTTCTCACAAGACTCTGCCATCAAGTGAACGATAAATTTAAGCGAGGGCCCGGCTGCACGCACTGGTGATCGCACGTCCAAACTGAAACACTGACAACCAAAACGACCCCTGCACGATCACAGCATCGTTAGGAGGGAATAAACACACAAGCGGCATCGCCTCGTCTTCAGGGCAAGCTTTATTAATGTTTTGCTTTAACAAACATGGTAGTATGAAGGCATCGGTTCCTTAAATTTTCCAACGCATGGCACAGACAAAAGGAAAAATAACAGACTCGGAGGCAAATTCATGTAAATGATAGAGTAACAGAAGAGGCATGTGTTAACCGATATAGCTGCTAGAAGACTTTTTGCGAGCAACAGTCTACATTTCTTTGCATTGAAGTAAAAACATATTTTTGGATCAAGAAAATTACCTTTTTAAATTTTTTTTTAATTATTTTTTTAAAACTTTCCTTTATATCACAAATGTCAGGGTAAGGCAAATCCTGGATGAATCACATGATAAAAACCCCTATTCCCCGAGAAAATAGATCCACATACTCTGTTAAGTTTGTCATTTTAAAAGCAAAGCCGGCATGCACTGCGTGTAGAGAAAAGTCCTTTTTTTTTTTTTTTTTTTTTAAATATTTTTATTCAAGTGCCTAAAGCAGAACAGAGTTAATTCACAGAGAGGCTTTCTCAGTGCTTTATAGAAAGATCGACAATTAGCTGCAGCGAACGCGTGACCCATTATTACAGACTATGTCTCAAACATCCCCTTTGGGTGTCTGTATGGAAGGAAACCCATTCGTCATCGGAGCAGTCACCAGCCTGAGGAATACTGTGCCTAACGGTAGGGATGAGCACTTTCAGACATAAGAGAAACAACGATCAAGCACAGCCTGATGCTTTGTATGCAAACATCAGCACCAAACGGCTGCTATTCCCTTTACGCCACCTACTGCAAACACGTTTCGGGTTTAAGCCAAAATCCTTGACATAAATCCCTGTGGGGTGATTCTCGGTCTGGTGCTCGCTCTTCTACAAAACCAGCTCCCTGCACTTCTGCAGCTCCAGCGAGAGCAGCGGAGACTGCATCGAGGGGCACGGGTCCAGCCTCGACTACTAACTCAGCTGAAGAACTCATGCTGCCAAACTATACTTGCTTTATGACTAGTGAAAAACCCCAACGGCTCAAACCAAAACCCCTCCTGAAGATAGACAGATATAGACGTGGCTGCAAATTGTCTTGTAAGGACTTAATCAACCCCTGCGTTTCCTTGCTTTACACCTCCTACCTTCACGCCTTGCTGCTGCATCCTCGGGCAAACGGTTCACGGTTTCAAAGACTCGCTGCTGTTCGAGGACCAAGGTTAAATGAAAAGTGCAATGAAATTACTGTCAGGGGTTGGAGAGTGTCTAACGTGACGCATCTTTGCAGTTAATTTTTTTTTTTTTAAACTATCGGTCAGTCTTCCCAAGGAGTTTAAGGAGTCTTTGTCTCCTTGCTGAACCGTCACACCTCGGCAGCCAGCCTCCTGCGGGGCTCTCCCTTTGGCGCTCTCGCTAAAACCAAGGCTGGCAATGGCAAGAGTGACATCCGATACGCGGATAATGGCAGCCTACAGCTGCCTTAACGTTGCCCGTGGGTGAGCACGACGGAAGCAAGAGCAGAGCTACGTTCAGGGGACGGGATGCTCCGTTGCCTGAAGTTATCATGGCTCTGCAGCGCTCAGTTCACCCCGGCTGAGGACCTGGCCGCCTCGGATCTCCCTGACATTTTGCACAGCTCAAAGTTGAGCTCGTCGAGTTCATTCCCGGCCCTGCAGGGCCGGTTCTCTCACTTACCTAGATGGAGGGAGCCCTTCAATCCTGGTCTTTTCACAGCGACCACACAAAAGGGGAATTGAGAGGAGAGACACCTAATGTGTTCATTCCCCTTCCTGCCGACGTATTTATCCACTCCTCCCCCATCTGTTACGACAGGCCGTTTCAATCAAAATCACCCGGTATGGAAACCACACAGAAACATACGGGATGCGCACCACGCAGGGGTGCTACCCGCAACGCCTCCCACTGCAAAACTGCAATCAGCTGGAAACAAGGTCAAGGAACAGCAGGAAAAAAAATAATCCATGTCCCAAAAGACATGTTCTGTCAAGCATGACCCCAGGGATGGGAAAGAAAAGCAGCAGAGACACCTCAAAGGGAACAAGGAGTCCCTTCAAGGGTGCTCTGAGGAGAACAAGGGCCAGAGGGGTGGTATCTACCAAATTTAGGTAAACTTAGCAATATTATAAACCCAATTCATAGGCTTACGTTGCTCATTTACTCCCTTCCACAGTTGATCCAACTCGGAGTTATGCATCCACCAATCTCCTGGAGAAACGGGTGACGAAGAAGCTCCGCGAGATCTTCTCTGGCACTAGTGTCAACCCGGGTTAAAACACCACAGGAGTCGGCACACGGAAATACTCTTCTGATCCCACCACAAGCAAACGTGTTGGAGCCGCACACAGGGGGCTGCCTTTCTAGGAGCCGTACTCTCCGGGTGAAACCTGAGGCTTTTCTTGTTTTCCCTTCTAATCCTTGTTTGTCCTGACACCCTTTCGAATTAACCTGCAGCTGACAGCAGCCATCAACTCCCGTAGCCAGTGCTAGGCGCGTTAGAGCCACATACAACTCGCTGTTACACCAGCAGACGATTTATCACCAAACCTACTCTAGAGCTGGGATAAACCCAGATCACAGGAGGACAGAGATACGTCTTACCTTGGTTTTTTACTTTTTTCTTTTTCCCTTTCCTTTTCCTTTTTTTGGCCAGCTAGTAAATAACTATTTTGGGATTCATGCATATCGGGGGGGGGGGGGGGGGGGGGGGAGAACAGGATCAATTACTTTGCTTAAAATGATCAAATTCTTACCAGCAGCATTTTAAAAAACAGTTTGTAGCACACCACACCCTGGACACAGGTTGTGTGCTCTTCCATTGAGTGTATTGCCTATTGGTTTCAGTTACAGCACGGTTGGGAAATGTATGTGAAACCCTTTTGTTCCTTTTCTAAAAATTTCAGCGCAGCATTTGCTGGCAGAACAATTGACATATGGTGAGACATTCTTATCCAAATAACTGTTAATTGTTTTTTTTTAAAATTAAAAAAAAGAAATCATGCATATGCAGTAGAAAATATAATGAGGGCTCACACAAGATACAGTGTGAAATTGTTAAAGCCGGGAGCCGTATTTAAAGATGCCTTGAATGCAGAGCGCCTGTTATCCTCCATCACTCACAGGCTCGAGGAAGTATCTGTTGCCTACCTGCACCCAAAGGTCATACTTACAGCACTGATTTTGAGGTGTGCGGAGCTAACCGGAAAAGAGCAGGACTGATTTGGGGCACCGGCTGTTCGAGGCCATGTGTGTTATTCACATGTAGACCCACAGAGGGGCATGACACGGCGTAGGCCGGTCATGGTTTGGCTTTCCCACGCCGGAGAAAAGGTGAAGGGCAGAGCCACGGGCAATCCCGAGGCATCGGGATGATAGAGTTAACGTACAAACTCTGCTTCCAGCATGCACTCGAGGGAATCCAGGCAGCACCTCTTCTAACAGCCAGGGTTTGGACACGGCGACCCGCTGGCAGGTGCCGGCAGGAGCTGCCGATCAACAAGCCTGGAGGCAGGCAACACGCAGGGCTGTCTCTATCAATATTTCTGAGATTTTGGAACATCTAGTCTTTCAAATCCCTAGCACAAGGAGGGTGGTTGTTTATCAGTGTGTGGGGATTATAATCCTTTGTGGCGGTTCATGTTCTCAAAGCAAATCTCCATTTATATCCTAAGGAACCATTTTTAGAAAAAGGGGAAGAGGGGAGGAGGAGAATAAGCTGGCTCCCACAGGTTGCCTGCAGACAGTATCGTAACTGGGAAAGAAGATAAAGATGCTAGAAAAGGGGTGGGCCTGGAAACAGGCTACTGATGATATGATGCAGGAGCAAAAGAGACCCAATATAAGACAGGGACTCACGGTTCAGAAGAAACTGTTGTAATTGCAGGGATAATTGCAAAACATTGTTAGAACTGGGAAGTTATGTTTCTTTCCAACAGGCTTACAGAACGAAATGCAATGAAGAACAAAGAGAAATTAAAGCAAAGAGTCATTTCCCCAAAGCTCCCTCCCTCCCAACCCGCGGAGCATCTCTGCGTGCTCTTTTCTAGCCAAGAATGATGCTGTAGGATGTCAGCGCTTGCCCGTCGGGTTTCCTCGGGTCTCTCTTCTCCTGCATCCTTCCTTCACCGCAGCAGGGGGAAGAGAAAAAAAAAAAGCAAATTTCAAATGTCTGCACAGAACCAGGTCTCATCTTTCTAGCACAGATGCCTACAGTTCCTCTTTCCATCACGCGTGCAGCACGTGTATGTGTCATATGGTTTATATATAACAACCACTATTACCTCTATAGCAAATTGACTGTGCTCATTAGGGTTTCTTGGTTTTTCCATAGCACCGTGCTACCTAGCTTGATATCAGAGACCCCCAGCTCTGGTGGGTGCTTCGGTGCTAGACCACAGAACACATGTTAAAAACAACATGTTAAAATACTACACATAGTAAGCAAAGGAATCTCCTCAGCTCTGAAAGACCCTAGCGAGATCCTTTGAAGTTTAACAGGCTGATCAATCGGCCCTGGGGACCCGCTCCTTGCAATTAAAACAGCGGCAACAGGGTCGGGAGGACTTCGATAGAGAGCTGCGAAGGATTCGATGCCTGCCTCTAATCCTGCGCGTGCCATTAAAATGCTGGGCAAGACATGGTGCGCCCTGGCTCAGGCCCCTTTGCTTCAGAAAGGTGCCGGCAGAGCCAGGTCTTGCAGTGGAATTGAAGAGATTTATTAATTGATTGCTAATTGTGGTATTGTTCCTGTGAACTCCGCCTTCCTAAAGCAAAACTGACTCCAGCCCAAAACATTCACAGATACTCATCTCCATGGGAAAACGCAGCATGAAACACAGACTTCCTACCGGTCATGTGAAAGCAGTAAAAACCATCAGATATATTTTTTTAAACTGAGGAAGGGTATTAACCTTTCCATGTATTTTTAACAGCGAGGATTTCATTAGTTCCTCTTCTTTCTTTGATTGAACAGAACGTATAATCAGAAGCTAGGGGAGGGGGAAGGAAGAGTTGTGGAAGCCGTATTTTAATGGCGAGGGCGCCTTCTAGTTTTGCTTCAGTACTTTTTACCAGACCCCATCAGGCCTATTTCTCACTCCAGCAGCATGGCAGCACGTCGTCTATATGCCGACAAGGACAAAGGGCTACTCTCACTAATAAGACCTTGTATTTTAAATCCCTCTGATACAGCTGCTGCCATTGTAAAGCTGCTATATTTGGTCTTGAGCTATATGAAATCCCATTACGAGCATAAAACCTGCATCTTGCTGTATATGATATTGGCATCTCACGGTAAACCTACGCCAAAGGAAGCGGCGCGCATTATGGCAACTGCTTCTTGTAATTGGCACGAGCCTCGGACTTCTGTCTTCCTACCAAATTATTCATTTTTATCTAAGGGCGAGGCTGTTTATGCCTATGACAAACTCTGCAGCAACAACAACCATTGCGCGCTCCTGCCATAGCACTATCATTTAGCTTATAAAGCCATAAAAAGCTCCAAAAGGCGGCAGAACTCCAGAAGGCAGCTCGCTGACTTTGCCTTGTTTTTCAGAGGTATCGCTACAAGTGACGTTAGGCATCGGAAAGCCAAGGGCAATAAACCCCTCATGACGTGAACCTGTTGTTCCCAGAATACAGATTGTACAGAACCGAGCTCGGTTCCAACCGGTATAAATTGCCTGTCATTTTTCTAAGCAATGCCAAAAATTGTTCACTCGGTTACTCTTCCGTTCCTTATCTCGGCGCTGTCTTGCCTTCTGATGATCTAAGACCGTGCCCTGTCCAAATCCATTACAGTTGCAGACTGCTACTATAATATTTACTTGACAAATCAAGTCTACTGGATATTTTCTTTTTTTGGTGTAACACGGGCTGTATTAGACAATTTCTTTTCCTTTGTATCCTGTCTTCTCTTTTTTTTTTTTTTGTAAATTCTAATAACTTTAATTAAGGTCATTTTTAAAGCAAGTTTTCAAATAGAAACTGAATGGAAAATGGGGGAAAAAATAGCCATAAAGATCTCACCTGTTACTTAAGCTTCCCGCTCTGTTTCCGTAGGATCATTTATACTTTCAGCTTGACTATTCATTTCAGCTGAAAATAAAACGAGACAGTCATCAAATTCTATTCACGATACTTGTTAAGTTTATCACGTTGAGGAATAACCGCTTCTAACCCAAAGGGGACATTTATTGCTCTAAAAATTCTATGCCGTAAATCCGTAAAAAGGTCTCTTAGGCCAGCCATCCTAACCTGTGGTTACACGGAAATCCCGATGAGCAGTCCTGCCAGGTTGTAGGCTTCAGCATCGCTAGAAACGCAAGCCTCTGGATCTAGATTCTCCCTTTGGCCCACATCCATCCAGTTTGACTTTGGCGCCCAACCGAGGTGCCCAGCTCAAGAGCTCAATAACCGTCCTCCGTCTCTGTAGGCCACAGGCCGAGATACAGGTATCTCCAAAGGGTGATTTAGAGTTTTGCTGGGCTAAGTGGTCTCGACCCCGTGATTCAAACACCCGCAGGCTTCTGACAAAGTCCCTGGCAGGACGGGGGCTGAGCTGCGGGCTGAATGCAGATCCATCTCCAGTTACAGAGATGCTGCTGCTGCCTCTGGGTGTCCTTGAACTGCAAATTGCTGGAGCCTGGGAGGGGATTCAGGGACAACATCACTATACTCCTACACATACTAGCTCACTCGCGGACTACCCGTTTACAAAACCAATCTTGGTTTTTTTTCATTCAAAATTACTAAAAAGTAAGAAATTATTTAAATAGAAGGCTTAAACTCATTTCAGCGTGACCTTTGTCAAAAATACCATCTAGATTATGGTAGGTGCGATTGGTCCTACCTAGGCTAAATACAAAAGGGTTACTTCAGCACGGGCATTTTTAAGATTAGTGTTTGTTCTCCAATGAATTTGAATGAAGCCATTTATACTAAGACTTTTTTTCTTTCTTTAACCTTGCTTTACGTTGTGGTATCAACTGCAGATTACAAGTCATTTGACGTGGGTGATGGGGAAAAACCTCAAACGTGAATGGGAGATTTTGGAAGATGGGAGGGAGGAGGGAAAGAAAGCCAAAAATCAATAACTATGCTACTTCCAGCCAGGCAGTATGATCTCTTTTTGAGTTAATATCATGTCAATACACCTGTTAGGGTTTTGATGAATTATTTGTAAATTATTCATCATCCATATGCAGAACAGATACCGTAATGGCTTCCTGGATGTATGTAATGAATAATAAGAAAAGTATCCGCTCCTGATTACGGAGCTCTGATGCACATCACATTTAGCGATGTTGTGTTCTTTACCCACATTTGCATAGCAAAGACAGGATGCTTAATAAAAAATCATTAAGGGAAGGCTGCTGCACACTGATGACAGCAGCCTTTCTCAGCCTTATTATGCCGGCCAGTTTCACCGGCTGGGTTTTCTGAAAATACCATAAGGCTTCACTCACATTTTACAGAGATCTCCTGCAAAATAAAGCTTGATTTGAAACCTTCGGTTAGGCTCTGTCAGCATCCCAGATGAGTATGCCTCCTTCCCCTTCCCTTTTTTATGGCTACGAGCAGTCGACCCCCGTCACGCTGACAGCACGTCACATAGAGGGGGGCAAATTGCAAACCACCCAGGAATGCTTTAAGGGCAACGCAAAAGCATGGGGAGCCCGGCGGAGGCCTGGGACCGGGAGCCCCCACCAGCGAGGAAGCAAGAGGAATCACCGAGTCCCACTTTTGCAGTGGAAATGGCAGCCAGGCATCCTGCATTGCCGGCGCGAAAAGCGCCCGCTGTGCACGCCGCAGCGGGGAGGTGGCTCGCAAGCACTAAGGCACGGGTGGGTTTCGCTATTAGCTTTTTCCTATGTGTTTGCGACTAAGCTCGGCTCTTGGCATTAATGCTGGTAGGGACAGGAAGCTTCTGCAGACCACTGGGTGAACCCCGACAACAGATGTCACTATGAGGCCACCTACACAATCCTCTATATTTAGCTGGAAAATAACACGGCAGAGAAGCACCTACTGCAAGAGCAGATGGAAGAGCTGCCACCGGGTACGGCGGGGATGTGACTCACAGCCCTCACTGCCTCCCAGCACGAGTCGGTGTCAGAACGATGCTGTTAGCCCTGGGCACGCTACATCTCGTTGCATTGCAAGCCAAAACTGGCCTTCTCCCCACTAAACAATGTTTTTTAGAGGTGTTAAACTGCTAACTTACGTTAGGGGTCTTTTTGCACCTACCATACACGCTACAACAGCCAGCAGCTCCGCGAAGCACCCAAAGTTCAAGGAGGCTGCACATCTAAATTCAGTTTTGCCTGCTCCCCCTTCTGCAGCTTCCCACAGGGCTTTTTATGCCAGCAATGAACATTTCTGTGCAATGGAAATGGACATTGCTCTGCACTCTCCCTGTGCATTTTCCCTTAAATTTTGGCCCATTGCGGAGGACCCGTCTGCATCTCCTCTCTCAACCTGTGAGCTGCTTAGCAGCTCTCAAATTATGACCAGGGAAGGATTTCCCTGCAAAAGCAAGCAAGTTCCCTGCAAGAGGAGAAGAAATAACCTAGCACATAGTTCACATCCGTCAACGCACTGTACAAAGTTGTACAAAGCAGTACAAAGTTGCTGCTGACCCGGTGGATGTGTGTCGGTAGCAAGGCATCCCGCCTCTCCTCTGCAAGATAGCTACGTGCTTAAAGGTCAGGTAGCCAAGAGTCACGGCGTAGCATCTAAGTAGAGAAGACAGGCAAACGGGAGACTGGAAAACCAAGTTTAGAGTCGTCTGCAAGAGAGAGCGCATTTCCTCACCCCAGGATATAATGCTGTAGAGCTGGATGGCAGGCGACACCAAAATATTACCGTCTTGATTTAAATAGGAGCTCGGTCAGACTCTTAGTTGCAAACATAACCTGTTTCTGCAGCAATTCCTAAACAATGTTTCCCCCTTGCATCTACATAACTTGGCTATAGCACATTCAGCTATAACTCCAGACTGCCTAGAAAGAAAACCAGCTATTTTGAATTCAACCCACTGTGCGGTGATGAAACACATGCACCTGTTTACTTGGTAGTGACTTGTTTCTTGGATATTCCATCAACACCATAAAAAGCACGAGGGTGTTAGCTGTTGAGATCTTCCTTTTATATTGCTTTGGTGAATCACATGCAGGTCAGGTTGCTGATGGCGCATTCATCAGCCTGCACGAGCTTATTAAAAAAATGGGAAATTTCAGGTTTGACACTGCCTTCATCTTTTTCTTTTCTCCTATTGTGTCAGCAAGTGAGGATTGTGGCTTTCCACAGGCTTGAAATAAAAAAAGGCGAATGAGTAACCCCATTATAAAAGGAGTGAAGAGTTTGATCCACCTAATACCAGCTGGAAACTAGTAATCTTTAAAGCTTTGGTGGTGTAAAAAAGAATAATAAAAAAGGCTGCTGGCAGGGAAACACCGTCTAGGAAACCAATCACCAAAGGTGCGTTTTGTCATAATAAAAAAATGCTAATCAGCAAATCTGTCCTGGGTACAAAAAATTTAATATCCAGGGGTCTTCACTCTGGTGGCCAACAGAGATTGCCAGCAGCAACCTCTATCTCTGTATACACGCCCCTATTCAGGCCTACAGGCACACCCTCTGACAGCTTTCCTGACAGAGAATCACGCCCAGCTTTCAAATAATAGTAATTTCTGAAATATACCACTATTACAGCCCTGCCCACTAGATGAACCAATATCGAGATCCACCTAAGCTGTCTAAACTCTCTGCATTTCTAAAGCACTTCTCGCCGTGACATGGTACATGAAATTAAAACACAAGAGCCGGGCTGCCGAGGCATACCTGGTGATATATGCTTGTGCTTTCAGCTGTGAAGTGATGAGCTCTCCTGGGGCGGAAGGAGGGGGACCAGAGAAAAAAATAGGCAATTTACATAAAAATTACTGTCAAAGGGAACCTTTTTCCCTTTTTTTCTTTTTTTTCTCTCAACTGGTGCCCGGTACACTTAAACATTTTAGGGCTTTTTTTTCAGCAAAACTTAACCCTTCAGATAAAACAGAGCATGGGGAGTTTGATCCTTCCTCTGTTCTGATTTTTTGAAACGTGTAATATATGTCCACAGGAAAAAACACCCTGTAACATGATCCCAATAGCAAGTGAAGCTGTAGAGAAACAAAGGCTTCTCTGAACAGCAGGGTACTTTTCTGCAGCCTTAGCAAATACCCTTTTCCTGTCCTTGCATATAACTCAGAAAGTTCACAGAAAAGGAAGTTACAAGATGAGTTATATGTAGAAGACCTTACAAGAGAAGCCAGATTTGAAACAAAGAAACCTATCATGATTGTCATTTCAGAAGCTGTCCGCTGATCCAGCTGTGCTGCGCTACAGCACACGTTACAAGAGCTATACGGTCGCTTTTCTCTCCAGTGGGAAATCCCTTACGATACTCTTCTAGTAAATTTGGATTTGTTTTCACTAAGTAGCCCAGACCATTCCAGGGATTCAAAATTCAAATATTTTAATGTGACTATGACTTTTTGGTTTGTTTGTTCAGAGGGTGAAAAGAGAAGGCTGGTTTGGCTTTATTCTGCACACTTCCTAGTAATAGCATAATCTCTAGTATTTTTAAAAAAAAGAAAATCCATTATGCACGCTTTCTTTTCCTGTGCTTGCAAAGACTTCCCTACAGGCCAGTATCTAAATCAGCCACTGATTCAAATGCTGCAGCACGATCTGACATCAGAGAAAGGAAATCAGCATGAGATTCTTTGTGTAACTAATATCAAAAAGAATATAATTGTTTTGCCTTTGAGATATAAAAAAGTATGCCTTGAATTTATATTATGTCAGTGCTGAAGAGGTTAAAGGAGGAGTTATAAATCAGCCTTTGCTACAGAGAGGAGTCCACGATAATAAAACAAGGACTGGAACCCCAGTTCCAAACCCACTGCCGTTTGGAGCAGTAAAGAGGACCCTTTGCGTAAGAACCAAGAAAA
The DNA here is from genome assembly GCF_035582795.1 of Mycteria americana. NCBI lineage: Eukaryota > Metazoa > Chordata > Aves > Ciconiiformes > Ciconiidae > Mycteria > Mycteria americana. Next base: position 124,215,867 of record NC_134367.1, read on the forward strand.
CCCCTTACGTAGCTCTGTTAGCCTATAAGAGCTGATCTAGAGGAGCGATAAAGGGTCTGCCTCACCAAAACCTAAGCACCAGGATGCTGATCCCATCCATTGTTTCTTTACACACAGGAAGAGCCTAGGAGGACAAATTTTTTTGTTTACAATGTTTTAATATGTTACACCCTGCAGAGCTCGAGCAGCGTCTTGGTACTCAGCCCTTGCTGGGACTTTGCCAGACAGCTGGGTCATCTGCTCACTGAGGTCAATGTAAAAAAAATCTCATTTCCAAGTCAGAGATTTGGGTTGATAACGTCCACAAACCTGACCGGAACTGCTGTTGGGTCACCAAATTGTGATAGTTTTATCAAAAGTAAATGTCCTAGGGAGAGAACTTCCATCTGCTACCAGACTGCGCTACGCATGGACTCTGAAGGAGGAGGAGGAGGAAGGGAAATCAGCTCTGAGCTAGGAGGAGGCCAACATACGAGTTCAGAGTGGTTACACAGCCAACGCTTGCCCCACAATGGAGCTGGGCACTAGCACAGCAATTTTCAGAAATACCTTCGGACCCCTTTGTGAGCCCACACACATCTTGGCCAATTCACTATCCCAACCACAATTACAGCGGGCCTAAAATATTGTTTAGTTAAAAGGCAAGTGGATTGAACATACCAATTGAACACACAAACCCAGTCAACTAGAAAAGCAGGAGGACGGCACTGAAAGGTACTTCTACCAGACTTCCAAGGCAGCAGATACTGCATAAACTCTAAAGAAGACTCAACTTGAAGAGATTATAAATATAACTCCTATTTTTTTGGGGGGAAGTGTACAAACAAACCCCAGAAAGGCACACTATATATCCACTTCAGGACAATTAAAATATTGGAACAACATACCATCCTTATTTGAAATGTCTGCTGCTTCACATGCGAGGTCAACTTTCATAGGCTCCGCAGAAGTTTCCTCTTTCCCTTGCATCCCTATAAGACAAGCCAAAGAAGGAGAAAAATCAATACTTACAGTACCTGATTAATGTATAATTCTTAGACTCCGTATGCCTGGTTTTTTTTTTTTTCTTCTTTTTCTTCTGGCATGCTCTTGCCTTTATAAACTCTGCTGCTGTATAGTGGCAGCCATTAGAGAAAAGGGCAGAGGATATAGGGGGAGGAACATGATTTGAAAATAATTGCTTGAATATTTGTAGCGATCTGCACTCTTTTCTAACTGGGATTGTTAAAACCACATCATGGTGTGTGCTTCTGCCTCCCTGCCATTCTTTTCTCATCATTTTTGAAGAATCCCTTCTGCTCATAAAATGCAATATATGACGGGGACCTAATCACACTTATAAAGTTTCTCAAGCTAGCAGAATAAAAATAGATACAGTCAGCATTCAAATATACTGGGTAGTCAGACACAAACTAGAATTTGAATTTAGGAAAATGCATTTTATTGCTGTAACTCAACATTTTTACCTACTCTGCCTCAGGCTTGTCTGGAAGCTTAGATTCAATCTCCTAACAATATTTGAAATGGAAAAAAAAATGTGGCTTTGCTGCTTCATACACAGTTCTAATATTCTGCCATTTAGAGTGCCGAGAAGCCAATTTTTAGTTAATTTCCATCATGCTACTTCTCCGCTTTTGTGGCCGCTATAAAGCCTGTTGCACCTATCCTGCGGCTGAACGACAGGATGTCAGGCTATTGGTTGCTAAGCGATCCAGACATTTGGGTGGTTGTTATGGGACAGCGAAGTACAGCAAGGACCGAGACATCTCAAAAACAGCTTACTCTTACGCCAAAATCATTTACCTCTTCAGGAACAGAGATTAAACATTCACCATCCCACAAACACCTCCTTCCCCTTTCTGTGGAAGTCTAGAGTAGGTTTTTTTAATGCACTTCAGTGCACTACACTTATTTTGTCCATAAGCATGTATCTACCACTGAAGTTTTCAGCCAGTTTTCCTTCCAATCATATCTGCGAGCCAATACATTGTCAGGGAGATTTCAGTCTCCTCTGTGCTCGCTATGTTGGCAATGCTGTTCTCACAGGCAACTTCCAGCACGCTATCTATGGTTCTACCAAGCATCGAAATGCTAAACTAAGGACCCAGCACATACAGAAACCAACAAAAAATAGCCACAGGAAAGCTTAGTTAGCCGTTTCAGCAAGCGTGGGGGAAAGTGCGACGGATGACTTTACAGCGATGGAGACGTCGCCCATCATTTTGATAGATCTTACTTCTACTGTAGAAATCCTTCAGCGGATCACCGTATCACCAGCTCCACCTCTTCCAAACTGGTGTAAATCATCTCCCCGTACAAACAAACAAAACGCCTGTAAACATCTGTGACTGTGAACCCTGCATGTCAGCGAATGCCTGAGATGGCCCCTTTGCGGGCGCATCAAATCCCTGACGCTTCTCCAGGGAATTCAGGAGAGCAAGCGTGGTTTTCTCCTGAGGTTTCTCATGCACCAACAGGCCTAAGCTTTCCCAGCGCTCGCCCACGGCTCTTTTTTGCTCACGCAAAGGATAAACCCAGGTCACCCCACTGGGGAAGTGTGCACATATCCCAGGAGCTGATCAAGTACAAGGCTGAGAAGAAGGTACGGTCAAAACTCCTGCCTGACTTCCTCTAGCAAAATCAATGTGAAATCTGGGTGACTATGACAGCACCAATTAATCAAGGAAGATACACTGAAATTTGGGTTGCGCTTCATTTTGATTAGCTGGGGGAAACAGCTCTATGAAAAACAAAATTTTGGAAAACCAACCATCCTGCCATGAGCACAGCCTGCAGCAGACGCAGCCCTTCCCACCAAGACCCTCAGATGTCTGATGTAGGGATTCAGGACCCCTGCTAAATACCAATGCACTCCGACTGGCAGCTGATGCCTCTGAATCCGACTCTACTGCCTCTAAAACACCATCTATTAACCAAATAAAGCAGATACGATATGACAGATTACATCTTGGCTCCCAGTTTCTCCAACAGCTAGAGATACCTAGTCACCCTCCTGTTATCGGCTCCTAAAGGTGCCTGTGTGAAGCTCCCAGGCCCTATCCCAAGATCTCCCATTAACTAGCCAGCACGCCTGGCTTCACCACGCTGCCGAAAGGTTTCTCGCTTTCGATTTCAGAAATCTCTCATGCAGCTGACAGGTGCAAAGGATTATTGGCACGGCACTAGGTGAAGACAGAGCCTAATTAAAAAGACGACATTTTGTGCATACGCGCGTGTGTGTGCACATGTGTGCACATGGGCTAATTAGGGCTGCCATTGCAGGGACAAAAGCAGAAGGTATCGACGGCCCTCAATACCAAAAGCTACACGTTTGCCTCTCAGGGTGGGCAGCCCTAGAGAGAGGGTGGAAAGAGTAACAGCAGCAGCAGCAGCAAATTTGCAAAATTACTTTTCGAGAGGTTTAGGGCCATAAACATTGTCAGAAGAGCGCTAACACGTGTTCTGCATTTTCACCTTCTTTCCAAGTCTGAATAGCTGATTCCCCATCCCTTCTAGAAGGGGATTACGGCCGCATCGGGTTTCTTTTATAGCGTATGTTGATTGTTGGATATTGTCAGCAAGAAAATGATAGTGGGAAACAACGTTCAAGGACAAACAAGGCAGAAGATATTTTAAACTTTAACAAAGCCGAGCACTGCCGCAAACCTTGGGAGGAGGCTTGCACGTTATATCGTCCAATTTTTGGGAAGACTTTCAAACTCGGCTAATATAAATCTTCGTTTCTTCCCTCGCTATTATTGCGGGTGGGGGACAGGAGCATTCACTACACTGCCCATGCATGTGGAAAGGGTATTATCCAAAAAGCTTCTTCCCCGCCATGCAGTAAAACCGAGTGCCACACAGAAATGAGCCCGTTTCACACAAACAGCAGAACTCGATCAATACCAGAACCGCCTTGACAACCAATTTATTCTAGAGGCCTTCCCTCAGCCCCTTGTTTTGACTGCTTCAGGTTAGAGCACAAACAAGTGAGGTATTTTGGGTCTCCGAGCAGGAGCTGAGAGCTAGTGAAGGGGAGGGAGCCCGGGAGGCACCACTTTCCATTTCAATTACCATTTCCAATTGCGCTCCTGACAGAGCTCGTTACCCCAACCCTTTGCAGGCTGGTTACACAACCAGCCTAGCGCTTAGGGACAACAGGCTCCTGGCGCGAGCAAGGAGCCCTCCCAGCCTTTTGAAACACGTAAGACAAAGATATACCAAGAAGATAGAAATCTCTGTACTGTTATTTCATCTTTTTTCTCCTTTACGGTCACAATCTGTCAATAGTTCCACGTGGTTACAGCTAATACGCTGTTCTTTCTCTGGAGAAACGCGGTTCCAGATCCATGCGATTCACGAGATTAACATGAAGATGTGGTGGTTGTTGGTACATTAGCATCAATTTTAAAAGTGCCCGAGTACAGCAGTCAGACATCTATTCTCTACACCCCTGATAAATCCTAATAAGTAAAAAGCGTAACCTTCCTCCTCCCTTTGCACAAGGTTTACATCTATTTCAACTACGATAAAAGCAGGCAACTATGCAGGCTTAGTAGCTGTAACACAGAGCAATCCGTAAAACTCATTTTTACCTGATCGTCAGCAAGGCTTTGCTGTGTACTGAAGAGTGCCTTTGTGATCAGGAGAGAGAGGTAGGCTTCTCTCCCAGGTAATTCAAAGCAAAATCCCAGCGTAGTCTCCCTAGAATTAATGAATCATTCCTGGAAGGCGACTGAACTGGGTTTCTGCTCTGAGCTGCCCACCTTAAGGGAGTTTGCTGACTACCGAGGGAGCCTGGGAGATCGGGCTCTCTCAGCCTTGGCAGAGTCCTCGCACCAGGTATGGGTAAGGGACTGTCAAGTGGGCTCTGAATCAGGAATCTGGATTTCTGCTATTAGTTCCTAGCTTGTTATAAGGTCATAGACTAGCTTTAAGACAAACTAAAGCAGCGACGTCATGCATACATGAGTTCTGTCAGTGCAACCAGGCAACACCAAGAGAACTTCAATCTTAAAAATTCCCCAATTTTAGAAGTCTTGCAACTAAGTGGGAAGTCCTGGCCCTAAGATCATTCTGCATATTTGAGGAGGAAAAGGGTTATCAATAATACAACAGTCCAGACAACTACTACTATTTTTACAGGCAAAATGGCAAGATCATTATTGCCATAACATGTCTGCCCAGCAGTTTCAGGTGTTGCCACAGGAATTCCAATAAAATACTATCCTGCCCATGGACAATTTGCAACCAGGGGAAATTCATTAGTCGTAAATTATTTGTAGAGCAGTTGCTTCTACTCATGTTATATACTTTGAAAAAATCACCCCTGTCATTATGCAATATGAAAACGACATTGCAGCTATTCTGAACAATCCAGATTTCCCTGATTCATACCCCCTGAAAAAAAATTTATTATTTTGAGTTTAGCTGTAAATATGCTTCCCCTAATTGGGAGACTCTGAGAGACGGAGGCTCGTTAAAATCCAAATTTCTCTAGTTAAAATTTGAAGGCACCATTTTTCATCTGCAGCAACAAAAAAGACAGACAAAGCTCTTCTGACCCACAGCTGCATTGTCTTATCTGTCAAAACCAGTTCCATTTTTCTTGCTCTGCAAATAGCCAGAGCTGTTTTTTCCTTCTTCCCAGTCATTTCACTGTAGCTCTTTGCTAATGCGACTGTCAAGCCTTCATGTACTTTGTTTACTGCTGTATTTTAGTAGCATTATAAATGCTGCTTCACTTAGAAACTGAAGCTGTCCGTGATACAAGGGCTCAGTTTGACTCCTGTTCGACACCTCCATCTGGGATAACTGACCCTTTTAACCAGACCAGATTCTACCACATAAGAGATTTATGCTGTCTTCTTGTATGGCTCTACATGCAAACCCACCCAACCTGCTGCTCTCGGGGCTCTAAAACAAACACAGCAATCGCGGTCCGTCTATACTTCGTTATGTTCAAGTCGGCGGGCAGTTTTGCCCCTCGCTATCCTTCCGCAACACTCAGGTTGAGCACGACAGCACCGAGTCTGCAGGAATGGCACTGCCACAAAGGTGCCTCTCGCTATTCAGCGTGGCTTCGTTAACAACAAACGTCTCCATCTGTTAAATCAGGAATATTCCACCTCAATCAAAAAAACCCCCAGCAATTAGGCACCACAGAGATGAAAAGAAAACTCAAGGATGCAGATTTCAGAGCCGGGTGCGCTGGCCGGGACGCTAGCTTTGCCGGGCTTTTGAAGGTGTTGAGCATCACTTCTTAATGCCACGCGTGGGCTGTCAGGATTCACGTTGCAGCCCCTTCATTGTTAAATGGAGTGTTTACCCTCCCTTTTGGCATTTTGGCTTTGTCTCCCAGAGTAACCCAGCACAATGAGGCTCCCCATCCCTCCAGTGTAGTGTGCATCATGTCAGCTCTCTGTGTTTGTGCACGCAACTGTACCTAAAGGCATCGCACTGCTTCCAGCCACTGTTATTTCCAGCTCAAGCTGAACTGCAATTTTTTTTAACGCGATTTAGAAGTGTCTAAGATCCGCTTATCCCTATCCCCTTCCAGCCCTTTATTAAACATACTCTTAGGAAATCTCATTATGCCTCCTTTTCCCTAAAGGTGGGAATGGGAGTGCAGTGAGGATTGTCTCTCAACAATATGGTCCATAAGACCCATACAAATTGGGCGTCTCTAAAATCGCTAACGCCCATCAGGAGCTCTTTGTATCTTTTGTCTCTCTGTAACAACAGGATAAACCTGCACACAGCAGGCTCTTGACGAATACAAGGGCATATCGTTTTAAGGAAAGCCCTTTTTGAATTTTTTTATTCTGACAAAGCCTTAGCTGTGTAAGAGGCCACATTGCTGTTTTCCAGACGCTCCTTCTGTGAGACTTCTCATCAGAGAAGAAGCCTGCAGCAGGGAATGTCTGAAATGGAGTACCCAGAAGCTTTCATTGCATTCCTCAATCGCTGGCTGTTAACACAACTAAAATGTTGCCTGGCTGCATTACAAACTAGTAGATCACCTGTCCCGAACGGCTTCCAAAGCCCTTGCGCTCCATTTCCCTGCCTACAAATAAGGCAGATAGCATGCTCAGCGGTATTATGAAAAGTGAAGGGTTTCTGAATGAATAGAAGCGGCATGATTATTTACCTTTCTTTCCTGTTCCGTCATTTTCCCTGCCACCTTCAACCATTTATGAAACTCATAAGTGACTTAGTTCAGTTCCTGATCACTAGCTTCCTGATCCTAAAAAGCTGCGTAGGTGCGAGGAATTACAGCACTGGAGGACCCTTTCGAGCAAGCCGCAGGAAATCTCCAGGTCTCCTAAGGCTCAGCATTCACCAGGAGGAATGATGATGGGCATTCAGAAATGTTTTTCTAATTCCACGGCCACGGGAGCAAGCCTGCTGAATGACCGCCGGCTGCCAAAATGATACCTGCGCCTCCGCTCCCATCACAACATTATTTTCTCCACACACTCACCATGCTCATTACCATGTACCTAGTTTGTCTCCAGCTGTCCTTGTACGGCAAGTTTCATTCCTCTTTGCACCACTAACCTGGGGTGAGGACTCGGTCCTTAATTTTGAAGAACCAATCCAGGAGCCCAATGGCTTTAATAGGCCTTGCTTTCCCCTCCAACACGAACTACTTAATAGCTCGTGCTGCCGCTGGATTTTCCATCAGCACATACCGAGCCCCTATTCCATTTCAATCTTGCATTCACTGTACTTTCTGAGCATTTGAAATGACCTTGAGGCAACCTCAGCAAAGCAATAGACTGTGAAAGCAAAGAAGTCCTGGATCTCCTAATTAGGCCAGATTTGTCAAAACACCACACTATTTATTTCAGAAAAGGGAAAGAAACTTTCCATTTCTCTCCAAAGGATCTACTCCAAACAGAAGAGACCGTGCCAGTCCTCAGCCCTGAGTAGCTGCATGAGAACAAGGTGGGTGCTGGGAGTGAATAGAAACAATATTTGTAAAATAAATTCTAAGGAAAGGGTGGGGAGGGAGAGGGTAAGAACCTGAGAGGACACAAACGGCAAAGTGCCCAAGAGCTGAAAGTTAGAAAAGTTCCTTTCAGACAAGCACCCTCATCTTTTATGAAGTCCCCGCTCCCCAGCTACAGCGGAGAGGACGATGGGGTGAAAAAGCGCGCCATCGGCCCAGGACAAAAGGAGGCTTTGCCTAAGTTTCTGATAACGTACAGGCGGGGCTGCTCGCCCTTATGGCTGCAACCATTTACTTCTGGGGTCACTGCTTCTGAAAGAGATTACTGCTGAGTCAAAGAGGAGCCCTGGAAAATATTCTGTTCAATTCCTTTTCAAGGAGACTATTGCCAAGTATATGAAGAATGAGCTTCAAAGTAGCAGGGAACAGCAGCAGAAGGGTAAATAAGGAGGGTGTATGGATCTGCCTGAAAGGCAGTAACAATATACAGCGTGGGAGAAAGACTCTTCCCTGTTATTTATCCAGAGACGCCAACCTAAATTTTGCAGCTTAAAATAAAACAGAATATTCACAACAAGGAGAGGTGCATGAAGTTCAACAAAAGTCTGCTAATAGATGTAACCTTACAGGTATGCTGTAAATTTCAACTATTTTGTGATATAAAGATACAACAGCCAGCATGAAAAATAAAAATGAATTAAAAGACCCCAAACACCAAAAAACCAAACCTCAATAAAAACTTGGACAACCAGAGGTAGAGTATACAACGTGCCCAGCTGAAATGTCTTGCTCTTTGGAAAGAGTACTTGCATTTCCAAAGGCTCATCATGTCCTGACCGAGCGCTCTGTTTTAATTTTTAGAAACCTGTTAGCTTCCTAAAACTAAGCTGAGCATAATATGAAACTCATTTGCTTGAAAAGAAGTGGTAATTGGCAGCACTCAATAACAAATATATTCCAGGTGATACTTATCATACCTTTTTCCCCTACTGAGAAACGTGTTCAATAACGATCATTTTTCAAAAACAATTAAAGAACTGTACCTTTTTTTTTCTTTTAACTGAGCTCTGCTCTGACTCTTTCAAAGCCAAAATTTTACAGTCAGCTTTAACTGTATGGTGATAAACACAAATCTGCTATAAAGGACTAATTTTGCTGCTGAGCTCCTCACCTGTTCCAGTTCTCAGGGCTGGTGTTTCGGACCTGGATGGTGACTCACCAAAATATAACAGATGTTTAAACACCACACATAGAGGCACACTAGTGTGTGTAGATTTATGTTCAAGGGCAGTAAGCAATTTTTCATAAATAAATGGCTGGGGGTTGTTATCCCTCTGTAAGGAAGGGAATAGCTGAGTGATAGACGGCGGTGCTGGATGTATTACCCAAGGCAATGCTCCCCATTTCGCTCGGGAAGCGCCTTGCGCCCCGCGGAGAGAAGCCATCACTGAAATCTGGCTTCTGGAGACTCGTGCGGCTTTCGCTGTCAGAGGATGTCATTAATGCTGATTGCTGCCCCCATTTCTCTGGTGAAAGCCTGGCATCCTCCTCTGCAGCAGTGAGCGAGCCAACACCAGCCAGCCTCAAAGGAACGGGAGGGAAAGCAAACATATTGCAAGTGTTCTATTACCTCCTAAGCGTGGATGCCATTTTTAATTTCTACTGATAACTGGAGGAACGTAAGAACAAGATTTTATGACGATGACGTGGAGCAAGATGTTTTCCCAGGAAACAGCACAACTACGTCAGAGCAAGGGGTGGTCTAACCTCCGGCTGCTCTGTGCCAGCAGGCAATAACCACGTCCTCCTCTCAACACAGAGCACACAGAAATAAGCCGTGAGAGCACCAAGATCCCTAAATCATAGCGCTGCCAGAGGGAATCGCATGCCACCTACTCCCAAACCGAGACAAGCCTAAAAGAACAACCTAGCTACCACCGCGGGCGTTTCGGCTCCATGGTGGCAGTCACGCTCTTCCACGCATTTCAGTGGCACGTCTTAAAAGTCAGCTTTTACCACAGACATTTTGGGGAGCAAGGGAGGTGCAGAGCCAGACAGCGATAGCGTAGCTGGTGTTTAACACTTGAAATACCCACCCATCCTCCTGACACTCACCCTCCTCCCACGAAGCCAGAAGTATTTCCAAAACACTGAAAAGCACAACGGAAAAGATGACTCCTGTGGGTTGCTTTTAGAAAAAAATGCATCCACCAGCCTGGGTGTTATCATCTGCACCTTAGGAGTGTATTGCCACATGACGATTGGCTTGGCCTCTATTTCCTGGCAAGGCTAAAGACTGGATTTAGAATACCAAATCAGTGAGGTTTATTTGCTCTATTTCTTGGAGAAAATTTTAAGGCCAAATTCAAAATTCACAGTGTGGGGGAGAAAAATTTTGCCCACAACATAGCTTCCAGAAAAGCAATTTTGCAGGCCAGGAAAAAGCAAGTGTCAGTACTGGCAGTCATACGCTTGCTTCTCTTCCTTGCGGAGAGCCATTATGCAGTGTTTTCTAAAATTGTACATGTTCTTTCTGGCTCACAATGGGAAATAACACTAATATGCATCACAGGGTGTGAGATAAAATGTGCAGCGCTATTGTTGCCTTTGATTTGTCTTCCATTTATATCAGCTCTCAGTAAGAATTACGCAAAGACAGAGCTGCAGATTTTTCTTCTCAACTTTTTCACATTTCATCCTTTGTTTGGTTCATAAATTCTAGGGTCTAACTAGGATGTTACATCAGAGACAGGAATTTACATTTAGATAACATAATGCAAAGAATACTAACAACCGTAATCCTCCCCCCCTCCAAACAGCTCCAGAGTACTTCCCAGCTGACCTCAGCTTTGCAAAACAGGGATCTGGCTTATTTGCTTTAAGTTGAACATTTCTTTCTCTTTCTCTCCAGCAACCTAACATTCAGGAGTTTTTCTGGTTGGGGTGGTTTTTGTTTTTGGTTTTTTTTTTTTGTTTTGTTTTTTGTTTTTTTTTTGTTCCCCTCCCTCCCTCCCTTCCTTCCTGCCCCCCCACCTTCCTTGATTTTAGTGAGTCTCGCTCCCTGTGCTGCCCCTGACTTAGTCTCTAGCTATGGAGATAGCTCCAGTTTGTAGCCTGGGAACAAGCCTGGGAAAAGACCCTGAGCACAGCGGGGGAGCGTGATCACTACAACAGGAAGGCCACTTTGTTTCTTGCGAGTTACCTAAAAAATAGGTAGCAGACACCCCCAAGAACAGCTTTCTGGTTGCAAGAGACTTAAGAGAGACAGCTTTTCTTCTTCAGGACCCTACACAAGGACTCACTAGTTGTGGGCAAGCAAAAAGCCAGCAACGTGCATTAGATCAGTAAATTGTAAATTTACAGTAAATCACTCCGGAGGAGTCTTCAGTCAGGTTCATCAACTCTGACATCTACCAACATTGACACCCAGGTCCAGTGATTTACCAGATTTGCAGCTCAGCCTAGGTGGAGGGGGCAAGTACTGGGGGCTTTTATGTCTCTCAAACAGTTTTATTCCTAATAATACTTCCCCTTATATGAGCTTGTTCCCACTGTTTGAAGAGGTCCACCCTGCTGTTACTGGCCACTCTGGCAACTTCATAAGCAGGAGAACAAGGGGTCAGAAATTTACTCTAGGTTTCACACACATCAGAGACTTATTTGTATCAAAAGAAAGTAAATTCAAATAGCAAGTTAGAACAAGGCTGGCTTATGACTGGACCATTACTGTTACCTTGGGGAAAAATTGGAGCAACTCATTTAGAAAGCTTAGGCACATTTTTTCCTCAATCATCTTGCCTTCACTCCAAATTATTGAAGATTCCTCAAAGTCCTGCTATATTTTGAGGCACCAAAGAGAAGCTGGAGGCCAAAAATACAAACTACATAACACAGACTTGAACAAAATTCTTAAAAAGAAAAGGGGTGGGGGGGAGGAGAACCTTCAGTTTTGTCTCAACATGTTTCTTATCCGAGAATATACTTTCAAGACGACCAGGATTTTTCCCTTTAGCACTGGAGATCGTATCCCCTCTCTCCATCAAACACTCTTTTAACACAGAGGTTGTTCTAGATGCCAGCAGACATAGGTCAGTATTTTCAAAAACAGGTGACTAATATTAGGAGCTCTTTAAAATGGAGTTCAGATTGTGATTTTCAAAAGCTCCAAGCACCCAGCAGCTCCAGTTGCCTTCAAAAGGTCTCACTTCATAAGGTGTTTGGGATGTGCTCAGCATTTTTGAAAATCAGGCCACCTATTCGGGATCCTAAACACAGACTTAAAAATTCAATGCCAATTCTCACTGCACTAAGGATGACACCAGCTCTCTAACCCGTGCTTAGAAAGCTCAGTGACATTATAACTAACAATATGGCTTTTGCCTTCTTTTTCCCACAACAGAATTTACAGAACTGCTAATAAAACCGGTGCCTGTCATGAAAACTGGCAGACTCTTGAGTCTAACAAGATAACTATAATTTTCCTTGAAGCTATAGAGCAAGTCTATAACATCTCCCCAAATCCTCTTAATAATTGACGGCTAACACGGGCTCCTTACAATGAGGTGTCCTGAAGGTCAGCCAGAATACAGCAGCCAGTGCTGTGGGATACTCAGAAATGCCACATGCCATATAAAAGTACTGAAACCCAGGCTGGCATGCTGCAGTACTTAGCCCTTCCCGTAACGCCATCCCCCTGCTATGGGGTGCCAGAAAATGTAAAGGCTTATACTTGGGATCTTAGCACCAAAGTCAAGACCTCTACCAATTAAGCCAGAAGAGAATAATTGCGTTAGCAGTTGATAGCAGCAGACTTTTGTCCTGCTAAAGGAGGATGACATGCACACATTAAAAGCATTTCCTCAAGCTAAACTCCTTCAGATTGCTGGATTTGGACCATGTTTTATGATTTATTCATAATGAAGAGTTTCTTAGCTCATGAACTTGCAGATGCCCAAAGCCTTTTCATTACACAGCTTTCAATTATTCTGGGCTTAAAAAAAGAGAAATTGATATAGTGGTTCCACCCTTGGGTCAACCAGCAGCAACATCTCCCCCCTTCTTCTCCCCTTGAGTACCCACAGCTGGAGGATACCACAGAGTTTTTGCCAGCACATAGCACAAGGGTCAGAATTAGAGGCTACAGACGTGCACTATTTCTCATGGTCCAGGTCTGAAAGAATTTGTACGCCGGTGTAAGGATTGACACTGCCGACAGTCTCCACAAATGCCTCGGCATCTGTTACTTTCATGGGAATTACTGAAGCTTTCAAAAGAATGCAAAAATTGCTAATCCCCTGGTGCAAGTGACTTCAGCCTTGACAGACGTTTTCCCAGAGTCACAGATAAAACTGAAGGATTCAGCCATAAAGGATTAGGAGTGGTGTCACCTAGAATTAAGTCACTGGCCTTGAACCATGTTTACGTTCAGCCCTGTCAATAGCAAATTTCACAATCTTAAAAACAAGGTTTATTGAGTTTCTTTAAATATCTATCTATCTATCTATCTTCACTTCCTGAGTAGGTTTAAAGGTCTAGACAATTCACATTATATTGTTTTACAGTTTCCATTTTTTACTACACTTCAGTGCACTAAAAACCATCAATCTGACAGTCTGAGGAGACTCAAACAACTTCTTTTCACAACTGTGCACGGGATGTTTATTATGTATATAAGGAAAGCAGGGAAATAAAATAAACACCTTGCATGTCTCTCCACATAGAATCTATTTTAAATACTACAGACCCTAAAAGGGGAGGGCCTGTTACATAGAAAATAGGTGGTCTTTGCCTAGTGAGTTTATAGTTCACGGCAAATCTAGATAAATATCTTGCCTACTTAGCTACCCTGTTATTCTGATATAAGCACCTAAAAGAGTTCCCCACATGAGGTATGCTTTAAGTTAAAAGTCTGTGGCCTTTCAGTTATCAGGTGTAGAGATTTTTTGGGGTGGTGGGGGAGAAATAAGCCTTGTGCCTTAATGGGTTGTTTCAGTTCACACTGAATATCTGTGACAATGCTGAGCCTTGACTGAAAAATCTTACGAGGGTTTTAAGCACAGAGTATCGCTGATCCTCAGCCTGATAAATCCTGCTGAAATTTGGGAGTATTGCGCCAAATTAACTTGGACTTAAGCGTTGTGCAGTACAAGTTGATGAGGAATTTGCACGATGGAGGCTAGCCTGCATTTACATGATAGCCGCAGGTTTTAGGTTCGTTCAGGGAATATGGTCTTGCAAAACTGCAACAGCTGAATAAAACAAAACCTTACCTAAGCCTCAAACATACCTCAAGCATGGGGAAGGAGGAGAGGGAAAGTCTCCATGTCGTGCCACGTCATGCAGCACCTCGCAGAGGTTTTGGCTGCTTTGCCTCCCACCACCAAAGCTTGTGGAAGTGCCCGGCTCCGGCTGGAGACCAGCCGGGCAGTTGGCAGCAGCCCCGACACCGCGCCAAAGCCACCGCAGCTACTGCATCCTGCAGGCAGCGGGTGGTCCTGCTGCACAGGGAACTGACTGGAAAGGCACATGTGGAGTTGATCAAAATATTTCTAACAAAACCTTTTTCCTGAATCAAATTACTTTTTTTTTTTTCTTTCCTTTTAAAAGAACAGATAGTTTTATGGGAAATGTCACGCTTTAAGGGAGTGATACAAACGTAGCCTGAGAAGGCCAAGATTTCCAGAGAAATGTTGCCGGCTCTTGCCAAAACTATGAACTGAAGCTATCAGATTTCTGTTAAAAAATTTTTAAAAAGTAAATAACCTCCCAAATTTAAAAGGAAGTGAGTATTTTTTGATTTTGTAAAAAATTTTCATGGAGGGAGGAACAAGAGGGAAGTGCTTCTGACTAGCTAGGGCAGGAAGCACCTATGAGTGTGTATGTTGGTCATTCATGCACAAGTATTTCTAGCAGAGCTAAGCAAGCTATTCCTTAGCCAGCAGGAGCTGGATGAAGCCTGCTGGTCACAGATGATACATGTATAAGACAGCAGTACAACTGTGCTGGAAATCCATGAAATGGATGCTCCAAGTAGGCTGATAAGCATGCAAAGCCATGAAATTTAGGCCGTGCGTTCCTTGGGTAGACACAACCATGTACGGCACCTTGCATGCTATTATTCAGTTCAAGTTTAGGAACTGTGTTGCATGATATATAGCAGTAATGATTAATGATGATAGTAACAATACTAATGGTTAAAAAGGTCCTGCTTATCCTTCTGCATGTTCCCTGCCAGCAAAATTCTTCACTTAAGTTTCATTTCCTTAATACAGTAGTAATTCATAACTCAAGAGACAACTTAATAGTGCACCAATTATGGTACAATAGAAAGTATAATGAAAATAGATCCAAATTAAAGCTTGTTAAGTCCAGTTTACCGACTATTCACTCTCATGGAGTATTTGCTATAACAAGCTTAAAAGTTGAGATTCATTTTATTTCTGCCTGTCCTCAGGTTTACTAACTCCGAATTAATGCAGCTCCTTCTGCAGCCCAAACACAAAAGAACTCTGTAAATAGCTGAAAGAAACGATAAGGACTCCAGGTGACACAGATCACGTACTGTACACAGAATTACTTTCCCCAGAGTGAGCCCATGTAGCAGCATTTTGTGACATTCATCATTAAAGTTCAGTCATTGGAGTGCTGCCATTGTGGTCATGCGCAGCCGGCTCTCTGCTGATAGAGCAGAGCTTATAACCAAAGGCCATTCCTCCCAAGGGCAGCGCAAAAGTGATTTGAATATCAGGCCTCAGGAAAGGTGGGTTTCTATCCTTAGCTGGTTTTATTTCAAACAGTCTTTCAAGGGCTGCTAGCGGGCCAATCAGTTTAAGTGCATGACTGTTTATAGCAACAAACCTGTGAAGTTTCCGGAAACTAGAAACCAGTGAAATGTGGAAAAAGAGTCGCCTTCTTGCCAAAACAAAATTCCTGGTGATATATAGTGTTGGATGAAAGACAAAGTATTTTGTAGAAACACAGAACTTGCACAAACCTTGTCACGAAGGCTTTGGGGGCTGCGGGGTGGCAGCCTCTCCGGTGTCCTTGGCCACCCTGGCTGAGCACAGCCAAGGCTGGACCAGCCTGGTGTCGCTTCCTCCAGCTTCTCTACGGGCATATCCTCCCAGCTCGGATTTATTCCCCACGGGAGGGCACACATCACCAGCAGCAGGGCTGCTCAGTGAGTGTCTGGGGAGCCCCTGCTGCTCCAGGCAATGCCTCCTCAGCGACTCCCAGCAGCAACGCAGCGAGAGGACAAGCGATGCAGGAATCGTGAAGTGTGCCCGGCAATTTGTACCTGCCGCAGTTGCTCTTGAAGGGTTAGAGCTCACTTCATTTCCAAAGCCTGTGGCAGGCCTGACTACCTCAAGCTATCGGACAGGACAGGGATACAGTAAAGCATGAAGCAGCTTCAAGTGGTGCAATTTCATTCTGCATACTTGTCCTTTGGGTCCTGGGGTCTTTGCCTAAAGGCTCTTCCACGCCCCACTCAATTAAGAGAAGGTGCAAAATCCCAGAGAAATGGCATTTCCGAGCAATCGTGATAAACAAAGTATATAACCAGCTACTTTAGAAGCAGACTTTGAAATGCCACTGGCTTACTTCGTTCTGAGCACATTCCCAGGGAGAATGTCAGGTCGCATAACTCATTTGTTATCTTTACACAGAGGAGCTCCACTAAGCACCAGCCATCATAAAAATACTAACATTCCTTTTTGTGGAAAACAAATATAAAAGAAAAATGCAGCACCTCTCTTAAAAAAAGCCAGTTAGCACTTCAAAGATTACCACATGGTCTGTAAATAGCAATGTCAATACACCAGGGAGCTGCACTCCTCTTTGTTTAACGACAGCCTGAGTTACTCAAATAGAGGCAGCAATGTTACAGGCCTTCCCCGTGACACAAAACTACATCGTGCATTCATTTAGACACACTCTTTGCATTTTATTTCCCTCGATGGCTTGAAAAATACCAAAAATTGGAACAGTGTAAGAACAGCATTTCAATCTAGCTTTATATAAAGTGCTGCTCTCCTCTGGGCAGTGTGCACCCAGCAACATCGACCTTATATATACCATGAAGGGGAGTGTTAGGGAGAAAACTGCAGTTAACAGAGGTCACATCCTCTGCGTTTGTGAAGAAACCCCCTCCCACACTTTTCCGACATCCACGGACACTTTCAGTTATTTACAGCTAGCCATTTTAATTATATCTAAATATTTATCTCCAGAGTAGCTAAATTAATAGGTATTTAATTCTAGTGATGCAAACACCTGATGGCTGGGTGCTCTCATTTGCCTGTAAACGTGAAACACAAGCCACTGAATTCAATTACGTGGCAAACGTCCACAGGTACCTCTGAGGTATCTGACATCCCACACAAAATCTGTGCTTCACATGCTTAAACAGCTTGCTCTCATGCTTTATAGGGAGGGAGGGAAGAAGGGATAGAGTTGTTTTGGTTTTGGGGTTTTTTTTTAAATCTCATTTGCAGTCGTACAGCTAAAGCTCGGAGATTAATAATAAAAGTGCGTATGTGACAATGCAGAAACAATGCTGTTCAATGTCAAATACAAAGCAAGATGCAAATTTATTTTTCGGTTAATTAACCAAGCTTTCATCTCAACTGCTCTGATCTGTAAATACAGCTCACAAGCTAGTTTCAAACAACTCTGGGAATTAAGCAAACAAAAAAAAACACCAACCCCAAACCAAAATACCCCAACCCAACAGTCTCCTAGCACTGGTTAGCTAATTATGTTTGCCATTTTTTATTCAGAGGGACCTAAACAGATTAAAACAGGTTGAAAGCAACAGTACTCTGGTGCTGGCCTAAGGGCGACAGCCCTCCTCTGAATACCATCAGCCATGAAATGCTGCCAAACCTGCCAAGAACCAAAGGGCATCCCTGAATATTCTGAGATAAGAATGGGAAAGGAAAGATGGACAGCAGGATGGATGGGAGGACAGACAGACAGAAGGCAGGAAGAGAAGAAGGAACAAACGACTGGTCCCCAACACTAAATAACATTACATTCTCCTGCAGCTATGCCTAGCCTCTAAGGATTTGCTTTCCAAGCTCTTTATTAAAATTGTTCAGGTCCTTAACTGATCTCCTGGGGGGGCGAATCGGTGAATGGGGGGGGGGGGGGGGGGCTGAAAAGCCTTAAGCTAATTAAGCATGGCTGAGACATGCTTGATGAGATGGGAAAAACATGAAGCTTTTGAAAGGGTGAAAAATCTCCGACCATCTGGTAGTGGCATTGCAGAGAGAAGAAAGAGGAAGGACAAAGGGGCAGCTCTGCAGCGTGGAGGTACAGGACTCCTTTAATTACTGGGTCACTGAGACCATTACCACTCCAAATGCCTGTGAAAGCCTGCAAAACAAGCTTAGGAGGCTCAACAAAAACAACAGCTCTTACCAAGAAAAGCATCTGCAAGAAAGTGAATCCGAGCAGCTTTCCCCAAGATACATCCGCTAATTAGAAATGATAGGTAATAGATGGGGGCGGCAAGGCCCCCGGATCAGAACGAGACTTTTTCCGGCGACCTCTCTACCTCTCTCCTCCGATTGCTGTTCTCCAAGGCCCTGCAGATGGTGTTCTCCTTAAATTAATACCACCCCGCCAGCCAGAAGGAAGCTTCTGTTGTACTTGGCAATACAGGTGAACAGCCTGCATTTAGGTTTCAAAATGAATGCCCCAGGTGTTTCATCAATATGGCAAGCAGCTGATGTGCTCCAGCCTCTTCAGGCCTGGTTAAGGCTCATCTGTGTTTTCCCATCTCTAAGACCGGCTAGAGAAAATCACAGCGTTCAGAGGGCAAACTTCGCACACCGGAGCAAAATCTGAGCTATCTTTGCGCTAAATGGATTTGTCAGCCATGAGCTGCAAATGTACCAGTGCGATCCAAACGAGGAGCCCTCCCCTGCCTTCTCCTCTCAAATGAGCTGGATACGGCTACGGCTGACTACAGGTGCAGGCTAGCAAAGAGCAAGCTGGTTTCGACACCAGAAGCTGTGACCAAACCCCTGCCAAAAAGCAGCGCTACGCTAACTCTTGCTTCGGGATGCGAATATGTGCAGCTGATTTCCCTCCCTCCCTCCCACACGCAGGTTCTTCTTCAATTATTTCGGCTGTGTGCTGTGATTTAGTCAGATTCGCAAGCTGCACAAGGGCAGGCTATATCCATCCTTGGATGGGAGACCTCATTAAAAGAGGGAAGCGGTACTGGCAATCTAACGCGTTACGCTGCGCTGCTGTCTCCAGGATCAGATATAAAACACAGGCCCTGACTACCTATGGTCGTTACGTATCTCGTAGCAGTTGTGATAAGAACAAATGGCATTAACCCCATTCTTCGGCCAAATCTCGACGTGAACTTCTCTCCACTAGGCTCCCCTTGAAGGCTCATTTGGAAAGAGTTCCTGTGTCTTAAACTATCACACTTTTAATTCAGTACTGTTAAACATTGGCTGCATATAATGCCAGAGGGAACAGTTTCACAAGCAGATTCTGTGATCTCTGTATATATCAGTTTCTAAGATAACTTGGGTTCCTTTAGATAGGTACCAGATAGATATGTATTTCTTATCATCTGCTTTTCATGCTCACACACTTCAAGAGCCAGCTGGATCTGCAAGCAGAACTGCATCCAGAAAGTCTATTCCCCTCCACATCCTACGTAATGCTGGAAGCAGGCAATATTAGAAATACTGTTTAAGGACTTTTTCCTTTTTCTTTCTTTTCTTTTTTAAGCAAACTTGCCCATGTTGCAGGGCCAGGAGATTCAAAACCAAGCTAAAAAAGCATCCAAACTTTTGGACACTTACCTGAAAAGCAGCTGTGTTACAGCTGGCCCTTGATGCTGTGGGGGGCTGCAGTACCACCGCGTGGTTACTGAGCTACCTGGTGCGGACTGTGCAGTTCAAGACTCAGGTTTATACGTGCAAGCAGATTTATGATGAGACAGGCATTAAAAAAATTGACAATTGTATAAAGTGACCACCATAGCTGTACTTACTACACACTGGACAGTTACTACTTTGGAAGACAGAGAGATAAGAGAAACAAAACCACAGAGGATGCCAGTTTTGCCACTCCAAGAGCGGTGTGGGAATTGTTAGCTACAGTCATGCAAGAGGAACTGTAAAATACCTGCTGTCCCCAGGAGGAGGCCCCAGAAAATGAGAGCACAACTCTCGTCTCTTTTGGAAGTCCAGCTTTGTAGACCAATGCGACCACCAGAGAGGAGCCAAAGGAAGGACCGGGTGTGCTGGTAGGGACCAGGCCAAGTCTCAGTGAACACACAAGGTGAGATAGTAAGAGCCAGGGCCAGCGACTGACCTGAGACGTGATTGCAGCAGCCATGCAAAGCTTGCAGCCATGAGCATCCAAACCCAAGTGAGGGAGAGGGGCCGTGCCAGTGCGTACCATTGGCCTCATACCCTGCTGATCAGAGCACGCTGGAAATACATTTGAGTTCGAGTCCCTCTCTGTGCTGGAAGGGGTCAAATCCTTACCCTCACATCCTAGACATCCCATGCAAGGCAGCCGTGAGGGAAAGGCCCTTCCATCCCTTCCATGCATGTTGGGCTACCACCAACAAAAATGCATGACCTGTGGAGCTCTTTCAGCGGATAGGCCATATCACGGAACCATACTCAGGAATAAGCAAAACAAACGGCAGTGTAGCTGCTGTACACTCGAAAGAGCAATTCCTGCTCAGTTTTCCTTCTTCTCTGGACCATCTGGGTCCTGGGCTGACGGAGGTGCCACACTTGGGTACCAGCACCTCAGAGAAGGGGAGATGCTAAGACACAGCCCTGCTGACTACCTCCCTGTTTAGTCTGCAAGCTTTTCTGCTAATCTTCCCTGTTGCCTGGACAGCTGGAAGAATCAGCCAATTTAATTTCCTTGAATCAAGCTGCTGGAGTTAGGTACTGATTTTTCAGCATAGTGACATCTTATTTTGAAGCACCTGAGGTATCTCCATTCGTGCTCATTTGATGCTTTTGTGCTACATTTCAGGCTGACAGATCATACAAACACATCCAGCGAATGGATTTCAACTGATGAAACACCTTGTAACCATGATAGCATTTGGCTACAAATTGGGAATCTCAATTTTTTCCAGCTACTGAGACAGTGACTTTGCCACCCTGACCCCCTAACGATATACCATTGTTAGCTGTAACCAGGGGGCAATGGAGAAAAGATTATTGACTTTTTCTTTTCAGAATCCAGAACACAGTTTAACTGATTTTCTAGCCGGGTAAGAATGGTATAGCCTATAAGCAACTGCTTATTTCCTCCACAGAGAAAATGCTGAAGGTGTAAACATGCCGTCTTTCAAGGGCTGTCAAGTAATGTAGGTATCGAGTGTTTTCTGACAGGGTGCTGTAAACGGAATAAAGGCCTTTTTGGCCTCTGCAGTAGCTATGATTACCGGCAGAGCTATGCCCTTCACACTAGTGATTGGGGAACAAACAAACAAGGCTGCACGTCCGCAAAGGGGAATAATGAGACAAAAGGCTTGCGTGTCCCAACATTTCAGGGTAAAGATCCTGCACCAGTGAAACTATAACGAAGGGCGTTTTCTGGTTGAAATTTGCCGGCTGCGGAAAGCTATGGATTTTAAAACTCTGAACAGAAGTCACAAATAAATCCTGAATCTGGGAGAAAAATCCTTAATAACTATTTGAGCAAAGAACGGTGTTAATCAGGTATGGACAATTACACTATGAGCATATCCCAGCGTATATACGGGTAAGTAGAGACAATGCCATTCCATACTCTTCATATTTCTCCTGGATCTCTCAAACAAAACCAAGTGTTTGTGCAGTTGCCTATAGACTGCCTACAGCTGCAACACAAAGTGCATCATCCAGAGCACCTGCTTTGCTAGACTGGTTTAATTGCAGCTACGAACACATTCACAGCACACTGGAGTGCTCCAGGAAAGGACCTCCAGAGCTCGTGCAAGACTCCAAAAAGGAGATGTTGAACTTTCTGTTAAATAACAGGAAGTCCCGAAGAGCTGCACTCCTGCACCAATATGTTGAGATACCACTGCTGCATGATTAAGATACAGGTGCAGTCACAGAGATGTAGGAGGTGACATTAAATGCTAGCTTTCTCCCTGGCAGATAATTCGTGGTGACTAGAGACAGGGTCAGCTTGGGCTGTTGGGCTAACGCTATGGGCTAGGTATACTGGCGGTGACCTCGCACGCTCATCTGGAGGTGAAATGTGATGAAAGCCAACCAAGCAGAGAAGAACTGTTCCAGACGGCAAGATCTGCTCGAGAGAACACTCACCTGTCAACTGCATTAGGAAAACAGGAGGGGACAGAAAAGCTGCTGCCAAAAAATTATGGGTAACGGGCAGAAAAAAGGAAGAGAAGATCCAGAGGTATGAGGAAAGGGTAATGCTTCAAAGATCTGAATGAGATCAGGTGGGATTTTTCCTGCTCAGGTTCTGCAGTAGCGAGAAGCAAATTTGATCTCAGTCAGGGTCATGCCCTATTCAAGGCAACCTCCACTTTACAAGTTGTAGGCACATCTTCCTCCTCTCTGTGTAAGAGCTGCAGCTGCTGCAGCAGCACTGGCCTTCCTCTCCAAGCGCCAGGAGCAAGGGCACCTATGAAGCCATAGTGTACCTCCCGGGCAGAGCCAACACCGTGGGGGTGTGCAGAAGAGAAAACAGAACAGAGCTGAATCAAAAAATGTGCCTCGAGCCACCTGATAGTATGCAGAGTGAGTAAATGCCACCCTTCTCATATGAGAACAAGATTAACTACTCACCCACACCACTGGGCACAACTACAGCAATAAAGCTGCTGACAGAGAAGCGACAATGTCGTTCCCCCGCCCTCCCAAAAGAACAACCAAGGGAACCTTTTGATCCTAGGACATACACTGCTTTCTTTAATTTAGTTCCTGTTCTGTACTTGAAATAAAAGACAGTTCTCCCAAATCATCCCCCCCACTCCCCTTGCTTGTGTTTTTCCCCACACTTAGCGATGACTGCACTCCACTCACTCTATTTCATGAAAATCACTGGCTAAGTGCAGTTTCTACCTCTGCTGCCCTAAGCATCCGACCATTTGCATTTATGAAATAGCTATAAAATAGTGCAACAACCTGGGCAGCATGGCAGGTTCTGCTTGCTGTACACTCTGCAGACACCATACATAACGTAAAGCAAGGGGGGGGGGCACAGAAATCAAAATTCCCAAAGCCAAATCAGTTGGATCTGTGCATATCCTGTCATAAACAAACTTTTTTAAAGGAGGTAAGATTCCAAAATTAATCAGTGCGTAACAAAATGAAGCCGCCTTTTGTAGCACACAGGGCACAAGAACATAAAATAGCTCCCCACACTCCATCGGTCTGCTGGACCTATTCTAATTTAAGACTGAAGTTCCTACCGTCACAAACAGGAGTTAAGCCCACTGTTCAAACGCCTCTGTAGCTGTATAGTATATTTAAAAGTGGTGCCATTTCTCTGGAGGTGCTAAAGCTAATTTCCAGATACACTGTTAAGTATGATGCCATCTGTAACAGTGCAGTCCTTGGCCAGTGAGCCCTACTTTTTCAATATGTTACAGGAAAAAGCTTCTAAGATGTCAGTCTCTCTCACATATTCCTTTCACTTGTTCCTTGGGTGCCATTTGAGATAATTTGAAAGAGGTACGCGTTTTCTTTGCATAAGGCACTGCTGCTTCTTTGGAGATCGGAGCTAAAACCAAAGCCTAGTAGACTTGGACACCACCACATGAAATATGGATTCCGTTATCTTTCCAGTTTTCATATGCTAAAAGGGCATTATCAGTATCTTAAAGCTCTTTAAGCCTTGTAGCTCACAAATACAAAACATGTAACATCGTGTAATACTATTATAGATATATGAGGACTTAGAATGACTTCATAGCATCTGATTTTCAGTGGGATTTCATGACTTTATATTTTTTGGCATTCCTACCATGGAAAATAAAAATGAAAATGGCACTTCAAAATAGTCCATTAAAAATATCCAGTTTCTCCTCCAGCTTCTCAGAGGACTTAATTTTTTTTAGTTCTTTTCATTTTCTGGATATGGAAAACGGTTCTAAAAATTATTTTATTTGATTTAATGCTGAGTGTGTTTCAATTCAGTACTGTAACATGAGTTAATTAAACTAAACAAAGGCCACATTGTCAACACTTTCAGCAAGAACAAAGAGATTAAATTTTAAAATGAAATAAAAATTGCCAATTCATAATAGTATTTCTATTCTGCTTACTGAAAATGAAATGAAGAAAGCAATCAAATACACACAATAAACCTTAAACACTATTATTGTTAAAGTATTCCCTTTTCTTGTTTCTTTTTTTCTTTCCTTTTGGCTTTTTGTCTTGTATTCTACCATCAAGCCTGATGACATAAAGTGACTGTGACAGCAGGCAAAATGTTTAAGCTGAAAAATTCCTTACATTTTCTACTTTTTATTAGAAAAGCACACAGAAAAAAATATATCGTTTGTTATTGAAAGAGATGAAAAATAATTAAAACTTAAAATTGATCTTGCACCACCTATTCTTTACATACATTCAGGCTAGAATCTGATATAGAGAGAGCAAAGAAAAGAAACAGATTCCTTCTATGGCAGGAAAAAAATATGACTTTTTTTCCCCCCAGGAGATTGAAATCAATATTTGGAGCAGACTACTGACAGTGTAATAACCACCCCGTCCCGCCAACGCACAGTGCTGCTCAGCATGGCCCAGGCAGCACCCTTAGGGAAGGCCTGCAGACATTCTGCATCCCGTTTGCCGCCTCTCTCAGAGCTGAGGAGGAACATCATTTTGAGCAGCATGCGCTGCCTGATGTGGTATGACTTCTGCACCGGCCCGTGCTTAGAAAATGAACAAACCCCATCACCTCCACGGCCCTGCTGGTGCATACCACTGGTCATGACAGCCTGCAAGGGGACATGAATCGGCAAAGCTGGTCCACAGAAGCGACGTTCCCTCCTAATAATCCTGCTGATCCTTCGCCATCAGTGAAGCGATTGCTGATAGCAACTACTCTTTGCTGATACAAGAGCCTGGAGACCTCCCAGTTCAGAACTGACAAAGCCACCACAAATATAACCATGGACACTGGGATGAAGAAAACCCCACTCCTCTTCCGTAAGCTGCGACATCCAAGTGGAGCACAGAACATGCTCGCACAGAGCCACTCACAGGCAGGTCAGCCTCACCTGTCTTCAGCTTTTAACAGAGCTACCCCAATTCCGTACCTATGCAGGACATTTTAAACGCGTTCATGAAATCCAACATAGTGTTTGCAAACTTGGAAAAAAAAATGCTGCCTCCCTTTCCAAAAGTAACCTTTCGCTAGGCTAAAAGGTTTCTTTTCCCTGCCTACAGTTATGGCCTTTGCTACTTCCACAAGGCATAGAAATTGCCTGGATACACTTTTCTGCCACAGCTACGATGCCTTCAGAAAAGCAAAGTTCTTTGCACTGGGAGATAGACCAAACAGCCCTTGGACCACCACAGATTGACCACAGCAGGCTGGCAAGCAGAATCTGGTCGCAAAAGCTCCTCATCTGTCCGATATTGCAACTGCAAAGTTCACTTGAATTTCGTGAAGTTCTCCAGAAGATAAAGGCATGTAAAGTGAGGCTTCTTAAAACCTAAAGGTATCCCCTGGATAAAGGCACTTTTTTGGCTTTCCAGTGATAATCTTGTTACTGCGTACCTCCAACTACTTCCAGCTACTTGCTTTGTAACAGTCCACCTCTCTGCGTAGCTTAGAGCTTTAGACATGCGAGTTTAAATACCCATTTGCAATTTCCAAGTGCAAGTTCCACAGCACTTCCAGCATTTCTGCAAAAGGTCCAAAGGTGCACCTTTTTTTTTCTTTGCCAAATATCAATACCTGTCAGAAGCAGATTTTAAAGATATATTTCATATTTAGGGCCAGACTATTCTGTAACAGCCCAAAAAATGTCATCTGATCCATTCATTATGGGTTGTTATCGAAAACCAAACCCACTGTATCTGATTCGGGATATTTATTCCTTTCTTCTTTGGGCAACTGAATAAAAGAAGTTGGAGCCTTTATACTAGATCTTCAGAGGACACAACACCCCAAAAATATCTTTGTATTCTTTTCTTTCCGAACAAAAATAAAATATATTTTTAAATATATATAAGGAAGATCTTTAAAATCTCCTTTTTTCCAAAACGTCTCATCCGTCTCCACTTGAAGCTGAAAAGAAGTTTGGTTAAGAAATAAGAGGTAGTTACAATTGCCTTGACTCAAGAGTAAAGATGTCAGATTTGCCTGAAAAGACCTTTCTCAGGAAGTATTTTGTTTCTCTATAGCCACAATGTCATATCAAAGAAAGTCATTATTTTGACATTATTTACGACTGTACCAATGCAAGTAAAATCCTATAAATGGCTGAGACTGAAACTATAAAAAACTGAGAGCTCTTTTCCTCCAGGTTTTGGAATATTTAATTCTTTCCAAGATTATGCCATAAAATTATCTCTCTTGCTAAAGTACAGATGGGTAAATGACCTGAAAATCCATCTGTTTAAAAGTGAAGAATGGACAAAATAATGGCTATAGAGTTACACAGCTATTCACGTAACAAAGACTGTTGAGCAAAACTGGGCTTAGCTAGAACAGAAATTAGGCAGAATTCAAATTTAGAGTAAACAGGCACTGACCAGAAGAAGGAAATCATGTATACTTCAAATGATTTAAACTGTGAAACCTCCCTCAGCCAGTTCCCAAGCCTGCCTTAACATTGCATGGTTCATATAGAAGAAAATATGGTTAATACAGTTCCCTAAACATGGCATTCAAACAGGCTAAGATGCAACTGCACAGAAATACTAATTGTAAGGGCTGTGTCCTGCTCTTAAGCTAGATCCCTGGACACTTTAATATTCTTTTTATAGGCATTAATTATGGCATTTTTCTCCTTGATTGTGCTCCAGCAACAATCTGCTTCTGCATTTCCGGACTTGTCCAATGGAAAATAAATGTGTCCTTTGCCCAGGGAGGATGCTACCCAACCACTCTAAACTTGTTTCTTGGGTGGAGAAACATCCCAGATCAAGCTCAAATCATGTTCCAAACAGCACAATAAGACAAAACATTTTAGCCCGAATACAGAAGAGAGCCAACAGAGAAATAACAGCTACTTCTGCTCATATTCCAGCGCTCTGACAGAAATCCTATCCTCCAAAGAGTTAAGCAACTTCCAGAGACGATCAGTGAGGGGAATCATCATATCTAATGTCTTGACGAAGGGAGATAGAAAGAGGTGGGAGATAAGAAGATAGAGAGCAGGCTTGGAGGGAGGAAATGGCTACATACTCACACAAATAAACATGAGTTTTATTTCTGTGTGTTGCAAATTGTGTTGTGGAAAAACTGTGATGATTAAGACTACAACCAAATGCTGAATGCATGGTCATTACAACATGACAGGACTATTTCCAAGTGTACACATAAAGGGACTGCCAAATGGTCTATTAAAAGTGTGTACACTTACCTAGTCGGCAAATAGGTCAGTGATCACCACTTACTCTGCTTTTTAATAAAGGGATTTGAGAATATTCCCTAATCTTATAAGAAACACAGATTTTCATTATTCTTTTGTGAACTAGAATGAGTGCATTATAGTAGCTGGAAAAAAATTAAAAAGGCATCTTAGTTTGTCTTTTTCCTTCAGTTGCTCCCTAGTAATATATAACTTTAAGTTACGGTAGGAAAAAAGGGAATAAATTGGCACATGCTATATTTTATTACTGATTTTGGAAAAAGCAACAGCAGGTTTTTATGAAACACACACAGTGCCTTACATTGTTAAATTCTTCAGGGTAATCTGGCTTGTTTCTTACTGCTGGCAATGGGAAACAGTAGTGAGATTGCCAAGACTTTGATTCTTCACTCCTCTGGGCTCCCAGCGCCCCAGAACCTCAAAAGCGCCAGGATGCGTGACTCCTTGGTAATATGCACTACGGTGTGACCCTGGAGCTGTGAAGCCAAATGAGCTATACAGAAAGGCCCCTGCAAGCCCTAAAATCCCCCAAAACACATAGATGAGCTGGTAGTAAAACTTGCACAATTAGATCAGAAGCTTATCTACGGTTTGTCAGAAGTTTGCGAAAACTGAGACACATCTCAAACTGGCAAGAAACAGCCATTTTTTCCCACAGAAAACCAGATCAATGGAAAAATTCCTAGCATGCTTCAAAGCCACAATCAGTAACTAAGCAGAAATCTAGCTTTAGGTTGGAAAAGGGACTTTGATCTTTGTTGGTCATTTAGTGGCTTCCACAGCTCCAGTGCTGGGGACAGCACAGGTCACAGATGACTCCCATTAATCTAATGGCTCCTGGTGAGAGAGAGAGAGAGGAGAGAGGCAGCTATGTACTACCCTTTGCTCCAGGATGAGCTTGGCAACGCAAAAAAAAGTATCAGATGTAGAACAGAAAGACCAGGTAGTTTGCAGTTTACTAGTTGCTACGTTTGGCTATGCATATAGATCTAGTACAGGTCAAAACCACTTAAGATCCATGTATTTCTATTCAACGGGACTAGCAGTCCCACGTTAGCTTTTTTCCCCACCTGTTCTTAGACAAAAATAGGCCATTTCATCCTACGTCAAATGTACTGTGGATGCTGCTGGAAAACTATTTAACTGAATTAGTTTATGAGGTAGCACTTGGGTTACATAAAATAACGTTACATATTAAATCTCTGTTTTATGCCAGGTAATTTCTTTCCATTAAGAGGAGTCTCTCTTTGGGGAATATATCTTATTTTATCAGCTGATTTTCTTTTTTTACCTCTCTTTGTCCAGGTCCACCTTGCTTTGTGGTGAACTTTCAAAACTCACTTGGCAGAGTATGTGCCCACCAGAACTGGAAGCACCTAGCAAGATGAGTGCTGAGGGTGCTCTACATGTTCTTATACCCGTAAGAATGAAACCAAGCAAGGGAAAGCCTTAATTTCCTTCCCTTCTCAAAACCCTGAAAAAGCACCCATTTATTTTCCCTGACCCAAAGACAGTATGCTCAGAAGAAGCTAAACAGAATATCTAGGCAGTTACCCAAGTGCTGTTATCCTGCATGTAGCCTCAACACATCATCTCCTCTTACCATGGAACTGACTGAAAGCTCACTTAAATCATTGAGAGTCCTTCTATGAACTTCAACGAGCTTTGCATTTGATGAATCTTGTACAGGAGCAATACCTGAGCCCCCAGGTAGGAACACGTTCCAAAATGTTTGGAAAGAACCTTTTACTTAGTACTTGAACTTTTTAAATCAGGGGCAGGAAAAGGAAAAGTGCCAAGAACAACCCTTTTCTGACATTACCTTCGTTTCCTTAAGGTTGCATATTTTAATAGTAGGTAGAACAGATGCTGAAATATAATCTCTCCACTGAGAACTAAATGACAGTGACTAGCTGTAGGGGACACTAAAGTATTAAAGAGAAGGAAATGTACAAATAATGAAAGTACATTTTGTCCAACTTGCTTTTGATGAGGCATAAAATAAAATGTAAATAATTTCTATTAGGAGGAAATTAACATAACGACTTTGGTATTTGCAATCAGAGTGAGCCTGTATTATATAACCTGGATTTGCAACTGAGGTAGCGCAATACCATTTGCCTGGATTTGAAGTAAGGATTATATCAATTCTATTTTCACCATCAGTAATAAAGCACAAAAACGATACCATTAACATGACTGATAATAAAGAGATGTGATTAGTCTCAACTCGGATAGGCAATTTGAAAAAAAAAAAAAAAAAGGAGAGGAAATGTTGTTTAGCTGTATATGAACAAAGAGGTTCTATTAACCTGGGTTTGCAGTGAAGAAAAGTGTCAATATTGCTAACACACGTTTGCAATTAAGTTGGTGTCAATGTGGCTAGGAAAATGAGTTCATAATTAGGACAACACAGTTAGTATTGACCTGAATTTTCAATACAAATCATGTCTGCATTTTAATTTGGAACTGTGAAATTCATCCCTGTGCTCTACAAATGACCATATAATTATTAACTTGCAGTTACTTTACAATTAGAGAATTATTTACATACTATGGGGTTTTTTTATATAACCATGTGCCTTGGTACAAATAGTGAGCTGAACATAGGGTTCCCAGAAGTGTCCAACACTTAAAATTAAACTTCTGCATTTCTTTGCAAAAACATTCCTAAGGATTTAAATACTTTAATTCCAGAAAAAATTACTGCTTCAGCAAGACTCTGTGTTCCTGCTTCAAATATTGGTTTCTTTATCAGAATTACTAGTTTTAGTTAATTACTAGTTAAATCTCTATTAACGACCTCACAAATAATTATCACACCCATTTATTGTAAATACTCTCAACGCTTCTAGTGTACATGATCAAGGGGGTACTTAAATGGACATAAATTGGTTGTTTAATCAGCCTTATGCACTTTAATGCAGAAACCAACAATGAGAAGAGTATTTATTTTAAAGTCACTTCAGAACCTGAGTGTGCACTTTTTTGCACTTATTTTCCTATGTAAATCCAAGTCCAATCCATCAAAACAACACTCAAGGATAGACAAAAAAGGATTTTTCTTAGGAAAAAAACCAAACCAAAACAATGCTTTTAATGTCCTCTTTCCATGTTTCCTCACAATAGAAAAGGAGAACATGAGCCCAGCAGCATTCTCTGTCTCAATCTATTTTATAAGTAGCCTCACCTCCTTCTTCTTTTCCTTCTTTTTCCTCTGCACCATGAATCAAAGGTATCTCAACTTCTGTTGTGTCTTCTTGGTTCAACAATGGCTCTGAATAAATTTGATACAAAGAAGATGAACAGTAAGGCTTTCAGAACAGACATAAAAGGATTAACATACACTAGAGAGATTACCATTAAAAACACTAGCAGAGGAAAAGGATTCTTTTCCCCAAGAGTACAGATACAAAAGCTGTCTCGGGGAAATCCAAGGGGCTGTAGTTGAGAGCAAGGCCTTGATCCTCCAAGATGCTGAGCTTTCTGGGATTTAGCACAAAAACCCCACGTGCCTAGCTCCAAGCATGGGCCTTCACCGGGACTCGTCGCAAGCCCAGACACACACGTACTCAAGTGTTTTGCCGGACTGGGGACAGAGCATTCAGTGCTCCGAACGTACAAGGCTGAAGTGCTTGTCATCAGGAATAAGAAATGCAATGTTCGCTTCTTTCTCTAACAGTTGCAGTTGTTAAAAAGTCAGCTTTTATCACCGAGAATCCATAGACACTCCCCTGCTCAGGGTTGAATTTAGAGTTACCATAAGAAGATCCAGCTCCACAGATTTAGCTTAGTAGGCATGGAGAAAGAAAGGGAACTTAAACACTACTAATAATATCTAAGCAATAACTAGGGGTTTTGCCTGTTAATCTTGCTCTTTGGTTTCAAAGCACGTTCGGTACCTTCTATTTCCATGCAGGAGCTTTGGGAATCTGCCCCAGTTTTCATCTCCTCCTCTGCAGAAACATCCTGTTGTCCTGTTAACATGGCAAATTGAAAACGACATCAGCATGATGGCTGCGTGCAGGCAACGGCAAGGTCGTCAAAACAGGACATGAACCTAACATATAGCACGGTCCTTTTCGGCCAAGTACTGCTTTTTTTTCTATTAAATGAACAATGACGGAATTATTTTATATATGAAAGTATCACTTAAGAAACTCTAAGCATTAAGTATGTTAAATGGCTGGTCAAAACTGTACCTGAATGCATTAAGTATGTTAAATGGTCAAACTGACCCTGAATCAACTTTCTGTTTTTCTTCTTTTGTAGCTCAGCCTTGACACACTGATTCTCACAGGAGCTGTTGCAAAGCACTTGCACTTGACAGTCGACTTAGCAGAAGGAACAGAATCACCCCACAGGCTTTTAGAACAACAACAACAAAGGACAATAATAACAATGCTATGCACCCACGATCAATATGGTTAAACCCACATATTTGGAGACGCGTGTCTTTTCCAGCAACACCAGAGATTACTGCACTACAACTGGTTGGCACACAGCTTCTCCTAGCCGACAGCGTTTTCTTAAGGCAGCAGAGGTCAGGCTGAAAACCACTGGATGCTGAAACTGGAAGAACTAAGGTTCCCAACTGGTTCATTATCTCTGTCTTAAAGAATTTTGATACAAAACTTTACCTTTGGCTTGATCTTGTTCACATCCCACAGGATGCACTGGGTCACTCTCCCATGCACCTTTGGAGTCTTTCAGGGAGTCTGAGGAAACAGCAAACACACAAACAAACAAATCCTGCAGTGGTTTTCATGCTGGCAAAGTCTGGTAGTTACTTCAGACACAGGTAGCCCTTAGGTCCTAGCTTCATATTGGGCATTCTGATACGCTGACAGATTTTCTATCTGTTTAACTACAGACTTATATACTACAAAAGTATACTCATGGGTTTCAATTATTCAAATTGATTTCAAAATCTGTACACTTACTGAGCAGTTTTTTGCCTGCAGTACCAAACTTAAACAAGGAGCTGGCAAGAAAGGACGCGTAAGAATAATCAGCAGTGCTACTGAGAGTTTTATTTCTAATGAACGGAGTGGCACAAAGCTATGAGAAACAGCACGAACCACCTACTTGATAAATAAAGTGATTTGTTATTTATTTAGAACAATGCCAGCACTTTTCATGGTTGGACTTCCACAAGCTTGACAAACATTAAGTCCTACAAATCCCAGTGCAAATCCTAGCCTCATTTCACTTGATGACAGAACTCCCAAGGTCATTATCGTGGCCAAGACTGGTTTTCCTTTTGGGGGAGACTGCAAAATGAACTGCCCAAGGCCGTACCCTGAACCAGTGGCACAGTGAGGTTTAAATTAGATGACATGAAGTCCAATCGCTATGCTATCTGCAGTCTTCATAAACACAGGGCACTGTTTGGTTGTGTCGAATGACATTTTCTGACAACAGCCACTCCTTAGTTTTTGCGTGAGGATGGAGAAATGCATCATTCCACCGCAGTCAGGAAATCACAGCAACACAGCCACCCGTTTTAGCTCTGCTCATCTGCATAAAACACAGCTTTCACTGCATAGAGAGCTCTCTTTGAGCCTTGTTAAAAAACATTGCTGATCTAACTGGACATTTCTGCAAACTACAGGGGTAAGTACACTTGAGGTCATAACAACGGTACAGGTAATCACTATTTGTGTTCCAGACTGAAGCACTTTCTAAAACGCTGCTAGATGGAAAACTTAAGTAACAGTGCCAAAAGATCTATGGTGCATGATAATAAATTACGCTATGACAGTCTTGTTACAGATCTGTGTCTGGAAGGTCCCTTTCTACAATGCAGCAGAGCAAATCTTACAATATACCAAAGGATGCCCCTGTAAAACTCTGTTCCTGAAACTTGCCAAGAATAATCTCTGATGGGTAAGTGAGAAAGCTCCGTTGTTAACATCTGATCCAAACTTAATAATCTGTAGAAAAGGTATGCACTGAAAGTGTGTGGCTTTAATTAACTGCAAATAATCCCCCAAGGCAAATATTTAATTACCTGCACAGCTTCTTCCTTCTTTCGTGGCATGACAATAAGTTTATAAATCCAAGTTTGAAAGCAGAATATCTCACTGATGTACAATTTGCTAAAATTTGCCCTTGCTGCACTTTTTTTCACCCTACTGTGGACTTAAAACGCTACTCACTGCTATCAGCTGGACCACTGCGCTGGCCTTTCTTAATAGGATGCCACATTGTGCTATGAGTTACGAGGGATTACCCTATCAGCCCGAATCAGAGCCAAAATAAAGTAGAATTTCATCAAATTCCAAGTTTAATCAAAAAGCAAGCTGAAGGACCTCTTGGTATAAATGGGAATGGCACTAAAAATCTGCAGGGAATTTTTCAAGCAAACTTTAAACCCATTGAGTGAAATCCCAGCTTTGCTGAAGTTTTTGACAAAGCTTTCAGGATATCAAACAAACCAAGATTTGTACCATCTGTAGCCCCATTCCCTAAACTAATATAGTCTTTTTCGGTATGATTTAGTGGCATGTTTGTAGAAGGAACTGCACTGACAAAGCTGGAATCAAAAGTCCTCTGCCTTAAGAACCCTGCAGCCAGGGCCCGAACAGAGCCCTTCAAACAGCCAAAAGTGATGATAAAGTGTGATATTACCTGCTACGGGCGGGAGAGGTGCATGCGGCTCTGTCCCATCAGACCCTTAGAGCTATCTTACCCTACACCTATTGCACAGTACTTCATACTCCCAGACCTGTGCTTTAATCTCAGTTCACAGGTGCCACCTTTTCTGCTAGAATGAGGAATGACTTCAATTTCATGCAAAAATCAATCCCCAGCATCAGAGGAACAATTACGCGCTTTGGTCAATAATAACAAATGGAGTTTAAGGAGCCCCGCGCTTGGCTGATCTATGTGCCCCATCACGCTGCTGTTTGTCACGGAGCTTAGCTTAGCATCACATAGCTTATGGCAAACTACGGTTATCGCACAGCGTGGGGAGCTGTCGCTACTCCCACCCTTTGGCAGAGCTGGCAGTTTGACCCCACAGCTGCGCTGAACACCAGCGTTAGGCACTGCAGCTAGAGACCACCTATGCTACTTGGCACATCTTCACACATTCCCATAGCTGGCTCTGCACAGTTTATTCTTATGGGATTGTAATTTTGTGTTAAACTTCCATTTTGGCCATAAACAGTTTTCTAATTGTTCCAGGGTTCAAGAAAGCAACTGAAAAATTGCACAGGATTCCAAATTATCCCAGGCAATACACGATGATAATTCTGCACAAGATATTTTTTGTAAAGTGTGTTTCTGAAAAGAGCAGAACGTGGACAGGAGTTACTGCCTAGCTGTAAGAGTTTGCGGCTCTCATTTCAGCAGGAGAAATCAGTCGTTGTATTACTATGCAGATTCTGAGTTTCAAAATCTTTAAGGTCAAGACCATACCAAAGATTTCTTCTTTTCAAATGCAAATATTAGATCAAATATTCAAGCCAAAAGGTCCAAAGACAGATTTACTTTTAGGATTAACAAGAATAAAATAAAGCAAAGGAATAAACCCAGATTTATGAAGAAAATCTGAGCCAAGCAAGAGTAGAAGTGTAAGACCAAATGCACCGGTCAATCAATGGTGTTCCCAAATTTGATATGAGGCAAGAGTGCCACCTCCATTTCAGTTGGCAAGCAGCAGTGGGAATCCCAGAAATGCTGATGATATGCTACTTTCTGTGTGCAAGTTTTTAGTAGGGTAGTGGTATTCCTCGGGCTCAGCTGGTCTTCTGTGCTCGCTTAGCCCTGTAGAGCCTTATGCAACTGGGCGTAAGCCAGTATCATAGTCCTAAACAATTCCAGGATCTACAAAAGCTCTGGGCATCCGTAAAGCCTTTCTTCATCTCTAATTGGGTAGGGAACTAACTCTGATTTTTTTAAACAGCATAAAGCAGTGATAGTCTTCTCCTAACTTCTCTACTTCTTTTCTTCTCTACTTATCTGTTAAGTGGTACCGGAGAATCCAAGTCAGGATATTATTTCGCAGCACAGTGTGCTTAGTTTTTTGATAACACACACTGGGCATTCTTTACCTTGGTAATAGTGATAAATAGTATCTTGGTAAAAAACCACAAATTGGTAACATTCCTCCGAGCAGGACTGAAAATAATCAGTGTTTCTGATACTACACTGGAGCACAGTTCCTAATGTCATCATTGATCACACATGAATGAACCAAACATGACATTTAATGACACAAGTGAACCAAAGATAGGCCACTTTTATCTACTGCACATCAAGCATTGAAGTGCTCACTGAAGTCTGAGCATCCCTTAGATCCTTCAAATCTGCTTTTACTTGGTGGCTGCAGTGACAGCGTCCATGTCAGGAGTGCTGGCTCTGCACCCCTCCATTGTATGGAAACAACTGTCTCGTGGGGCTGCGTGGTTGAATGCACCTGGGAATTAGCCCCAACCTTTAACAACCCGTGAAGAAAATATTTGGACTTTAAGTAAGCCAATCAGAATACTCCCCAAGTATATACACTGTTCCAATATATCAACTGTATGTTGAATTCAGCTCCAAGAAAACCACGTAGCTTGCAATAAACTATCAATTGTACCCTTCCTGCCAATAATCAGACACCATTTTGTCTAAATACTGCATAACCCCCATTGCTTTTCCATGCCATTCATATTTTTTTTTTTTTGGACTGTGTAAAGCAATGCTGCTCAAACAAAATTCTGCAAATGCTAAGGAAGAGGAGAAATGGTAAGATCTGAATGTTAAGTGGTTTTAATGATCTTTTAAAATTCACTTCCCCAGCTAGTCTCTGTATGGCTTATTTACTGAGTCGTTTCTAATGTGCAACACACCTGGGTCCCACATACAGCATAGATAAATCACCATGTTTTAGGGAGCTGTAAGAAGATTAAAGAGGGAAAAAGCTGGTCATTATGAAAGAAACAGGTTCAGTGCATTTTATTTTTTAAGCATGATACTGTGAAAAATGACTGGAATATTTCCAGAGTGAAAGAAATCAAGCAGGCGTCTAAAATTACAGGTAATGGTGTGCACGGAGGCTGCCACATGATTAGGGTATTCTTTTGCCCCATAAACCGAGGAAAATGTGTTAAAATGAAGTACTATAAAATGGTGATTTATGAGAAGTTAGGGAGATATTCTTGAGCTTTGACTTTTAAATGTTATTTTTATATCCACTAAGATTTCATTTTAATCTATCTTTATGACAGATTAGATTTATTGGAGCCCAAGTTTATACGGCTAGGTAAAACAGACCTTTTTAGGTGCAACAACCTGTAGAGATATTTTTGCAAGTGTTCAGGTAATAGACTAGGCAGTTCATCTCCACAGGTGGGGTCCACCGAGTAATGCTCCCACCCACTCGTGCTTTGAGCTGACAGAAGGGCATCTCCTCTAACCTCACCTTCTGGTACGATAACCGTGGGCATCCTGCTGCTCCCTGTTGTACAGGGCACTGGGAAAGGAAAAAGCTGAGAGAAACCTGGCCGCCTTGGTCGGACCCGTCCCAGGAGAAGATGCTGCGGCAGCTGAAGGTAAGGGATGAGTGGGGGAGATGGAAGGAGCAGACGCTCACATCAGACTGACAGGAGTGCTGCTGGATGGCTCCAGGTCAGCTAATATTTAAAAATAAGTAGGATCTAAATAAACCAGCTAGGTAGATGAGTGTCAGCTGTTGTTGCTGCCTGTACTGGCGAAGGGTAGAGCAGAAACACCTCTTGAGTAGTTTATGGTCTGGACCCCATCTGGATGCGCAGTGCTAGAGATCGGTCAGATTAAAAGGAGAAGTGAATAACCCACATGTACAGCTCGAGGTGACCACTGTGGAGGGTGGTAGGAGAATAGGCACTTGGTTGGATGGTGATGGTTACGTACCTGGTTTGAAAAAAAACCCAAACCACACCATTTAGCTTGTGTTAGCCAATTTGCTTTCATAGAAATCCTTCTAACCAAGGGAGAGAAAAATGTTATCACTGTAGCTGGCATGCAGAGCCACAGCTACGGTTGGGGGTGTTGAAACTCTTCTATGAAAAAGGTTCTTTTTCAGTTACCTATAATTGAAATTTTTCAGGCTGAAATTTTCCAGGTCTAATCATAGCCCAAGGGTGAAGTAAAAACATTTCATTGGTAGCTGCTGAGCGCTCAGCACTTCTGAAAATCAGGTCATTCATTTAGATGTCTTAATATATACTTAAGAGCTGATTTTAAACACCTCTTTTTGAACATATTGGCATTTCAGTCAATCTTTTTCACCCACTTATCAATGTCTCATTTACGTCGATTTGCACAGCTCCCCTGCATTTGAAATGCTCTGTCTTTCAGTTTACCCCTTCTCAATCACTTATGTCTTCAGGACATCAAGATTTTCCATGGTGGGAAATACAGCTGGCCAAACAGGAATTTTATATCCATTATGTTTTACAGGCAGGATACTTACAGGCTTCTGGGTTGCACAAAGTGAGTTTTTAGGGCTAACCCCTAGCCAAGGCATATACCTAATTCTGTTTCTGACAACATAAGCCCTCCAGCTGACTGAATCTGACTCCATTTCAGAGAATGTAGAAAAACAGTGACTTGCTTTAAATGGCACTCCCACAGGAGCACAGACTTTGGTGAACACCTGGAAATAATTAATCGCTACTTTATTTTTAAAATTAATTAGCATATGATTTAATTTAGTTGACCTTCAAATGAAAATTCAGTTCTTATTAAGTACTAATGAATTAAAATGAGCGTATTGTGCACAGAAACTTTGCCATGATTGCATAATGGGGAGTTCATTCTTCACCTGTACTAAATCCAGTTCCTTTTTTCATTTTTCTATCAGAAAGCCCTACCATTAAATCAGGTTAAATAGTAATTCGTAGGACAGGTAACTGAGATGAAGATGCAGAACACTCTCTCTCTCTCTCACACACGCACGCATGTGCACGTACACATAATCTTTAAAAAAAAAAAATAATCACAGGTTCAAACAAATCCACAGCTATATACAATATGGTCCATTTAAAATGAGTTTGTAGTCCCAGCACAATCTTGTATGGAGAGGCATACTAGACTGAGTGCAGCCTGTCTGATACGTGTTTTATCTGCTGCATAAACATTAATGACTTTAATCACTTTGTTCTGCCCTTACACTTCATAAAAAGAAGCATCTCTAACTTGAAATACGCTGTGTATAAAGGATCTACTTCCATATGCACAGTAATGAAGCGCTACGAAGGTGCTGCCTAGAGATGTCAGCTCTCCCCCCAAGAGCTAATAGTTATGCATGCAAGTTTTCAAGGGTAAAATTGCAACATTTCTTTGCGGTATTTCCAGACAGTGGAAATAGAAACTTGGCACAGACTGGAATAAGAGGATACCTCCACAGCATAACATCAAACATCTTGATATTCTTGGAATATGACTGTTCTGCTTTTTTTTTTTCCTGAGGACAGACAGAGCATTCAAAAAATTCAATCTGCTCTAAGGCCACATGCAAACTGGGCCCACGTGGACTTTTTTCTGGACAGTGTCTCTTCTATTGTGAATCACAGAAGAGAGATACTTTCACATTAATACGAGATTTGTAATGTCACAGTAGGTTTTCATTTTAATCGGAGCCTCTCAAAACATGATTCCTGCACTGTTCCCCACACTTATCATGAAACGTCCCCTTTCATGCTCCCATCCTTCGCCTCTTCTTTTGAAAAATAAAAAACTGATGATGACGACTCGGGTAAGACAAAAATACTAGAACTTCATGGTAGCAGAGATGCATGTGGTCTGTTTTGAATATCACCACATTTAGAGCAATAAGGAACTATTTCAATGTGTTTACTATATTCTAATCCCAGAAATATGAGAAAAAATAAGCAGAAAAACTACTAGTCAACTCTAATTAGAGTCAAAATACTTGTTTGGTGCACTCACCAGAACTGACATTTGAAAGACTGCTATACTTCCATAGTAGGCTTGGAAACCTCCTATTCTGAGTGGTTTAAACTATGCATTTTGGGAATATGCAGTCTAGACTTATTTGCCACAAACCTCCTTTCACAGTAATTAGATGGAATAACTGGAAAAACGTAATTTCTTTAAATGCTTTACATCCAGTTCATTTAGTTGAAGATAAACTACAGAAATGAGTATGTTCCAGAACCTGGCAGGTTTTAGCTGTGTTAACTCAGTGGGCAAACAATTTGAAGGCTGAAATTTATTTCAGGAGCAGCAGGTGTTTTCAGAAATGCCAGGATTTTGTACAAGTGCCATTTCCCAAGCGGTAGCAAGTTTTTTGTAACACTAGTATTGATTTTAAAACAACTCAAAATCTAAAATCTGAAAAGTCAAAAATCTACTAATGGAAATAAGGATTAAAACCACTGCCTGGTGGATGCGGCAGCCTCATCATTCAAAATTCTTGGTTACATTTAAAAAACTAGCAAGCAAATCCCAAAACATGTTCTTTTCCCCACCATTGCTTTTTTCTACTTGTATGACTTTACAAACAAAATATATGGAGGGAAGCCTGTCTTGCTCCTTTTCCCCTACCAGATGCTTTTCATCTTACTTTTGAGGAGAGATAGGACATCAAAGAGAAACTACCCTTTGGATTTCTCAGGGCACTATCTCTTCTGTCAACCTCTCAAGAGAAGAGGGGAAAACACTATACTCCTAGCATATTATAGGAAAAGTGAGGCATTTAGCACCAAGATGGCTAATTTTCTGAGAAAGGAATGGGTCAAAAAACTGGAGTGGTTACACATTGAGATGGTCACTGAAAAGCATATCAGAAGACACCGGCTTCATAGTCAGGAACACGCACTCGAAGCAATAGCAAAACGTTGGGATGTTCAGTAAGACTGCAGACAGCAAAAAAAAAAATCCAAACCCAAAGCCTCACCGTGACCCTCACATTACGAAACATAAAAAACACATCTGATGGGGGATCTTATAGATACAGTATACATAAACAGGCCAAGTGTCAGCAAAAAAAAAGAGAAATGAATGACAGGCAATCACCAACTACGCTGAGGCTGAATCTATCACTATTTTGCCTTCCACTAGCCTTGCCATGACCTTAATCTGTGAAGATATCAAAAGCAAAAGCCAGTGCTCCGGCAAAGGTTTGTGGCTTTTTTTTCCCTGCAGGATCAATCAATCAGTTAAGAGAGCACTTAAATCAACCTGCACAAGGCTTTGAACTCATAATCAGGTAAGTATGTGGGCTCTCTAGCATGTGTCTTTGGAAGAAAAGGGCATGATCTCACACCCCATCACACTTATCTAGAAAAATGAGAAGAGAGTCAAGCAGCGACGCTGAATTAAACATTAAATCTTTTAAAATAAATAAGTTAATGGATGTTAATAAGTATGTTATCTCAGTAAAATGCATTAAAATTTTCTATTAGTCTTTCTTGAAGGCTGTACTGATGGACTGTATTTATTATAGATAGCATAACTCCTGTTTTGAATTACCAGTAGCGAACACTTTATAAATCACCCAGGCTTTTTCCTGACGTACCCCCACAAAAATGCCAAAAACCGTAGACCGGCACAAGCAATTAATAGCATGATATCATAAGAGTATCAAAAACAGTACGTCTGTGCACTGGTTCCTATCTGTAAACCAACAACTCCACAGGAGAAATCTCAGCTTGAAACATTTAAATTAGATCATCTCTCTTTCTTGTTTCCTAAACTCCCTGTCATTTGGCCCCGTGACACTTTTAAATATTTATCACAAACTAAATGATCTGAGTGCCCAGCACAGTCTACACAAGATAAACATTACTTTCTCCCTCCCAATTATGACTTCATCTCCTCCTGTCTCCTCTTGATGTGTTTATGGCTATTGTGTTTTTCTTTTTCCCCATCAGGAGAGCATCGAATAGGGAGCTAATATTGCCAAGATAGATGTGCACGCTTAACTTTACGCCTGTGAGTCACCCCAGCGAGCCAAAGCTTTGGGCTTATTTCTGATATGTCATGTACGATATTTTAGTATTACCTCTATAACAAGAGGACTTACGAATTCACAGCATCTCTCCTACCAGCACAACAGCTGGTGCCAAGTACTTCATTACAAAGACTTTTGTAAATGAAAACCCAAGCATTTACCTATTTCCATATTGTTTAACTGTGATTTTGGCAATTTCCAGACAAAGGAAAATAAGGCTTTATGAAATGTCCTCTTGGGACTGGATATTTTGAAACACGATTTACAATCTGTACCTTTATCCTCACTCAGCTCTGTTTCTTCTGATGATGATAGGCTGGCTACAGCTGAAAGTTTCGTCTCATCTATAAGAATGAAGGAAACAAAAGGGAAGTTATTCATTAGACAGCAAACTGATGAACCACTTTACTGAAAAAAAGTGTTACGCCTTATTGAGGCAAGATACTGGGCTTCCATCCATTCACCAGCCATTACTGGTCTGACTGTTTTCCCCAAGCCAGGGGTAAACTTACATTACGATACTGCCAGATCAAGTCTATATTTCAATTTCTCATAATGCAGAGAGAGGAACAGCTATCAGTTTCATGGGTAGGCTAGTGTTGCTATTTGCTTTGAGATTCCTTTTTTAATTTAATCCATCTATTTTGAGAAAAAACAATTAAGCCATTCTTAACTTTAATCATGTCCATGAATCCCATTGGAATCAAAATGATTATGTGCAAACGCTTTCCTGAAAATAGAAGCTTTCATGAATCAGGCCTGAAATTTAGCAAGTCCCTGAAAATCTGCGGCTTGGAGTTTTTTAATGGTAGAGCATGCTGGTGAAACTATTGTAGGTAATAGATAAAACTACTACCTGAATTTAATAGAATTTTTTAACTTTCACTGTTGCTTTTTCCTGGCAATTTTTATAGTTCTAAAACCTTCATAAGCCTTTGTTTTCATTTCTAGCCTTTCATTTATTTCAAAAGACTTGCCTCTGATGATTCTGACAAAATTTTTTTCCTAATATAGTCATCAGGTATTTTTAACTAGCTTGAAACAAGAGCTCTGAACCACCTGCCATTTTGTTTTTCCACGTGTTAACTGTGAAGTTCACTGGTGATAGACTGGAGGCCAGACTTTAAAAAAACCACACAGTAATAGCTGAAAAATTTCAGGCCAGTCTTTGTACACTATAACTGGCTTCACTACTGTATAATAAGAATATATAAATCTTTATGTAATGGACTGGTTGAGAATACAGCATCTATTTTTTCTTCTACATTTTCTTTCACAATATCGAAGTATACGATTTGTGATTTGTCACACTCAGATGAAGGTTATGCCTTTTGGTTTAAAAAATACAAATAAGACCTCTAACATTTGACGGGATTGCTCCTTACAGTTATCATTCATAGTGATTAGAAACGTTTTAGGCATACAACTGCGTATCTTAGAAAATCCGGTCATTTCCTATTGCCAAGAAAGGGCACAGAAGCAGCAATCTAAAAGTTCCTGATGATCTTTTGTCTCCGCAATGAGTAGAGTGGAAAGCAGCAGCAACTCATTAGCTGAATGTAACTAACTCGAGGTAATTGTACACCTCTCCGTTCTTGTCACTATGTGAACCCGTAGGGATGAATGTTAAGCCAAAGAATTTTTTCTGGTAACACTGTGTGCCTGTGGCCGAGGAGGTGATTCATGGACCATGCGTAGGCACAACGCTATCTTTAGGCATGTACCTAAAACGTGTTCCTCAAGTATGACATTTTCTGGATCTGGGACCTAAAAGTCTGGATCTTTTCTTTGACACTCTTCATGAGAGTAACAAAACATGACTACCAACAGGAGATAGCAAAAGAATGTACATCATGGCTCTGGTAAACCAGCTCTGACAGCTCGTAACGCAACAAGTCATAATGACGGTTTTGGGAAAAACACAATGCGTTTAAGACACCTTCAGTAGCAAAGTAATAATTTAGAGAGGTACATATTCCTTAATTCTGTTGGGAGAAATGAAATGTATCTCATTCAATCGAACTGTTTTGCAAATCAAAATACCAGGGAAATATGCACCCCATCAGAGTGAATATAGGTGACAAGCACAACGGGCTGTGTTTGGCAT
Organism: Mycteria americana; assembly: GCF_035582795.1. Lineage (NCBI taxonomy): Eukaryota > Metazoa > Chordata > Aves > Ciconiiformes > Ciconiidae > Mycteria > Mycteria americana. The sequence continues at coordinate 124,259,449 of NC_134367.1, forward strand.
CTGCATCTGTAGACAGTAGTATAACCAGGTTTAACCTCTGCAGTTGGACCTAGGAGCTCCTAGCAGTACTAGCTCTTAGGCAAGCTAGGAGCCAAGCAGTACTTGGAACAGTTAAAGGCTCAATATTGCTTGGGCAAAGATATGCCCCTGCCTAGTCAGAGATTCAAAACAGAGTCTAGATTCAGACAGAGCAACTCATTCTTCCCCTCTCCCTGGTCCCCTTCGCCTGTTTAAAATATGAGTAGCATAAAAGTGAAAAACCCAGGGAAGGAAACGTGGTTGTCCTCTAGCACTTACAAAATACCACTGCATGCTTATCTTGGGGAGGATAAAGGGCCTGGGTCCAATGTTTGCTGAGGTCCATAGGAATCTTTTTTTATTCTGTAATACTGTGTGCCTGTGGCTTCACCTCTCATTGCTTGCCCCGTGCAAGGACATTAAGAAGAGGTGATAAAGAGGACATGAAACATAGAAGGACTTCAAGCACTTGCAGACAGCATGAGCTGTTAACACCTAGTTGCAGAGGACTGACCTGTGGAGTGCAGGGAGAAATGCTGCACTACCACATACACAGTGCCCATGCACAGGACAAAAAGAAGGACCCTCATCAAATGAATTCCTCTTCTGGAACCAGCCACAATGCAGTAAGCAAACCAGATAAGTCAAGAATCTAGGCCTTCTAAATTTTTTTGCTGCATTTACTGGCTGGCCTTCTTCAGCTCAATCTTCCACATATTGAAAACAATCTCCTATTCTGATTTAAAAAAAAAAAAAAAAAAAAAAAAGTTCTGAAGAAAACTGTTTCATGCTCTCTGGATTAAGTATGTGTAGACAACATGCTGCACTAGAATGAGAAAAAAACCCAACCAAACAAGAAAAGCAGTGTGTTACATGTGATACTACACTAAAAGAAATCCTTAAGAAATAAAGGGATTTACAGACATTTTGATTGTCACTTCAGCTCTTTTGATAACTGATTAATTCTAGTTGTCTTTTGCATTGAACAGAGTTGGGTAGGATGAAAAATACAACCATAAACAGAAAAAAAATAATAGAAAATCTACTGTGAACACAGAGTGACATTGCATTTTAAAATATTGAACTCACTATAATTTATAAGCATGCCATCTGCAAAACCCATTGCTCGTGAACTCTGACATTCATTCGCAGTATATGCAATCTCTTTCTGTATGGATTTAAATCTTCGTGACCCCTGAGACTTGTGTAGACAATTTACTAAACTTGAAAATATCCTTTAAAATCTTCAGAAGTACAGTTTTCCTCAAAAGAAGCCTGCTTCCTCCTTCTCCAAATTTCCTTTTCCCCCTTTTCTATTCTATGCAGAGGGTTACTCTCTGTTGTACACAGAGGGAAAATTATTTCTTTCTAGTTAGAGGATTAGCTAGAGGTAGTCCACCTTAAAGGGAGAATGTAGAGCTGGTAAGCTAGAGGGAAGTCTGCATTCTTGCACTGCAATACATTCATTCATAATGAATGGAGTTGTGGTCTCTAATGGGAGAATTGCTCAAGACCTGAGCTAATCTGGTGAAAATGTACAAACATTCTCAGTCAATAGCATTGACTAAGGTTATTGTTCACCAAGGTGGATAAAACCTAAGAAAGTCCTTTAAGAAACTTGGCACAAACCTGCTTCTCTGCTCTGGGCCTCGGTTTCTTCGGTGTTTTGCTTCTCCTCTGTGCCATTACCACCTATCGAGGAAAACACATAAAAATTATTTATGATATATCTTTTTATTGGTAACAGCAGCAGCAATATTAATTGTAACGAATTCAGCACACACTGCTAATTTACAGCAAGGTGCTATGATAAAAGGGGAGAGATATAAAGGTAAACTGAAAAAACCTGCAAACATAACCAGTTATGTTTAAAACAGTCACATTTTCACATCTCAAGCTGAGGGAGGGGGGTTAGATTAAAGATTTTATCTCAATAGGCACAGTGGAAATATCTGTATACCAAATAAAGGTATGTTTCCGTAAACACTGTCTGCAATAGATGAAATTATTGCTTGATCTTAGTCTATGTATTTTATAAAGATTTTTTCCTAGGATTATTTTCCTCCAGTAACATTTCCACAAGATCCTTGAAGTGGCTGTGTTTCCGACTTGCAGAACCTACTTTAATGCCTCTGGAAGGTAAGCATAGGAGGGGGAGAATCGCCTGAATTTTATTTTAAAGCAAAAGGCACAATGTCACTTAGCATAAAGTATAAAAATGCATCACAAATGACTGCAAAGAAGAAAGCAAAATAAACCAAAGTAAGATTGCTAGGATTGAATGCATTTTTCCCCTTTTTACATTCACATTCATTCCCAATTTTCTCCACTACTTTGCATTCGCATTCATTATCCATTTTCTTCCCTGCAGCTCCCTTTCAGAAGGCAGGTACCAAACAGCGAATTACCACCGAGAAAAGTAATACCCTAGGGAACGTCTATGGACACGAGATCAAGCTCTCTTAACCTTTGCTTGGCCCGATTAGAAATTTATCAGGAAGTCTGTATTTTCAACGACGGAGAAGGCTCTTTTAGCTTCATAAAAATATTAGAGGCTGCAGTGCAGCATGCTGGATCAGATGCGATGGCTACACTCCCTCTTTGCCAGCATGGCAAGATAGACGGAGAGAACAGCTGAGTACCAGCCTTAATGAGGCATTTGAAAAACTGACTGCTGAGCATATATACTGGGAGAAAGGAAATTCATTCCCAGGCCTGTAAATGGCTTGATAATGATACACATATTTTTTGCTGTGATCTTTTCTGGCTCCTGGGTTTTTCTGATTACAGCTTCTCTAAAGCAACACGGTTAAAGTTCCTCGCGCCACCACCTTGCTTTTACTTAACACATGGAGTCTGCTGAAGAGAACAGCAGTAGCCCAAAAGCAATTAGGTGGATGGAAGACAAACATAGAAAGCATGTGTTTTTCAGAAGCAAACGTACATCTGGTGGCACGCCGCATTCAGCTAATATTTAAAGGCTGAGGTATGACGCTCTCCCTCTTTCCAGCAAGCAATACATCCTGGCATCCAGCAGATGGGACTAGCGGAGAAGTATTTCCAGGCTGACCCTGCACGCAGAGCTGCTCTCAGGAGGAGAGGAGATGGAGCAGGAGTTTGACACCCCACCTGAGAGGGGAGCAGCGGGCAGGGAGCGGCTGATGACCATCAGCGGGGACTCGGGCCTCCTGCCTGCTTGGTAACTCTTTGTACCGATTTTAACCAGTCTTAATGGATGACTAGCTATAGTGATTTCTTAGCACATTAGTAGCTCTAACCTGTAAAAAATTGCATTACATGGCTGATCAAAATGGCTTGATAAAACCAGCTGGGTTTTTCCTTGCCCCGCTTGAAATCAAAAAGTATTATTTTCAAAATCAGCGTTCTGCCTGTCCACACACAATAGGAGGACCGCACACAAAATAGAAAGTTAGCTGTACTAGAAGACAAACTTTTCTCTCCCCCTCTCCTTTTTTTTTTAAATATGGGCTTGGGACTTTGCAAGCTTTGCAGCAAGCAATTAATAAATAAGGAAGAAAAACCTTTGCATCACCAGGATGTGTGTCAAAGGGATAAAGTCACCTAGCTCAGGAGCTGTGGAAAGGAACAGTATGTTCAAGACAATCCTGTAACACAACAGTGCAGTGACACTTGAAAAATCTTTACCATTAGGTCAGCTCTAAAAAGAATATTGCATCACTGCAAAACAAGCGGTGCCAAAGCATAAAGGATTTAATTAGGGCCAAGTGCAACATGCTTCGCTTTGCACAGAAAGACTTTACATTCGGAAAAAGCAGGTCAGGCATAAATGGTAACTACCGATATATCACTGAAAATCATTTCAGCAATTACGTTACTGCATTCACAATGTAAAGGTACATTTCCGGATGATACTTGTTTCTACATCCATTATAACAAGTATGACTATAACCATGAGTTATTTGGCTAAAACCAGGTATTTCAAGGATTCATTCACCTTTATTGCCAAGGGACTACATCTCTTGTTAAAGTCACTTACTCAGAGCAAACTTAAACTACAAAAGAAAGTTTAAATGATCATCTGGTTCATCAGATTATCAGATAAAGCACATATTCATCAGTATGTTTTGTCAACCCTAAGTCTCTTATTTCACTGGAGATTCACTGCTTAAAACTTGTATAATAGGACGATAATTACAGCACTATATATTGGATTCTCAACATGTTTTCCATCTAGCACTCCATTTTGTTCCTTTACAAAGAAAAATGTAAAAGACTAAGCAGAAGCTTCACCTCTTGTACGCTGACCCAGTCCAACAGACTGACTGGATCATGACATGAAAATTAATCTTGATCAGCATATTGAAAGTACGTGTTGTGCATGCGAAGTGACTTTGATAGAATTAGAGAACAGGAAACGATAAAAAATTAAGAGTGGACAAGTGATCCTCAAGTAAATGACTTGCAGAAGGAAGGGTTAAGCTCTGCTTGGCCTGGAGAATCTCTTCATCTCAGCAGAAAGGGAGGAAGGGGAGTACGAACACACTGATAAGAAAGCAAACTATAGGGTGGAGAAGTGACTAATCCTAAAGCATCTGACAAACAGTTTTTTCCCTTTTTTAAAAACCCTTCTAACGAGCCTCTCACCAAGTGTCTTTGACTGATGAAGAGTCTTTCTGTAATTATTGCTCTCCATTGGAGCTGGGTGCAGAGCAAGTAGAAGGGCTTTAAGCAGCACATGCTGAAGGCAAAGACCTGAAAATATATTTTACAAAAGTAGCAAGCCAGTTTTTCACCGTATTTTTATTCACCCCTGGCTCTCCTTTTCTCCAGGCAGAAAAGCCAGACCCAATGCATTTCCCTTGAGTCTTCCCCATGACATTATTAATAATAAAAATGTCTTTTCCACTGGATGGCTTCTACAGTATCTGCCATCCTTCTCTTTCCACTACTGCAGCAACTGGCGATTGCATTTCCTTTAGGTGAAAGCTGTCCTTACAATATCTGCTTTTCTATTATACTAGTAATTGAACAGCAATCTGTCACTCACTCCAAAGGAGATAGAAAAAGTGGCGAATGACGTGTCGTGTCATTTTAGGCCAGCAAATGTAAATGATTTTGAGCCACATCAAAAGACAAATAGGAACATCTGTTTCTTTTCCCCAGCATGGCAGTCAGTTGAAAAAAAAGGAGTTTGACAATTACAGTAGCACCGTACAAACAAAATAAGCACATCAGACACTAAAATACCTACTTCTGGCCATATATTTTGCTTTCCCTTGCCAAGCTGACTACTGCCTGATAGGCACTTGCTCTCTCCTCTTGGCCTTTTTCTTTGAGATCAGCAAGAAAATTCCCCCCCAGATGATATATACCCTCATTTATATTTGGTAGAGAAAAGGCTAAACAGTGATCAATCAGCACACTCAGCAAGCTGGCAGAGCAGGCAGCACTTCTAACTAAACTAGAAAACCGGATACTCTGCGAGTGCCTGCCCACTTTATGTTAAGGAGAGGTATTTAGCATGCACAGTGATGTGCCAGCTGCAGTAGCAGCCCCAAAACGAAGCAGATGATATGATAAATAATAAGCCAGCAGTCAGATGGGAGAGGGCTGGGACGAGATCCCTATGAAAGTCCAGAGGACAAACTCTCAGCAGCAGCAGCAGCACCAGAGCAGGTTTTACTATTCTTCCCATTTTCTCTGTGAGACCCCGGAGGCATGTGGCTTTTTACATCTTTCACTGTTCTTGCGACAAACATGGCAAGTCAAAAATATTAATAGCTTGCTGGCCTCTTGGCTCTTCCCATTTCAGAGCTGAGTGCTGGGTTTGCTCATACACCTACTCCTCTTTCAGCAGTACCTTTCTTCACAAGCAGTCAGCGACATACTTAGAGCTCAGTGTCTCAAAAGTCAGTGTCTCAAAAACTGGTGCAAAAAAGCCATTTTCCAGAAGAAAACAGAATTGCAGATAACATATCTTTAGTTAAAGGAAGAAATTCTGCATAACCAGTACAAACCAGTCTACTTCTACCTCTCCTACATAGATGTTGTTCATAATTGAGAAAGCTTTCTCGCTACTGAGAAAGTTGTACTTATATCATCCATAGCGTGTCAAACAGTCAGAGTAAGGTTCCTTCAAACAACCTCCTCCTTCCTGGAGTAGAAATAAAGGAGACAGAGGGCCAACGCCTCAGGCTCACATCTTGTTTGCCACTCTCTCATATCTGCATACATACCACATCCCCCGAGCACTGGGTTTGACCCTGTTACATCCCCACATGGCTCTTGCCATGCAAGTCTGGGTGCATCCTCTGGTTCTCCGGGCGGCCAGCGACCACGCATCTCTCCTGCGGTCTGGCCTGCAAATCTCTCTTCAAGCTGGGCCACGCTTCTATGACAAATGCAAATACAAACCAAGATCTGGCAGATAAAGGATGCCAGTTTTGAATTATCTTTTTTACAGCACAAAAATATTGCCACAGTAATCATACTAATGATATGAAGGTCCTTCTAGGATAACAGGGAAACTAATTAATGAGAAAATTAAAAATATAGGCCTTGATCTTACAGCTGTTACATTCTGCACACATCAGTAGATATGCTGACTTCAGTGAAACTCCTAAAGTGCAAGAAGAAAGCGCATGTATATCCATATATATACTCAAGATCATACAGCCTGCAACCATTTTCAGACTATTCCAGTGACAAAATGATATCAGACATAAAACAAGAAGCACATACATACAAAGGCCATTATTGTAAAACTACAAACGCATTAAAATGAATCATTAGGGTGGTGGCCTGAGGTTACTGAACATTTTCAGTTTGCATTTTAATTTCTTTTAATTAAATTATGATTTAGGTCAGTTTTAATCACTACTTGTATATAACCCCTTTGGGGTAAATTTTAAGAAGGGTTAGTAAAGAGTTATCTGCAGTAATTGTTCAATGGAGTTATGAGACTTCTTCCCTCTGTGCTGCTTCAACAATTTACCTCACTGCAGACGCAGACCTGAATGCGTTGCTGTCAATGCACCCAGCCTAGCGAAGTTGTCAGCATAATAAATAACAGGTTTTCATTTTCATGCAGCATTTTGTCAAGAATTGTTGAGGAGTGTGGGAAAAGAATGAGAAAACTGTAGCTTGTGGGGATTATCTCAGAGGTTAAAAATAACACTATTGTATTTCACCTATTTAACATCCTGAGAAATATAGGAGCCTAATCTAAAGCCCACTGAAGTCACTAGGCGTGTTCCCCTTGCCTCACTCCTCCGTGGATCACAAGGCAAGTAACTTGGCTTCGTTATACCTTTTCTGGCCAGGGAAGAACCAGGGGACAACAGCTACAGCACCAAATTAGGTGCTTGGAAGACACAAGCACTCAGATTTGTCCCAACCCACTTCATACGTAACATTGCTGGGAATGTTGCGCTAGGCTGGTTTTTCACTGGGTGTAACTCTTCTGTCTGACATACAGCGGGACTCAGATTTTGCAATACAGGTGCCTGGCAAAGAGACATCTAAAATGTCATTCCCAAAGATGCTGATCATGGCTATTTCTGACAATCCGCAACTGTGACCGTTTGAAACAAATGAAAGCAGACACCTCCTGGAAGCTCGAGCTGTCCAACATAACCAGAATATGGACATCATACCCTAGACGTCATACGCAGCCCATACAGAGGACAAAGACACAATTGGCATTTTGATGCAAAAAATACACACGTTGTGCTGCACAAGTATTATCACTGTTATCATAGTATACAGAAGTGGACAGAAATTGCTCGTGTGAGTTGATGCATGTTGAAGAGCAGGCCAAGGCAGAGCTCAGAGCAGAACGGAGGAGCCCTGGCTCCTAGCCCTACAGGTAGTCCTATCTAGGAGACAGAGAAAGGAAGGGACCCCGTATGTGAAGATGCACGGTACAATCACAAGTTTTGTTGTTTCTATGTCAATTTACTATTTGTCCATACTTCCCTGGTGTGCCTAAGAGACTAGGTAACTGCACACCATTAAGGACTGCAGCACAGCTGCTCTTCCAAGCCACAGTCAAAATAAAACATGAGACCTATTTCAATTTTTTTGCATACAGGTCACAAAATCATGTGGTGTGGCAATGTAACAAAGTGAAGAAAGGGACAGAGAAGCCACACAGGAGATCACACATCTTAAAAACAGCATAAAACATGAACCAAAACATGCACTATTTTACATCAGTATTTCAGAATTAAGGGACTAGCCCTGTCTTCTGCACTGGACCTGAATGATCACGATGGTTTACTGTTATTCACATCATGGTTAGAAATGAGAAATGAATTCCTTGACAGATGAGTCCCCTGCAGGTACGCTGGCTTGTCACTGTGTATAATTCTCCTCTGACAACATTGCATTAGTCACTTTAGTAACTTAGTATTTTGCACCTTAGCTCATCTCAGGAGAAAGAAAATCTACTCTGAAGCATCTAGTGTGAAAACAGGAATTGCAACTGTTTGCCTGGTACGGTTTACACACACATACATTTGGCTGCTAAAAGAAACCCAAATAGGTAAATGGTCAACTCAACAGGACTGCACTTCACCTGCAGAGGCCAACATGAGCTGTATTTTCAAAGTTGTCTTGTGTAGCCACTGCACGGCAATTTAATGAAACAGTAGAAGCCACTGCAGCAATGAAAAGAATCTTCTAAGAAGGGTTTGCTTGGAGAGCAAATACAAATAAAAATACAGATAACAACCTGGTTTTCCCCTGGCTAAGTGGAAGATGATCACCTGATATTCTGAGAGCTGTAATCAGTCAAGACAGATGGTGGACTTCAAAACAGAAGTGAAAAAAGAAGCTATCAACCAAAGTGGATAGGGGTTAATAGCATCACTTTAAATATAACCAATCGGCATTAAGGTGAAACATTTCACAGATATGTTTGATACACACGCTTCCCAGGGAATTTCTTCTGTAGTACTTTATCTTAATTTAAAATTTTATCTAAGGACTTGGTTTGGTGGCAAAAAGAATACAGTAAGTTCTAAGCTATATTAATAAGAAGTAGCACTTTTAAGGCTGAATAAGAGAGTGTGTGTTTTTGAAGTATAATTACGTGTCTAGTTGTTCATTTTTAGTACATTATGAGTGGAGCAGAAATTTATTGAAGAATATTATTGCCCTGTGGGATGCAAAGAAGAAATGTAGCTACAATTTCTCAAATGATAAAAGAATTGCTTGCTATAAACCGAAGAACATTTTAAAACTAATCAGAAGTCAAATCTAGTTAATATTAATCCATACCTTAAAGAGAGAGACAATCAGGTCTGCGTAGTATTAGAAGGCCTTTAGAAAAGACGCTTTGAACATCGCTGTGTAACGGTACCATGGTAAGACCCGGCTGCTGTTGTACACACCCCCCGGACCCAGGGAGGCTTAAGCCCACCTCAGAGGAAAGCAGCACAAGCCAAGCACTGTTGACTTTTGTGGGTGCGTACACTATATCCCTCTCTATGAAGCTAGGGAGCAAGCAGCAAGGCTGCAAAAATTGCGGTCTATAAAGGAGAACCAGAAAGGGGAAGCCTTACATTAATCTCACGATGAAAGGACTAAGCTGTAAAATTAGTTTTATTTTCTAGTCCCAAGACTATGCACTTTTTGTCATTGGACAAAAACGTTCTGGGAGAAGGGATGAGGAGCCAGGGTGTCTCCCTCTCAGCGAGCATCCCACCTCATCGCCATGACCTGCTGAACCAATGAGTTGTCAAGATAAGATGCGACTCCATTTCGCCTCATTTCTACTACGTACTCCAATCACTAGACTGATGTCTCTTGAGGACAGAGCACAACTGATTCTGAGCAAGACAGGAGCCTGCCGGTGAGCCTCGACTCCTAACACTGCCGAGCAAGATTTCAGACATCTGATGTTGCCCTTGAAAACTAAGGGGCTGATAGTGCAATGACCCCATCAGGCCAAGGAACTAACTCTACCAACTATCTTAAAGGTGATTTGTATTCATTTTGACCTTCCTGGCTTGGCTTATTCATCAAACTGTTCTCCTTCCCACCAAGTGAACAGAAAGCAGACAAAGTTCACTCTGGATGAGAAATTCCAACAGACCAGCTCCTTGCACATACAGTGGCCTCAGCTAAGGTGATTGCATGAGACCAATCAATCTATCAGGAAGAATCTGGTCATTCATTTTGGAAGAAGCTTATGAGAAGAGCTGGAGCAAGACAACTTGCAGAGCTCCATTTCTGTCAGGGAACGGAGGATCCTGACCTCAAGAGGCACAGCAATGGCTTTTGCTGCATGGATTATCTTCCTCCTGGAGGAGGAGAAAGATCAGGCATTTATGCTGCTGTTATTAGATGTATTAGTCCTCTTTGATACAATATTGATCATCTGCAGGCCACGGTGGGAACAGATGGGGCAGCTCTTGGGCAGGCTCTCTTTTATATCTTGCTGAGAAATCCCGTAAGGAAGGAAAGGGCAAACAATTTTGCTTCTTCCAGTATCAAGAAAATCTATTGCACACACCTCACCGTTCAGCACGTATAGGAGGACTTTTGGGGAGGTAGCTAAGAGAAATAAGGAACATTTTATATTTTTCTTTTGTTAGACTTTTGTAAAAATTGTTTGCTTTTGCTTGGTGACAATCAGTAGGATGAGAACGGGTGACCTGTAGCATTTGTACTAACTCATGGCTGCTATGCTGTGACAAGTACTGCCATTTTGTCTATGTAATTACTTTAGGATTGTGTTACGAAGCTACTGAAGTAAGACGTGCTAAGTTTTGTTTAGAGCCAAACATATTTTTCTCACCTGAGACTTTACAATCACTCAATCACTGAGTGCACCTGACCGAGGGGAAAGGCAAAATTATCACTGGCTGATTTTACTCTCCCAGGACCCTGGAAGGGGATGGCGGGGGGTGGGGGGGAAGAAAATTGCACTGTATGTTTGCACATGTCAAACCTGAAATACTGCAGGGAACCTGCGAGTAAAGAATGTTTCTCCATGTATCCAGTCTATTCGTTTCCCCAGACAATAACTCGCGGTACAATGAAAAACTACTGAATACAACCATTGACAGAAGAATCTGCTATGCAGTTCACGCTTGCTTTTCTCTATCAACGGTCTGAAGGCAGAGAACAATATATCTAATAGCATAATAACAGACACCATTAATACTTTAGAGGTTCAGTATAAAATTGCTTTCATTAGCATGTCAAGTGTTTATTTTAGCTTACTGCAAAACAAGCTCCTTACATACAGCCACTTATTCAACTTTCCTTGATTGCAGAGAGGGTAATAATGAAGGAGCCTACTTTCTGTGATCTTCTGTGGAGATTTTTACATGCACTGAAAAGATATTGCTCCATTACCTCTAGCCAATGAACCAGCTTGGTGTGCTGGAGAAAAATATTACAGCAGAAATATTACTGAACTCAGTGGAATAGTTTTTACAGACTGCCACAAGGGCATGCATGAGGCTGTTAAAATAGCAAGTTGTATTCCCATCTTCAGTCTAAAAGGACACTGACAACTAAGCAGAGGAAAAAATATCTGGTTTTCCTGTGCCTCAGTGTATATTTGTTAAATATTTTATATCTGGTCATGTTCCCAAGGGGAAAATAATATCTCATGTTAAATATTAGTATCTTCGGACTTGCTTTTATTGCTAAAAGCTGTGGGTTGGGGTTTTTTTGTTTGTTTGCTGGTTTGGGTTTTTTGCTTGGTTTTTCTTTTTTTAAATTTGGGGTACCTATAGAATGTAAACTATCCCAAAGTTAAAACACGCTGAACGCAAAGCACTTCAGTTTTACCACAAGGAAAATTCAACAAAGTTGACCTCGGGCAGAGTTTGGCTTTATTGTGTTTTCTTTGACACTTTTTATATGCATTAGCTACTCAGAAGTTCTTTTAAAAAGAAAAAAAAGAAAAAGGCAGTTTTTTGGAAGTGAAGACAAACTCCTACCTAAATAAAATTACTCAGACATGTAGTTCTGGTTCATGTCACATATTCACAGCTTTCATAATCTTCAAGGCTCCCCATTAAAAGTTCTTCTAATTAGTCAAAACCAACAGCTAATAATTAGAACAGTAGAAATCAAATCCTATTCTCAGACAAATGTGTGCAAATCCCATTTACTTGAATGGAAATGGCTCACAGGTGTGTTACATTAGACTCTAGCCCCTTGGCAACTTTATAGGAATTCAGTGTCTGGAGCCTAACAGCTTGACTCCTCTTCAAAACAGAGGCACAGGTAATGCCACAGAAATGTGATCCAGGTTTCTTCCCCAGCCCCCCTCACCAAACACCTTAATTACTTTTTTTTTTCCCCTCCATCACAACCACCCTCAAGTCTAAATTTAGACTTTCAATCCTAAATGTCACAGGCCTGATTCCTGCCTAAGGAGAAGAGGACTCTGTCATCGGCTAGATTAAATTCTGCATCAGAGATTATGTGGCACAGGCCTCAATTCTGCATCAGCAAAATCTACTGTACGGCATCAAATTCAAGGAGTTCAGGCATTTTACAACACGAAGGTAATGCAATCATTCTATTGCCATGCTATTTACTTCACCCTTCCAATGCATTTGTTTGTGCTCCACAAAGTGAACTGTAGGTCACCAGGAAACATCGACAAGCATAGTAAACTAGGAAACCGTAGCTAGTAAACCACAGAAATAGTGGAACACCACCAGTTATTTTTCCAATGGAAGGAAAACCTTACAGTTTTGCAACACTTTTTTTCCCCCCTCCTTTTTTTTTTTTGACACTGATACCATGAAAGCTTTTAGCCACACTCCAAATAAAAATATATCATAAAAACTATTATTGTTTTCCCTATTTAGGAATATGGAAAATGACACCACGATCCCACACGCCGTTTAGCCTGCATTCAAATTGACATGTGGTTTGTCATCACTGAATTCTCAAATCCAAACGTAAAATTGGTATTTTAATTTCGGCTGGGCTTAGTGCCGCATGAAAGGAAAGACGACCAGTCAGGATGAGATTTCTTGGGTCTTCCCACACCTTCCAGGCGATGACAGCTATTGCTTTAAGTACTTGCCATTAACAACCAGTCACAATGTTAGTGACAGGATGTTACTAGCACTTACTTAAAGTGATAGATGTTAACATTTTTCTGTTCTTTATGACTCACACTATACCCCAGTCAGAGTATTTTAGTAGCTGAATGCACAGTGCTGGGTCAAAATGATGAAGATCGTGGAGCCACTGGTTGAGGTGCAGAATGAGATGTGTCATCTGAGGAACGTTACGTCAAAGAGAATCCATGATAAGGAACTGTCATGGATTAAAGATTAAGGTTCATCCTTTTAACTATTTCACATAAGGGGAATTCTCCAGCATCGGGGCATTTTGCTCTTCCACACGTACGAAAGCAACGTGAAACTCTCCACTCTGAAAATAAGTCTTTGATGTTAACATCTTTTAACAACTCTCCCAATGAGATACAGATTAACAAAAGATACTATGATCCAATTTTAGAACAATGTAGACCACATTTACCTCCATACACATGACAAGCTGCCCTGTGAAGACTCAAGTGCAGGAAAGCACTCTTACAGGAACATGGCTATAGGCATAGCGTTAAGCACCTGTGACTTCTGACCATGGACAGATGTAATACACTGCATAAGGTCTAGAGCCATAAACACCGTAATTGGAGTGGAAAGGGATACATCAAACATTTCTTGCAGAAAAGGAAAGCAAGAATTTTATTGCTCTGTGTTTTGCAGCAGGTAGCTGATTTACCTGAGCAACTCAACCAACCAGACTACGCCCCAAGCCCTGCACAACATGCATTACATTTTGTATTATTAATTACATAGAACAGGTTAGAGATAAAACAGCAACAATTTCTCATTTTATATCAGCAATAATTAGTAGCCCATCCCATCAAAATAGCATTTGTAACTCTGAATCTACCTTGAGATGAAATAGACTTCAGAAGAATTACAATCTCATGATGTAGGCCAAAAGAAACTTTCCGAGTGTGTGCAAACAATATTCTTAAATTAAAGTTTTCCAGTTCTTTCCAAGAATTCAGAGTAAACTTTTCCCCCCAAAATGCAAAATTGATTAATAGCTCTGAAAAGCTGTCAGACCACCTACCTTCAGCATCATCTTGCAGGTCCTCAGGCTGCTCTGCTTTGCTCTTTGTCGGAGATGGAGGCTGGCCTTTTTGTTCCAATCCTTCTTTAAACATAAAAAAAAATTACATATATTCTTCTGAAATTGTTTTATTGTAGCAAATATTACTATGCGTGATAGCATAACTGAGAGTACCTTTTATGTCAGCACTCCATTCAGTGCCCAATGCCTATCTTTCTATTATTAAAATTAATTACCGCGTCATCTGTTCTAAAAGTAATAATAGGCATCTTTCAGCATGGACTGGACTTTCCCTAACTTTCACGTGACAGCAGTGAAGAAAGCTCATACTAAAATAACCTATTTCTTCACAACCTCTTAATATCTTCAGAAATTAAAAAAAATTATTAATGTTTTAATTTGTAGTTTTTAACAAAATATATGTTATACTGCATTATGGAACTGTGGAGGAATAATCTGAACGAAATGATTTTTCCCTCTCAGCTCAATTCTCCATTCAATGTTAGAACACACTAACAAATGAATACTGACTGAAATTAGTAACGAAACGAAAGGTAGGGAAGCAAGTTTGATAGTGAAGTAGAGTTAAGGAAATGAAAGCTTTGCGAGATAGTAATGTTCTGGTTGAAAAATTCCATTCCAACCTTTTAGCCAGAAAGCGACAGGAAGATGGAGGAAAAGGAGAACCTCCTAAGTAAAAACAGTAACTGAGGCCAGTGAAGTTTACGATCTCCCCTCTTTGTAGGGACTGAAGTTCACAGTGTTTAATATCAGTTGGTTAAACTTCAAAAATTACGAACTTTTTCTACAATATCTTCAAGATATCCTGTCATCTTAACATAAAGGATGAAATTAGTCTTCGTTTGCTAAGATAGACCCCAAGGCACAAACTGGTAGCACGGAAAGCCTGTTAGAACAACAGGAGGCCGAGCTGGAAATTAATCATAAAAAGTATTTGTAAATTAAGACATTTAATGAAAGCAGGTTCACTAATTAAAACATTCTTCAAATAGTGTTGCTTAACCATGAAAGCAGAGAATGGCAGACAATTAAAACTCAATTCATTGCACCTATTGAATCTATTCAACCGCGATGGGAAAATGACTTTCTGTCATTTGACTTTCTGTCAAACCTCCTGATTCCCTGTGGCCAACTGAGGGCTTGGGTGAAGGAGAAGCCTAAAGAAAACACACTTTTGTGTGTGCTGGAAAGAAATCTTGACCACTTGTAAGCAGGAAATGTAGGAAGACATATGACCTTGCTTGATTTACCCCTATTGCCATGCTGTGAGAAAATAAGAATCATGGTATTACCTCAAACTGATTAGCTAATTAGCAACTGGGAAAAAAAAACGCTATCTACATGTGTATTATAAATTGCTTAAGTGTTCTGAAAACTCCATCTCTTCTGCTGTCATACATACCCCACACAATCATCTACTCTGTATGCTGCTGGATTTTTAAACAGCTCTCAGCAATCAGATGCCCAGTTCTCATAAAGGACTCAGCTCTGCTAAGAGCTGTAGATGCTATCCTTTTATTTCCTACCCTTCCACAACTACGTATATCTAGAACTAAAATGCTAAAAGTTTCCAAACAGGAGGTATGAAAGAACTAAGCGAGGATGCGGAAAGGGAACTTGCAGGGTCAAGGGGAATATTGTGTTCATTCAAGAGACAAAAAGGGAGTGAATGGTTGGCTTTGCATGGAGCCCAGGAAATTCAGAAACGTTCTTCGTCTGCCCGCCTGGGAAACTGGTTACTCTACTGTACCTACGTCCAAAAAGAAGAGCCACAGATTGGGAAGCTGGCAGGAATTTACGTGAAGCAACAGCTCGAAATGTCAACAAAAATTCCAGAACGGAGATCTGTATGTGAGTAATTAAATTCCATCTCACTTGCTTAATTTTCAGGAATGAGCATTACCCAAAAAAGCCAAACTGAATATTGTTCTTAAAAATTTCTTCTAGAATGGAATTTCTGTTTCATTATGGAATTCCATACAGTTCAGAGCATGAAGGGCCCTCAGCGATCAGTAAATAAAGCAAGTTACAGCAAAGCAGAACATGCTTTGAGGTTTGGCTGGGTATCAGGAGGTAGACCTTTCCCGACAGCACTTAACATAGCACATGTCATGTGTCATGTCATCACATTTGCTCAACTGAATTTGAAATTCAAATACAATATTTTGAGGAAAACAAGAGTTTTCAAGTGCTAAGATGAATTTATTTCTGGAGTGGTGAGAATGTAGGAGTAACCACAAGAAATACTGTGGGGAAAAATAAAGACAAACCCCACCAAAGAAAGACACAGTTTGTCAACCCTTTAAAAGGGTTACTCAGGAGCAATGGTGATAGAGTTCAACAAGAACTTCAATACAAAAGAGAGATCCTGAAAATAACCAGGCTTTCAAAGATTGATTCCTGCCAACACTCTCCCATTCTTTTAAGAAAATAACTTCAATATTTATAGTGGACCATATTGATGTATGGCTGCTTTGGTTCTAATGCCACTCTGAACTACCTGCTACGTTCCCTTTTTTGGTTGACAACGATTCGCATCAGGGACTCGAATCAATAGGAATGTTTCAATCAACACTCACCCCCTCTAGTGATGAATTTTATCATCTAACCAATCTGTGAGGCTTCCTCCAGTCCCACAAGTCAAATGTCAATCAAGTTTAAGTGCAACTGTCCAGCCATGTCTTTCAGAAGTATCTGAATACATCTGGTAATATAACTGACATCTTAATTGACAGCACAAAGATGGAGAGGGAGGAGCCTTACATTCAGAGAAGTCAGAACTGTTACTCTCTCAAAAGAAGTGATATTTTTGCACTCTATAGAGAACCTTTAAATGCTCACAAAAGGATGTAGAGGCACTGTCCCAGGAGAACAAGATTTCAATGACAATTTGACTGCTCTTTAGCAGATTTCCCTCATTCCAGAAGCAGAAAAGGATTTGTGCAGGCTTCAAAATAATGTCTCTTTATTATGGTCAAAATACAACTCTTAACCCTTTCTGCTCGCCAACAGTATGTCTTTCCGAACAGTTAACCAAATATTACAGAAATGTGGCCTGCAAGTTTCTGTTTAAAAACAGCACACCTAGACAGGTGTCTGAACTGATCGTATTAAAAGCTTTTCTAATCGTGATCATCTGTGCAAAAAGGTTTCTGAGCTCTAACACTGGGAGAAATGATTCTTCTTTATAGGCTAATTCAGAGGGTCAACAAGCCACTTAAATCTCACAGTGTGTCTCCAAGTAAGCTATTCCCAAAATCCCTCACAACTTCCAAATCTCCCTGGTTACAAGTGATTGCTATTTTCACCCCAGAAAAAAAAAGAGAAAGTCTCCCTCTAAAACTAAGTGTCCAATATAAGAGTGTGCACACAGTGGAACATACAAATAAATTCTTTATTTATACAGCATTGTTTATAATAGGGCTTCCCTTGTTAGTGTGAATGAGATCCTTCGTCCTGCCATCCTAGCTGGCTGTGGCTTCTGAAGTAATGAATAGGTGGTTAATTAGGATGCTCAGGATAGAAATGGGATAACCAGCAGGGCATTTATTATGAACAACTATTAGATGGGAAATGAGACACAGTAGTGTGGCAACATTCACACAGGTGAGGTCAAAAGGTTTTGGCACCTGGTGGACAGTGAAGCCAAACAGGCTGGAGGGAGAATATAGATTCAGAACTGAATCTCTTTTCTGTGTGTTTCTTTTTTTTTTTTTTTTTTTTTTTTTGAATGGTAAGAGAATTAACCTATGTCAGTGCATAATAATGCGATACCATTGTGTAGAAATCTGGACCATGCTTCTCATAATAGCACATGCTCCTAAAATTTCCGCATGCAATCACTGCAATTATGGCAGTATCAGGGCTTATTTTGCACGCTTCTGTGCAGGGATATGCGAATATATAGGTATAAAAGCGAAGTCCTTCAGAAGTTAAAGTTTAGAATAATCTTCCCTTAATGGAGCTTAAAACATTAAGCATCACGACTCTGCAGTGTTAAATCACTGAAGTTAAAGGTAGACAAGACTATTAGGTCATCTGGCCCTTCTCTTTGCTTGTGTAGGAAATCATTCATAAAGCAAAGCTGAGATGTAGAACTGCACAGGTCCATACCCGCTATTACTGTAGCTGCCCTTTTGACTCCAGCCATTCTAACAGCAAACCGTATGACACATGATAACATCACAGCACTTTGAATTAAATGGTGCCGTTAAGTCAGCAGCTGCTACAAGATAACAGCACCCAGAATAACAAACCGATGGATTAAAATCCCATGAGTCAAACGCCATTAAAAGAGTGGTCTTGAGTGTGTATATTTCATAAGACTAGGTTATTTTCATTTTTAAATGTTTTTCTTATTCTGTACATCCAATATATGCAGTGATGTTATGTGATTAACTCGCTAAAATGATCATTCATGCTTGTTGATTTTATAGTATTAATGTAGATATTAATGGAGATTATCTGGCAGATGTAATTAAGATATTCCCTTATTTATTTTGAAGAGAAATCATAGAAAGACAGACCTTTCTGCATATAATGAGATATTTGCACTTCAGGGTGGCAGAAACACAAGACAGATTACTTTCATAATGTATCCATCACTCTATAATACACACATTTGGTCATCTGTTATTCCTTACTCCTGCCTAATTCTCTAGCTGTTTGCAAGGCTTAATCTGGTGCGCACTGAAGTCAATGGACATATTCCCACTGACTTCTGCTGCCTCTAGACCAGGACCAGTTTTTTTTCCTCTAACTCTTGCCACCAGGTTTAAATTAGGACTGATTCTGTAACCTCCGCCTCATTCTACTACATTCTTCAAATGAAATTGGTACAGATACAACGATTCTACATCTCATGTGTGTCCCCGTACTTGTCCATGTTTTCTCTTGATTCGGTATCGGCCCTCAGGAACACCTCGCCAATAGGAAGTTGGAGGCATGGGAATTTAGGTGAAATTTTGAATATTTGAATCTCTGCCAAAGGTCCTACACATGTGTGTAGTCTGCAACATGTGCTCTCCAGGAATCCAACACTTCTTTTTTCCTCCCCCCCCCGCCCCAAGCACAGGAATTGGAGAAGTAACCCCAAAGCAGATTGGATATGGACAGCTCAAAAAACCAGGGTCATCAATATTGGTGCCAACTGCTGAGTCCATCTGCTGGAGTCATGACCCATGAAGTCAAGTGGAATGAAGAATGATTATTCAATTAATATCTTGAAGTGGTGACTAGAAGTTGCTACTCTATTTTTTCCCTTAGAACAGTAAAAAGCAGATATCCTTCAAACTGATAAAAATCTGAGTATAAAAATGAAAACTTCCCTCAATGCAGAAATAATGTATGTATTTATAGTTCCCGCAAATGCATCCTATAATCATTAAAAAGTCCATACACAAATAGGTCAGAAGGGCATAACTTTTGTATATCTGCCCCACTACTGGAGCAGATATACAAAAGATACTTCTCTTTAGCCATATAGGTATTGATTGCTGACAATCAATGCACCGATTCCCAAAATATCTCCAAGTGATAAAGAAATAACCAAGTACATGCTGTTGAAGCTCATAGCACCCTACAGGCAAACCTATGAGGGAAGCTATGATCTCATCTATCTCATATGCACAAAGAAACAGACAGGTAGGGAAATATCTTCCTCAAATGACTTAATTCAGTGATAATGTCCCAGACCAGCTATGTAGCTTCACCCAAATTAATGAAGCTGTGAAGGATACAAGGCAAGAAAAAAGAGACCAGTTATTAAGTGGAAACGCAACTCCTTTTAATTCCAATTTAACATGCTTTAAAAAAAAAAATCAATGTAATTTGCATAATCTCCATAAAAGCAACAAGACAAAAAATGCAAAATAATTGGGCTTATAAAAGTATACATGCCATGATAACTGTAAAAAATGAAATTGGAAATGTCAGATGAATACTGCAAATTCAACTGCAGGATAATCTTTGGCAAATGTTTGTTGTATAATGATGGTCTTTATTTTTCTACTTTATGTATGTATCTATAACTATATCAATATCAATCACACTAATTGTATTAAAATTTCTAAAAGTTCCTATCCAGTAATCTTGACACCAAAAAGTAATTATAATTATATGTAATAAAATCAACAGGCCAGAACAGCAATAAAAGAATGTGCTAATCCATCAGTGTAACACGTATCTATCTGTGTATATCCATGTTTTCACATCTATGCATATACACCATTTTTCAAGTATTTCTAATTTCTAAGCTAATTAACTGGTTGCATAAATCATCATAATCCATTTGTCTTTAGGACAATCTTGCCAATTTAAGCAGCCAACATACTGCTTCAAAAGCTTTTACCTCTGTTTTCCTGGCTGGTATATCTCTGCCTTTCTCCATGTGGCTCTCCTTTCTGACCCCGTATCTTTTCGTAAAGAGAACTGGAAGTTCCTGCACAGTCACTGGGCTATGATGGGATCAGTGTCACAGAGACGTAGGGGACTGTGCACATGCCTGGTGCACTGTCACGGATGGGTACTAGCTGGTTAGGAAGGAGAGGCAGAGAAGAAGAGTAGGGGGAGCTATGCTGCGTATAAAAGGCGGTCCTTTGCTGCACAGAGGTCTCTTATGGAAGAGGAGATGTCCACCGAGAACCTCTAGGTGAAGGTCAGCAGGGTGCTGTGGTGGAAGCCTGTTACAAAAAGCCTCATCAAGAAGATTAAGTGGATGAAGGTCTCTACAAAAAACAAGCGGAAGTCTTCTGACTGGAAGCTTTTGTCCTCATGGGAGATATCTAATCCTCTGTCCTCTCCTTTTCTTGTTTCTCAGGCCTTTCTTTCCTTTATACCTATCCATCATTTCCATTTCAAGTCTATCCACATCCACAAACCCTAAACATTGACACTTGTTTTAAACAGCAAACTAGGAAGACCAGGAAAAATGTCCCCTGAAATATTGTCCAATCAAGTTCAACGTATTTAAAAGTTTGTGGGAGAGTTTTGCTACCGTTTTCATTGCAAACAAATCATGGCCACTAATCAGAATTGCAAATGACTCAAGAATTGCTGTATTCACACCTTTTTACAGACAAAGAGACTGCAGAATTTTAATTATTTCCCATTCATGTTCAAACTAGTTATTAATAAATAGCAACCAAGTATCACCCAGAGGCTCGTAACAGATGATGACATTAAAAAGGTAGTCTCAGCCATTCTTACAGTGTACTATTTATTATCAGGGATGGTTTACCCTACATTATGTTAAAAACCAGAGATGACTGTCGTAACATTGGCAATAAATGATTGGCACTGCTTATCACAACCAAGGCAAATAGTTTCAAGAATTCTTTCAGTGTGGTTGATGCTTCAGAGAAGTGATATATTTTAGCATAAAATATTGTTTACTCACCTGTGTCTTCACTCAGCTCAGTCCCTTCTTCATTAGCATCATCTGTCCAAAAAAAAAAAGAAAGAAAATGATTAATAAGAATAACAGGAAACATCTAAAATGCAATATCCCATGTCTCAAATTGCCCATATCTTAGTTTGCCACCTCCCATTTAACGTTTTGCAGTGAGATCTGGAGGTGGATGGGAAAAGAAGGTTTTGATACTAGACTGTTACTACCAGATACAGGAAATGCAGGGAATAAAGACAGGGAACAAAATTCTTCATAATTTACAGAATTCTGCAAATTATGACTTGTATAAAATGCAATTGTGTTCTCTTTTCTAGCAGAAGTTTTGGTTTACTTATCAAGTTTCAGTTTGCTTTGTTTCCCAGGAAAAGCTGGCTATGTTAAGAAGAGAACTAGTGATCCAGAAATCATACCACAAAAAGAAGTTACTGTAAATTTGCCAGACAGGACTTTGGTTTAAGACCAAACTTGGGCTATCCAAAAATTGAACACTTGTAATTATTAAGATGATACATGAAGAAAGCAGATTCTTTTTGCAAAAAGTTGCATTTCAGTAACAAAGGAATTTCTTACTGCAACTTGTTTTGACAAGGAAAAAAAAAATTATTAGCCATAGTTAATATCTAGGTAATTCAATGTTCCAGAGTCTTAATCATCTAATGGAGAGCTCATTGACCACAGAAGTTTATGTCAACTATCTTCCTAATTCATATAGACTCCATTTATACCCTTTAAAATGGACTTGGCCACGTGCAAATTCTGTAGCAAGCCTACCATTTCCGTCTAAAGCTTAACATCTTTCAAACTTTCATATGTGCATATTATGACCACCATTTGAACCCAAAGCAATATTATGATCAATGGTAGTGGAAACTAACAGTAGTATTTAGGTCCTAATTTACAGGGTCAGATCTTTACACGATAAACTCTGCTGAGACCCAAATGCTGTGACACACGCTATGAGGATTAAGCTCCACTTTCATCAAGATTTGGAGCCTGAAACTTTAAGTAGCATGAGAACAGAACAAGTGCTTAATAATAGCGGCCTCCACTGGGAATTGTGTTTGCTATAAGCATTAAAATCACGAGCGTGAGGATTTTCATGGATGCTTGTGAATCTACAGTAGATGGATCTGTATCCATCCCTCTCCCCCTTCCATCTCATTCAGACATGGTCTGGAGGGCAGGACTTTCAGAAGCCACTAAAGGACAGCAGGTTACGTTTCTCTTGAGTGCACTTTAGTCCGGCCCAAAGGATCAGGACTGAAAAAAGTCACTGCACATTTTACTTCCTTTCTCCTTATTCTGCAAACAATTGTTTTGGAGATCAAAAAGACACGTGGACCTCTACTGTACAAATATAAATTCATACACAGAAACTTTAAGGAGCTTTGACAAGTAATTTTTGAGATAAGAAAATGAAAAATCTTGTTAAAGCTAATGGGAATTCTACCACTGAATTGAACAGAGCCAGGATTTTCAGCTGGAGCCCTGACATTTTTTAACAAACCACTCAGAAAACATTTGGTTAACACAGAGATTATTAATTATTCAGTTTCCAATAACATGTTCTTTCCATGGAAGCGTTTATAATGAAACCAGCATGATAAAATTTCAAATTAATCTAAGGCTTGACACTAAATCAGCAGAATATAATATCTTAACATACATATATCACCTGGTCTTCTGCGGAAGTTCTTAATTATAGTTCTGTAAGTGACTTGGAATACGAAATTCCCAAAGCAACAGAATAGCTTCTAAGCTGGTGATAATGGACACAGACAAGAAATCTGATGTTATTAAAAAGTAGTGAAGTCATTATGCAATATAATTATGAAGAAGCAAAGACTGCTTTTGTGAACTAATTGTGAATTAAAGGCTGTTTTTTCTGGGAAAAGGAACCTAAGTCTTGCTAAAAGGCAGTAAAGTCCTTACGTAATTTCTGAAAATGGGAGTTGGGCTCCCAACTGCTTGGTGATCTCTAGGTCGCTATGGTGCCTTTGAAAATTCTACCCCGATCTAGATCTGAATCTGAGTTTCACTTTGGCACACAGCACTCCCCAGTCACTTCATGTGTCTCTACTTCTTACTGTCACACTATTAATGCATTTGGTGGAAGTGCTTCCCTGTCAAATATAAAGTGATCTCTTTCACTGACCTTGGTGTGGCTGGCTGAAGTGACAAACATCATGTTTAGTTGTCAGAACTCTATGCCAAAACCAATTATTTGAGATAAAAAACAGTATTTTAGCAATCTATATCCAAAATTCATTCACTTTCCCCCCAAAAAATGGTATTACAGGCAGTTTCTTGGTTACTGGTTCTGAAGAAGTAAAAGCAAGTAAAAATATTTTTTACTGAAGCTCTACATGCCTAATATAAAGCCAAATCGGTGCCAAGATTGCTATAAATTAGATTTGTAACACCTAGGGTTGTTTTTTGTTTTGGGGGTTTTTTTGGGGGTGGTGGTGTTGTGGTTTTTTTTATGTTCCCTATATATTTTTTTACCCCTTCTAGAGGAAGCCTTCTAAAGGTTTGCTTTGGTTTGAAATACGCACCACAGACAGTCAATCCCAAAGCAAAACTGAGTAAAAACACAGAAGAACCCAAGAGTGAATCTTTGACACCAGTAAACATTTCCTTAAAGACATATTGCCAATATTTCTTGCCCAAACTCCCCCCCATTTGAAAGACCAGAGGTGAGGTCCTCTGTAACTCTCACCCTTACTCAAGAGCTGTTGAAAAATAACTGACTAGGAAAAATTGCTGTAGTGTGTACGTGCATGTACCCACTCTCGGTTACTCTTTTGTCTGGAGAAGAAGAGCAGCGACCTTTCACATGGCTTCCCCATTAAAGCCCTGGATTTTGGGAAGCTCTACCAAGATGAGCTTGCTGGAAAAGGAATGACAGACCTCGCAGCTTGGAGTGAGAGGAAAACTGATAGTGACTCCCTGCAAGGGTCAGCCCACCCCCAAGAAAACTTGCATCAGTATTTAGAAGGCTTAGGACGCAAGGAAGCCATCTAATCCAAAATGTGTCATATGGTCGAGAGCACAGAATTTTCCAGCTTATAAATTGGGCTATAGTATATAAAATTAAGGTATTGGGTGGGTGATATATGGGACAAGAGTTTCCAGTCAAGTATAAAATAATTTACAGTTGAGAGTCAACCTATGATTGAAACTTGCCCTCTAACTCTAATGCTATCTGGGGTAACTATATTTCTAAAGATCACAGAGCTTTGCATTTGGGAGCAAGTTGCTCAGAGCATACACATTTGTATAAGTCACAGGCTCCCTGGTAGAGTCATGTACCGAGTGATGCCTGTTACTCTTTCATTCCCCTCTCCCTTGTTACCTGCCAGGCTCTGTGAAACAGAATAGCAGCACCATACCTGCTTTTACTGACACTGGAGAAGAAGATGCCTTCTTCTGTTATATACTTTTCTTTTTCTTTTGCCTTGCTGGTCAGGTTCTTTCTCTGTGTCACTAGTCATTGCATAGAAGCAAACACAAGCCAGATGGCTAAAACCATCAATCTGTGTTAAGACTTATGTTAGGAACAGAGAGGTGAAAGGCTCTAAATACCGCTGCTAATCCCCAAAGCCATTAAACCGCCTCCTCCTTGTTGCTCATGCTTCTATTTGCATTCTTCTTCATGTTAGCACGCGGAGAGTCAACGCTATACAAACACCTTTTATTTTTAACTGTGCATGCATTGAAGAGCTCTTACACAAGAGCCAGCTCCCCGCTGCAGGAAGCCGCTGTTTCATCTGCATTCAGGGCCTGCATCCTGGGCTGCCGGCGCTCCCCCAACAGCACCGCACGCTGCTAGCTCCTCCCTGCTTTCCTCTAACCTTTCCTCAGCTGCCTTGTCTCATCCTTCAGGATTTGTTCCTTTTCTCAGCACTTTCTGCTGTTTCCTGATTTCCAGACATTTCCATATTTCCAGCCAACCCACATGTCTCAGCCTGCTCCTCCTTGCAAGTTCGGCTCCACGTACTGAACATAACCAGGGGAGGGGAGGGCACTGTGGGACCAGACCAAACTCCCCGCTGCAGCCTGTATACACACGCACTGGCAAACAGAGCGATGAGATGGGCAGAGCTGTACAGGAGGTTGAAGACGGTGATCATACTGCTGATGCAGTATGATCAAAAAAAATCAAACCAAAAAAACCCCATAAAACCTTTTAGCACTGACAGCTGCAGCCATCCCGTTGAGCTTATTTGTTATACAAAAACAGTGGTCCAGCTGAAAAAGTTCCTGCCCTCAAGCATTTTCCTAGCAGGTACTTCATGATTGCCTGTACAGTTTCCACTACAATAACAGAGGATGTGCGGCACAACAGTCTCGCAACGTTGAGGAAAATGTATCCCATTTCGGGGCAGCCTCTGCTTGCTCAAATGAAAAGCTTCTCGTGTCCAATCTTGGAGCGGGCAGCAGCGTGGGCCAGGGTACCCACCTGATGCAAACTGTCTGAACCATGATAATATCAAGTTTCCAGCAGCTGAAAAGACCAAGTGGGTTCTCACTCTCCATATCTCCCTCCCCCACACTTGCCTTTCCAAAACTTTGTCCCAAAGCTTCACCCGCCTATCTATGTTATCATCTTAACGTCCTTAGGGAGCTTTCTAATCATGTGTCTCATGTCTGTTTTCAATCCTTAGTAATTTAAAAATCACTTTTTGATTGCTTATGACCCCTGCTGCTACCCAACAGGAGCTTCACAATAGTGTACAGGCTCTGAGTCCATCTCAGCCTAAAAGACTTGACATTTTTGTAGCACAGTAAACCACACAAGAACACCCCTAGGGTTTGATGAAGCCCAAACATACACGAGGCTCGCAATAACCTAGGAGCTCATGAGCATTTTGGGTTGTTCTGATCCCTCCAACTCAGTTCTCCACCGGGAGAATACAACAGACTGACCAATAGCACAGAACAAGGGAACGTTTTCTTTGAGGAAAAGCAGATTTGGAAATCTCTGCCAGATGAGATCAACTAAACTCAGGCCTGACTCTTTTCACATCTACTTGTAAAAAACTGTATTTTCCATAAAGCTTTCCCTCATCCTTAGTGCTCATAAGAGGAAGAAGAAAAAAAGAAAAAGGTAAAACAAAAAGATCCTTAACAACAAAGCACAATCTTCTGCTTTGGAAGAAGAAATAGGACTACTTTTGCTTCTGAACATTTGTATCCTTTAATCATGCAATCCTGCATACAGAGCAATAGGCACTATATAAACCTTCACCTGACACTAAGCAAGTTTAATCAAATTTTTTAGTCTGATTATAAAGAAACTTCCACTGATACACTCTGTACCATCCTGGCCTTATTGCAGCACTGGTGCAGTTTTTCTTCCCGTGTTGCTTAGTTACACCAGTCCCACAACACCGGAGTCTCACTGAATGAAAAATGTGTTTGTAGCTTTTGAAGCCGTATCAAATAGAAATCCTTAGTACCAACCTCCTAAGAAGTTCGGCACTGGTTTTTTTGTCACCACATAGATGGCTTCTTTTATGTACCGTATCACTTGATCTGCTGTAAAATACATATACCAGTACCAGCCTCAGCTGCGTATAAAGGCTATGCGGTAGCTGCCGTTCCCACTGCGAGTGAACTGGACAACATTGTTCCAGTGCAGGAAATGGTGCTCGCAGCCAGGATCAGATTTGGATTCCTATTTCCCAGATGCTTCTACCTTACACAAAAGGAATGAGGCACTCCTTGGGAAAATATACATCAGTTTTTAAAAAAGAACCTATTGCAAAACTTCCTTATTTCCTCCCTGCCCTAAAATACTGAAAACAACTGAGTTTTGTTTACACAAGTGGATTTCTCACCCACATGTATGCTAATGTAGTAGTCACACACAAAATGGTATGTTTTGCATGTGGCGACACATTTCTAAATACAAGCTTCTAACAAAATCTCATCAGTAACCTAAGGCAGAGGCAATCAAATGAGACAAACACAATTTTAACTGCATCCTTTGCAATTAGAAGCATTCCAGCACGTGAAGTGAATCAGAGTCAGTGACCAGAGAGGACAGTTTATTTTTGAGCATGACATAAAATGCATTTGGAATGCTTTACATGGGATGCCACAATATGCAACACAGCAGGAAGAAAAGATCCCTGATCAAAGATGTATTCACATAAGGTATTATACAGAAAAAGCTTCTGTTTGTTCACGTTCTGGTGCCAGACATCTGTGTGCAAACCACTGAGCGCAGAACAGAACAGCAACACATTCCCTGCCCCCCCCAGCCTCTCCCTGAGCCTAAGGTAACATATAGACTGTGGTGATTAATAGCCACTGTTGGACCAGTCCTCTGTTGGTCGAGCTAATCCTCTTTTTAACTGTATTTAAGACCTACAGGCTCCGTGGCACCTCATAGCAAGCATTCTTATACTCTAACTATGTGTCAGATGAAAAACTACTTCCTTTTGCTTGTTTTCATCCTGATTCATCATTTCCTGGGACACCTTGCACTTCTTGTGTTACAAGAGATGGTAAATAATTGCTGCATATTCACCTTTCTAATTACCACACTCATCATCTTCCCTCTGTTACATGTGCAGCAGCCTGGTCCTTGCAACTGCATGACCCCCGTGCCTTCAAGGGCGTCCTCATCACCTGCCACTTCGCTGTTTCAACGCAGCCCTCATCCAGGTGTCTCCCAGGAGCTGGAGAGCTCAGGGATTTGGGGTGAGTGGACAAATACATAGAAACAGCCATTTCCCTGACTTCTGGATTGACTGCAGGCTCCATTGTCAGTCTCACAAAAGGAGACAAGGAAAATGTCTACAAGATGCTACTGGAGCAAAGAGGAGGAGGCTCCACTTAGCAAAGCAAAAGCTCGTGACAACGGCGCTTTAATAGGTTATGGTCCCATTGTCTGTCCATACCCTGCTCCAAGCAGTGCCATTGCTGCTAGCAGGAACGAGGAGGCAAACAATTTTCCAGACCACATAGCAGACAATATCACAAGCCTCTGTCAAACCATGTACAACCAGAGGATCCAAGCCCAAATTTTGAGGCGACCAATACTTGCAACACACAGTCAAGGTCTAGAGCAATGCTCTGTCAGCAGTCAGCCAGGAAATAATTCAGAAGGGATCATACCAGGAAGTTTTATTATGATTCAAACTGAAGCAGGAAACTCCCCATTAACTTTTTATTAGGTACTGGAAACCCACTGCCACGTTAGAAGGTGCTAGGAACCCTCTCTTGGTCTGCATATCTCCTAAGATGCTGAAAGTAGTATCTGAGCCATTAATTACATACTCTGCCTCCCAAGCACCACTCCTGAGCTGCTTCTTGTTCATCCTCCTGCACTACATTGCGATGCTGGCAAAAGGGGCTAAGACAGACAACCCCAATGAGTGGTAGGACTGGCACAGTCACTGCCACGGCAA
Organism: Mycteria americana; assembly: GCF_035582795.1. Classification (NCBI taxonomy): domain Eukaryota; kingdom Metazoa; phylum Chordata; class Aves; order Ciconiiformes; family Ciconiidae; genus Mycteria; species Mycteria americana. Next base: position 124,288,429 of record NC_134367.1, read on the forward strand.
ACGAAGGCAAAAAGCCATTGAAAAATTTTGTTTCACAGTTTTACGGACACCTTTAGCTCTTAGTTAGCTTGAGATTTTATGACGTAAATTGTTTCAGACACATTTTGAAATGGACAGGTATTTTAAGCATTATGGCTATATTAAACTTGTGGATTGAGAACAACTTTTACAGCATCCTATTTACGCTGGAATGTACTTTATCAAGATCTGTAGGTGCTGTGAGAGAGAACTAGAGCAAAGCCAGCATCCTATTCTGGTGCACAGGCTCCTCAAGCTCCCTCATACGGGTAGTGCTTCCTTTGAAGCCTCCACTACTGAGGGACAAGGAACCATCATGGGAAACAGCAGGGCTGTGCTTCTCCCCAGCTGTTTTGAATTAAGTCCTTCAGTGAGGGGTCTTGCAGAAGCCATCTGAGGATGACAACCTCCAATAAAAAGACAGCTCAAAGGCGTGCAGAGAGCATTTCACACCCATGTGAAACTGTCGGTGTGCCACAGCTTCTCCAACACCACTGCTGCCTTCCACCCACCGAAAAATCCCAACACGTCTCTGCCTGAACACAAGACTCCCCCCCAGATTTCCCGTCTGGGGGGGAACATTAAATGCTGGCATGGAGTCCAGAGCAGGCTGGATGGCTGTGAATGCATAAATACTGAGTGGTATGCTGGTGTGCTCTCAACGGCTTGATACATAGCCCTGGAAAGGAAAGGGATGCATGGTCATGCACCATCTCATTGCACATTCACCAAGCAGGATCTCCAAGTGACAAGTGAAAAGTTTCACAAGCCAGAGAAACCAGAGAGTCCCCTGAGCGTCCCAATACAATAGCAGGGATTGCAGCTCCATCAGAGCTGTGGGGTTAGGGAAGGGAGACTCGTTTCGCTTCTTCCAGCAAACAAGCCTGGGTTACAGGTGATCCTGCCCACAACCAGGGCACAGGCCAAAGACTGTGACACCATGTCCCAATCTGTTGCTGCTGTGGCTGGTCTCTGTCCCAGCTTTTGCTCAGCCCCAGACGTGTTTGTGTACCCACAGCAGGTGTCTGGACACAGATTTAGGCTCCATGTCATCAGCAGGGACCCAGCCCATCCACAGTGCCTTGAAAGGTTTGTGAGGGGAAGCAGTGAAGAAAGGGAGATGACAGTCTGACCGCCTCTAGTTTAAACCTGTGAAAACACAGGCGGTTATCAGCTGTGAACATGACAACCTGAAAACTCTGCACAGAGATGGGAAAAGTAGCTGCAACCAAACCCTTCAGGGTGGTCCTCACTGATCAGGAGGAGAAGGCCAAAGGGATTTCAAACTGCCCCAAATCTTACTCCCTAATGTCTGTTTCCGGGGGGGTCCAAGCCCCGGTGGCCTTTGCACGCCTGTCTGAACCAGTCAGAAAAACCAGAGCCTCATGACTTACGAGGCAAATCACTACCCAGGTGAAATCTCAGATAAAGGATATCAGGTGCTTCCAGTAAACCGCTTGGCACCTATCCACATGGTAAAATAAAGCCCATGAAAAATATTTTGTGGAACACATTCAGGTGATGAATTAAGGAAACGAATCGACTCATGAACACTGCAAATGCAAATAGAGAGGCTGAATTTATCAAACGAATTATCCATTTGATATAGGATTACTTACTACGGGCTAACTTACAATTCCTTTGCTCACGCTTCAGCCCCAGTGAAGTCTGCCATATTAAGTGGATAAGGCGATGCTTCTCAATACCAGTACAGAAATTAACAATCTCTGCTTAAGAGTTCACTCACGTATTAGTGCAGGGATCTGCCTTTTTAATACAAAGCCCTTCATTCAGCCATTTAGACAGTTTCCAATTTGATTCCAAGCCTGGTAGATCTCTCAACAATGAATTTCCTCTGTAATTGTAATATATTTGCACATTTATGCACAACTAGGATGCTGTGCATCCTCCTGAAGTAACAGGAGGATTAATATAAGACAGTAGCTCTTATCCATATGCTTTGGGTAGGGGGGACAGTGTTTTCATCAACCGGGATAAAAGCAGAAAATGCACAAAATGTCATAACTTGGAATAGAGGGGAGAGAAAGTTTTTCAAGATGAAGCAATTTCTCTCTCTTTTTCCTAACACCAACCGATACGGCTCAAAAAAAAATGAACAAGCTTTCGGGCTCAGCATCCTTTCATTAGCTCTGAAAGGACACGGAGTCTAAAAGCTTGCATCTTCCATCTATCAATTGGTCTAATAAAAGTGCAAACCTGTCTTCTCTCTAACAATTTTAGCGATGCTTTAGTGAAGTAATTTTGTTACTCTGTTTAAAGTAGTAAGAATGTAATATAACCTTGAATGCTGCAGCTTCACAGTACGTACCCTTTATAACATTATTTTTGTCTAAAGAACATTTTCAGAAAAAAATGATTCCCCTCTCCAATCCACTGATAACAGGTGGTAGATTTAGAAATACTTTAAGCATTACAATTTAAGATAAATGTTTCATAATATACAACAGCCACCATGAAAAATAAGCATTTGCCAAAGGTCCTTACAAGATTATCTAACATATTAGGTAGCTAGGTATACACAGAATACAGGAGAAGAAAAAAGGTATCTTTGCCTCCAGCTGGCAACTGTTTACAAATACTCTTAATTTTACTCCTATGAATAGCATCCTAGAAGTACGTATCACTGTAAGGTAAGTGTTGGTAAATTTAGCTTTTCGAGGGGGACTGTTTTTATAGTATTTCCTGGTCAGTATTATAAATATATATATATTTAGCAATAAAAGTAATGCCTAGTATCTAGGCTCCATGTAGAATTCTGTTAGAAGAAACAATGAATTCCAAGAGAAAAAATGGTACAAGTACCAACTCCTTCCCCGGAAAGCTCACTCACAATACTAGTAGCAATGAATCCAGCAATGTAAGAACTACACATCTGAGCCAGAACTGCAGGCAAGGATATACTATTTGCCTGAAAGATATGTAGCAAGACATTCTCTCAGACTAAGCAGAGAGAATTTCCCAACACAGCTGAAGGGAGAACGGCTGGGCTATGTCATTCCACTAAGAGATAGGACTCAATTGGTTAAAAATAAAAATAATAATAATAATTAAAAATTTTTTAAAAATCACTGTTTGTTGCACCTGATATGCTAAAACAGTGATCCATCTTAAGCACAGAAGGTTGGTTGTTCTACAGAAGGAGCCTTTCCACCCTTGCTCTTTTTCTAACAGGACATACAAAAATTTCTCAGCAAAACCCCAGAGGTTCAACAGAAAATTCTGCGTGGACCAGGACCTTGTACCTTCTGAACCAGGGCTTTTCTGGACAACCACTACGAGGAGATCTTAAGTCTGAGTTAAAGACTAAGTGGCACTCTCCCTTGGAGCACGCTGGCTTTGGCTCAGGTTCTGTACAGGCTACTGATTACTGAGATTAAATCAGAAATGCTGAGACTGTGACAACTGGTCTGTTACCGAACAGCTTTGCTACACTCCTAAGATATGAAATTACTTAGAAGTCTGCCTCTTACCCCATATATTGAAAGTTTGCAAATGACAAGGCTCTTGGCAGTTGTCTTAATATCAGTACTATTACTCGACTAATTTCTTTGGCATTCCACTTGCAAAATAGGCTTAATGATATGTTCAACTAATGGAACAATTTCCCTATATCTATATTCCACTTACTCTAATGCACTGAGGTGTAACTCTAGCTTCATTTCATTATCACTTGACTAGCTCAAGCACTTGGATGTCTTCTTGGATTTATTAATGCACTGGGTTTAACGTAATAACTATTTATGTATATAACTCCACGAATATATTCTTCTTTCTAAGCATTTTTGTCCACATCTATTAAAGTAGATATATTTCATAATGTTTCTGAATGCGAGACACGCTTTAAAAATGTCTCAATGTTTTTTCTCTAAGCTTAAAGTAGTATCTCAGCATTATTCTCTCTTGTGAGTGTTCAGAGAGTGTCCTATTAATTTAAATTTAGGGCAAGTCTGTCCTTAAAGACTTTGATTTCACTACATTAATAGATTAACTTAAAACCAAAACAAAACCACCAGAGTTTTGGCAATTCCTTCCACAGTCTAAATATCAGGAATTTATTGCCAAAGGTAGAGACAGTTGCTAATTCCCTGACACAGAGCCATGTCGACGAAGTCCTCCGTGCAAGAAACCAGTCCTGCAGAGAGATGGAATATCCCTACGGTAGGAGAGTCTGCTGATAACTCGTCAAAGTCTACTATGTTAAATGCAGATGGCAATTCACAAGAGACCAGAAAAAAGGAACAAACAGCAGACATGATGGTCATCTGGTGATCACCATCCAGACCTTCAGCTGATGTTCTCACCAGTAGGCTATAGGCAATTTAGGATGGGGCTGACTTCAGCTTACATCTGTTGAAGTCGTGGTACCCTGCGGAAAAGTGCCAATTCAAGACAGCAAAGAAAACCTGAGACTGTGTATTAATCATTAGGGCACTCTTCCAGGAGAGAGACCCAGATACTGATCATTTCTCCAGGGACACTAATGGAGAGTCATTTGGGTAGCATGTTTCTTGCCTGCCTCTCCCTGTCTCCTCACAAGCTGAAGATCTAAGTGACTCCTATAAGGGCATACCAAAGGTCCATGGTGATACAAGACATTAAAATCAGATCTCCTGAATCACTGACTACTGACCTAACCACAGCAAATCTTTCACCGAGTCAGGGATAAAGTTTTAGATGCTAAACTGGTTCCTTTTAAAGCTCCAGCTCCCCAGCCAGTGAGATGCTCAGGTCCTTCTGGAAACCAGCATCATTAAGGCATACCAAAACTGGTATTCAGAATCATTAATTATGAGAAGATTGCAGCAGGGAGCCTATGAAAATGGGTCCCAAGATCTTTTAGCAATCTATACCAAATTGTGGCTGCTGAGAACTAAAACATCTTTCTCTGGACAGCTGTCTGTGTAAGTATTGGATCAACCTTTTGCATAGTCATGTGCCTGCAAACCACTGGATGTGCTGCACCTTAGAGGGGCCCCACCACAACCACCTCTCTATGGTCACATATCAAATTCCCAGTTTTAGATCAAGCAATAAAATGGTAAACACTTTCCATGCATGACAATAAACATACTTTTAAAACTATGGTACAACTGATCATCTATACAATGTGGTGTAATGCAATTATAAGTCTTTATATAACATGACACCCAACCACAGAGGTTGTCTGTAGACAGGAGTTCAACAATGTCAGGTTTTGAAAACCTCAAAAAAGAAATAACTCTCCCATCTTCCTCTCTTTTCCCCTTTGGGCTTGCCACGCTTCAACTCGGAAGCATCTTCTTGTCTCTCAGGCTTTCAAACCTAAGTGGGCTTTACATTCATAACAACTATACCAGGCTTTAATCCGTGATTTCAAAGACCTTAACAATGAAGGTGAGTATTAATACCCTAAGTTGACAAATTGACACTGTAGTCTACTCTCGCTTAATCTGAAGGGCAGGGACAGAGCCAGCAACGGTAGGCAGTACACTGCTACTTTATCCTATGTGTTGGGGTACGCTGCCAAAAAAAAAAAAAAAAAAAAAAAAAAAAAATCACACAATGAATGGATTAGACATGAATGCAGTCTTTGAAATGCATGTTCAACGTGCTCCAGACAAAAATATTATTAAGCAGTTAGACACCATTCTATGCTACCTGAATTATTCAATAGGTCTTTAAGTTTCAGCTGCCAATCATTGCAAACTGGAGATTACAAAGTCGTCTACAAAAAGCTTTGTTCTAGTGAGATGAGACAGAAACATCACAATTTCCATACTACCAGCCAAAGCGAAAGGAAAAAACCACTGTGGCTACTGTGACAACACAGTCCTGTAGAATTAATGGAGACACACAACACACCAAAGCTCTGCTTCCTATTACTCAAAGGCCCTTTCCACCAGACAGACAGACAGCGTGGGGAGTATTTAAGTGACTGCCACTTCTGAAACGGGTGATAAAATACTAAAATCTGGATCTTGTCTTATATAGTAGGACTGATGTCATAGAAAACAAAATAAAATGGGAGAAGGTTAGGGTTGATAAAAAACCGGAACATAGATTTCTAATGATATACGATAAAAATAAATCACAGGCACATGGGGGGGAGGGGGATTAACAAATTTACTGTCCACCAGGTTTTCTTAAATTCTAGAAAGTAACCTCCTGCGTGAAACATAAGATGAATGGCTAACATTTCCAAGTGCTCCAGTGAGAGCCATCTTTCTCCCGTTCATTCTTGCACAGGGACAGCTCAAGTTTAAAGTTCTCATTCAGACACAGTTGGGCTCTAACCCCTGCGGTATCTTTCCAAACCCAGAGAAACCCTACCAGCATCGTTAATGAAAGAGCAAAGCAAGCACAAAGTGCATGGAAAAGCAATATACACTAGGAGCTATATACATTAGTGCAAATCATTTTCTTCTCAGAGTCAAGACAGACAGTGCCACGCACCAGGTTTCGGGAGGAGCTACAGATACAGCAGAGAATGAAGAAACTAGTTGTACTGAGCATACAAAAGCAGGCCTTGATTTTGCAAAAGCAGTACCACAAGTAGTTTTACCGGTTCACAAATTTTAAATGTCTGCATTTGACCAGGATCAGAGCCTCTATGCGCAGCTGATCTTTAAAGGAAGTTCTCATTTTAATATTTGGCTTAGGCAGGGAAAGAAGAAAGGACGCCAACTGTTGCCTTTTTGCAGCATCGTTTTTTAAAGTCAGATGGCACTCGATTACTATACCTACCTAGAGGGAAAAACTCGCCCATTTTCTTCTTGAAAATTTTGTAGTCAACCTCCAAAAAGACGCAGAAGATGATACGATCCACCTGTAAGAAACAAAATTATTCACAGTGAAATGTTCGCAACCATAAACACTGGCTATAATAGTTAATAAAAGCAAAGAAACTTTTGAGCCAATACGCTTTTATGCTCCAGGCAAGCAAGAAAACATCATAGGGATGCATGTTTTGACTTTATTGTGTATCTGTGTTGTAATTTATAAAATAACATTTGCAATCGCAGCTCACAACTGTATTCTTTGTTAACTGCCTCCTGTTTATGCAAACCACTCTTGAGCACAGTATAAATGACTTTTGGCATTCTAGATGAGTACTGGGATGCAATGTTTGATGAAAGAGTCACATGGGGGGCTTCTAATAAGCATACAAAAGAGTAAATGGGTAAGCAAAGAGCTCTTTTTTCCAATCCTTGTCCGACAAACCTATTTGCAAAACCATTTAGTATTTTAAAATGGCTTTAAAAGGTTTCATGCGGTTTTAATTTACATGAAACCAATTACTCTTGCTATAATACAAGCAAAATGCAGCAAAAACAAAAGCTGATTAGATGACAGGTAGCACACGGGGTAAATAAAACATTTAATACACCATCTACTTAGCGAGGCTGAGCATATCAATGAAACCACAGCCCATAACGTATGCGCCACCCACCAATGTTTTCAAATAAATTGTTTGGGAGATCATTGTATGTGAAAGGCTTTTCTAAAAGACACCCAAAAAAAGCCAAACAAAATAAACACCAAACAGAATTCCAAAGCCTTTAAGATTGAAAAACACCCACACTGGGCTTCACTCTAGCCTTGCTATTTCTTTGTTTTATCTGTTTGCATAGCCCAGCACAAACTGCCTCTGCAGCCAAAATCCAGCTCCAGGAGGGAGCTGTGGAAGTCAAAAAGACCCTCCCACAGCTGAGCTGAGGGACCCGCAGCCTCATAATCAAGCTTTTCTCTGAAGTGCGTGCAAGCTTAACCAGAAAGGGATGAAGCCCAAGCAATAGGAAGAAATTCAGCGCCTCGGCTGGCATTATGCTGTCCTCGTGTCTCCATGGGCAGTAAGCCGATCTGTCATAGCAGAGCTCCTCAAGAGCACCTTTGCACATGCTAGAAAAAGCACCAGCTTCCTCCCTGCAGGGAAACCAGCAGGAGGAATGTTCTCAAAAAAACGCTTTCTTTCCCTTATCTTCAGTAGAAAATGCTGGTTTTGCTAGAGCTGCTCTTCAAAGCTAAGTACAAGTCTTGGCTTCAAAGATACCATTATGCTGAGCAGCTCAGGACATCATTTTAGAGCTCATTTTGGAGCAGCCTGGTAGAATACAGAAGGGAAAGAGAGCAGGCAATAATAGGTTATGCTGGAAAATGCTAGTAGTTGCTAACAAGGACATCTCTGAATCAAAGCTGACTAGAAAACCTGAAAGAGCAAACTAGGTAGGAAATATGAGACTGAAGGTACAGGTTACGTGGGCGTTAAGGAAGAAAGAGGCTCGTGAGCAGGAGAGAAAGCAGCAGGGCAGAGCTTGGGCGGACACCGCTTGCCGGGGAAGCATATCGGCAGATTTGTGAGCAAGAAAGCTGCCTGTTGCTGTCTGCTCATACGATGTTCACAGAAACAAGCTGTTCTGTGCATCCGTCATAAACAAACCAGGCTAGACCTTAAAAATACGCTGGACTGTGCCATCAGCTACTCTTCACAAGGGATATAATAAAGAACCCAAATACTGGTTAAGTGCTCAAGCCAAAGAGCCATACTCATCTGTGTACTCACAAATTTATAACGTAAAGCACCGGTGGCAAGTGGTGCCACATTTTACCCATATGAGAGTTTCCACTTAAGTAAAGTTGTGTGTTTTCAGGAGGGAAGCTTTAGACAGTGAATGTTTAAATTACATTTATTGTGAAAATTGGTTTAGGATAGTGGTGGAGTGATGCTAGATTGTTACTTCTATCTCCGCCTCCCGAGCGAAGCAGATAGTCACGCATTACAGTGATAGGCCCAATATGTGAACCAGGACAGACAAAAGAACAAGGATGGAAATTTATAAACCAGAGGAGGAATTACATTCCCATGCAGAGAAGTTCTGAGTCATCTTGCTCTCTATATAGTCTCATATCCTCCGCTGTAAATACTACAGACATTTCCCTCATTTTATATAGTTCAACTTCTCAAGGTGTTCCCTTTACTTTTATTTATTCTGTGCAGTTGACAACGATAAAACTTCTGCAATCCTGAGAATTTCTACTACTTCTAATATAATTCCTTAATTTAAAGATAGGGAATCTCTCTAGAAACAGCAGACTATTTTAAAATTTCTAGCCTCCTGACTGTATACATCCTATATATAAACCTGTTTAATTTCTTCTTGGTGTGAGAAAAAGTGCTCTATTTTTAAGTATGCATAAGATATTGTGATGACAGCTGAAATCCTGTGTTTATCTGATTGAATGGCATGTGTTGGCAGATAGTAAATCTGAAATTAAACCATATTCTATCATCCTGCCAGTCATTGACTATTTTATCTAACATCCCCAGCTCAAGTAACTTGAAATTAGGTATGGAAAGTAACCCTTGTCCTCACTGTTCCTGTTCCAGCTACAATAAGGAAAGGTTTAATCCAAGGGACTCCAAACCTGCCTTGCCTGCTGGCTCACAAAAGCTCAGCAGGCCTTTTGGGATGCACACTTATGAACGCCGCTCCTTACTGAAAGAGGAAATCTCTCATGTGGCTAGGAAATGCCAACTTGATTAGACGTTTCATGCTGCCCCTTTACAGAGGGCAGGCAGCATTCCCCAGGGACTCCCCCCCCCGCCTCCGGAGCGTGCCCAAGGAGCCCCGGCGCCTTTTGTAGGTGCCTGGCTCCTCCACAGCCGACCAAGCACCACTCAACTGCAGCAGAAGTTTAAAGGAGCTGCAAGTTGAAGGTATTAAAGCTCATCCTTGATTGACAGCTCTTTTTTGGAGGCCAGTATTAAAATCAACCATCCCCTGTCAGACCCTGATTAAATTCTGCTCGCTTCACAGCTATGAATAGGTGGATCAAAGAACCCCAAAATTAAGAGCACTACAACACAGGAAGAAGGGAGTTAAATTTCATGAGCTGTTCACTTAGTAGGCAGCTTCACAGCTCAAGGCTGTGAGTACATTGATTTTGTTTGGGTAATTTTTTTTTTTTTCCTTGGGTCCTGCTCTCCTTGCCAGGCTCCATTTAATTTTGGGGGGGATACCTTCCTGGTGGTTTTGTTGGCTGCACCTGATAAGGATCAGTAAACTTCTGGGGCTCTGTGTGGCTCACAGGGCTCAGGCTGTTCTGCAGTGGAATGGACCTGGAGTCAGTCATTAATGCCAAGATTTCACAAGGATACAGCCAAATCTCATGAACTGACAACCCCTCCACTGGGTATAAAAGTACCATTCGTCTTAATAGCAGCAGCATTGATCTCAATACAAAGCAGTTAGCAAAAATATTTCTTCCTATTTTTTGTTCAGTGGAGTTTTGTTTGTTTGGTTGGTTTTTTTCCCCAGTGAATTTGAGAGCACTTTGCATCTAGTGAGTTTTAAGTTTATTGGTGGGTTAATACACCTTGGGTTAGTTCACTCGGACCACTAATGGTCTAGAAGAGCTCCATGGGAGGCTGGGGCAGGCAGGTGCTCAGGGACTGCACCGTCACCGCAGCGCAGGAACGATGACAAGCTGCCGAGGGTCCCACAAACCGCACAGCAGAGCTGGGAGCCGCACCCCTCCGCGGCGGCCGAGCTCCACCGACACACAGCCACCGCCTGCCAGAGACAGCTCTGCCCAGAGAAGGCAAACGGAGCAAGAAGATGGACATGCACCACTTGGAGAAATGACCACAGGCCTTGCCACATCCAAGGCTGCAATAAAACAAGAGTCTGCTGATGCTGTCTGGCAACTTTACACCCTTTTTTAATGGATTCTTTGAGAAGGAAAAAAGCCCTGCCTTCCCAGCAAACTAAAAGTACACACCAAGTTCCCTAAAGGACCCTCCCCTGTACTGCAGCATGGGGGAGGACGCTGCATGTATATGCGGACATCTGTGTCTGCAGTCACTGATATAGGAGGAGTTTATACTCTACAGCTGTACCTATATACATTTTAGGATTGAAAATGTCTCTGCTTTTATATCAGCTCTTTTGCTGTGGCCTCTGGCAGGTTGTCCAATTCCTCTGACTTAATTTTCCTATCTTTTTAGGGGACAGTAATCTTAGTTGTGCATTTATGCATCGCTACAAAGTGGTATTGCCAAGCACAATCCACAGGACATGCCAAATGTTGTCATACGTATGGCTGTATGTATACCCAGGTGCCAAGCTGTATATATCAAGCACAGATTTGAAGCGCAGAAAACTGATCAAAAGACATTCTAGACTATTTTATCTAATGAGCGTTTCCATGTCATTGCCACCTTGTGTCCTAACAAAATAACAACTTGCAACAAAAATAAACCAACTGCATTTCAGCACTCCCAAGTATTTCATGCGTATCCCCAGTACCAAGACATTTACCCAGCAGGCAGTGACTGTTCTTTATTATACGCGACAACAAGTTTCATCATAATTTAAATCTTACCAGAAAGTACACAATAGGAAAACAATGCTAACTTGTAAAAACTGTTTCCCAATCCCAAATCAAATTAATGGTAACAAACAACAAAGAGAATGAAACAGCTTTCTGCTCTTTGTACATGTAGCAAATCCCTTTTGTGAAACACCCCTGCCTGATCCCACCAGGACTTATTGTCATAAGGTGACGGTGAACACCAGAAGCTTGCTGTAACATTTTTGGTTTATCAAACATTCTGCGGACTTAATTCAAAACTCAGTGAAGCCAAACGAAGGCTTTTTATTGACTTCAGCGTGCTTGGATTGGCGCCTATACTCTGTAACGCCAGAAATAACATTTGCCTCCTTAAGAATTAAAGGTCTTCTGATATTCCAATTTCATTACCCTAAATCTTCAGATACTTTCTCAAACATACCCTTACCAGTCACAGTTCAGAGCTGCCTGTACCCATTAAGACTCCTTGACTACAGTGCCTGTAAGGAAGAAGCCCTGAACCTTCAACCATGCCGCAATCCCACATTTTCCCGCTGTTCAGACGGCAGCTGCTCGGGCAGCCCCGTTGGCTTTCATTGCCCGACAAGACTTCCCTTATAGAGACCAGTACGAACAAAGCCACCTAAGTCAGGTTTCCAAGGTATGCTCTTGTGGAATCAAAATCTCAATTGTGGGAAGCAAAGAATAAGAAGGAAAAGATTTTGATGCACCACAGAAGCCAGCTATGAGTGTCCTAGCTGGTCTCTGCACACTGTGTAAAATTTCTTCTGTTTCTGTGGCAGGGACTCAGTTTGCCACATCTCCCTCTCTCTTGCTTATCTTCAGGGACCTCATTTTCCATCTCTCTCTTTTCTGATTTTCTGACAGAGTTCCTCCCTGCCTGGGACCAAGCCGATGCATTGAATTGACTACATGCAGAGGTACACTTCAAAGAGACCGACATCTGTTTCTGCCCCCTTAAAGTAGTGGTAAATGATGCTCTTGATGCTCACAGTCTCCCCTTCAGCCTACCCTCTGCCCCATCTGATCCTCTGGTAATCCTATTGCAACCAACTAACAGATGGAAATACCAGCTTTGTAAAATAACACAGGCATCTGCCATATCCCTTCCAGCAGCTGTGATTCACTTTGCCAGAGGCGCTGCCTTTCCTCAGCACCATGCACATCTGGCCAGCTGTCCAGAGAGCAGTCTGCCTGACCGAAAAGAAAGAGCAGAGGGGACTGTATCCCACTTGGAAATGAGCTGTGGTCGAGGCCAGAAGTTTTCACACACTCCTTCCAAAGGTGAATGCTTCAGGCCCTATAAAAACTACTCATTTCATAGCACTGTAAATTAAAATTCAGCCTCCTGGTATTATCACTAATTTCACAGAAACCATTAAAGCATAGAGCCTAGCTGACTGTCTGCTCCTTTCAGCATGACATCATGGTCTATAATTGCAGAATTACTCTCAAAAAGAACTTCAGTCAAGTATTTATGGCAAATACAAAGCTTCGGTGCCGCTTCCATCCTCATAACAAGATTTAAGCGGGGCAGAGGTGTCAGACTGGTGATACGGTGAATTTGACAATCAACGAACTGTGTGATGATGTTCACAAAGCAATTCACCTAGCCTTAAGATCTTTGCACCTGGCCCAGCTTCAAATCCACTGCAGACCTGAGCCAAAACACACCCCCGTTCACTTGAACTTGCAGGCACCCAAATGAGCCCAGCTTCAGGCAAACAGGCAATCTCTAGATCATCCTTCAGTCCTGACGGTGGAGGGAGAAACATGTACTCTCTCAGGACAAAGCTCTTGGATTTTCATGGATTTGAGTTTTGAGATTTGTTGAATCCAAAGCAAAAATCTAAATAAAAATCCACATTACTGTAAACCTCCTGCAAGTAATGGTATTAATAGAGCATTATGATATCACATCAAGAGCAAATACCCGTTGACGACTAGCTATGAGGAAGCAACTCTTACTTAAACCATCATATTACTTAGGCAGTCATTGAAAGAAAAAATAACACAAAACACATGAATTACAGAATGATTTATGCTTATCACGAATAGAGTGGAATGTTTTCTATGGTGGCCTTACTGAAGTTAAAAAACAGAAAGAGAAAGTTATTATTAGTGCTTTAATATCGTACTTCATGACAGAAAGCATAGTTTGCTTGGAGTGAAAGATAATTAAAAGTCCAAAGGCAATTTAAACAAACAAACAAAAAACCACAACAAAAAACCCACCAGAAATTTATTACAAGTTTAAAATATCAACACAAACAGCATCCCAAAGGAACGGTACATAAGGCTTTGCAGCAATCCCTGCCTCTCAAACAAAACGCAGTAGCAACACACTTAGCAATGAAACTCAAGATAAATTTAAAACACGGTCAGAATGCCTCTCCCTATCTATTGCGCCTGCTCCTACAGTTCTGCTCGTATTCAACAGATGAGGGCGAACTACTCCCTGTACCACATGGCTGCCAGACACACCACTGCAGTTATCACTATGGCATAAGCCTATCTCCATATTACTGAAACACGTCAAAAACCATAATACTTTCCAGTGGAGAAGCACTTTTACCCACAGATCTCAAACACAGGTCAGCATTACAGTTTTGCGATAGTTCGGATAGATCTCTGCCTCCAGGTGGAGATTTGATGTGCCCAAGGTCACAGAGAACAAGAGTAGCAGAACCAGACTAGGAGCCTGGGATTTTTTCTCCTGTTCTCTCTCAAGCAAAGATGCTACAGGGGAAAAAAAAAAAAAAAAAAAGAAAAAGTCCTATCAACGGGCACAAGCAAAGTTCACAAGCTTCACTGCACACCACCAGTTTTCCTCTGGCATATCCTTTCAATGTACCCATGTATTGTGAGAATCAATAATGATAACTCCTTTTCCCTAATACATTGGTTGTTTTTTAAAGGTTACTTATTCTCCTTGAGAGAATCCACTCTGTGCTTTCAATACCTTTTTAATACAGTGTACTATTCAAGGACAGGTAGAGCTTTCCCTTTTGGACCTGGTGGCTCTTTGTGCTGAGCTGTTACTTTTTTGTACAAACCAAACACGTGCCAGACAAGCAGAGTGGCCATCCTAAAGAAGCAATCGGGGTCTAAAATAGGAAATTATGACAACATTTTCTGAGGAATTTACAAATGGTCAGCAACAAATTGTATGTGTCCCAGCTACTTATATATTGTGTGATTATATGACAAATAAGACATGATAGTCCTGTAGTGCTAATATAAACACAAACAGACTATAAAATAACCAGTAGTTAACAGTCCACATATGGTTTTTCGCTCAACAACTAAAAGTTTTTCAGTTTCCTAAAGGTGAAAAAACCTTTAAAATCAACCTAGGATTTAAGGCAACGTCTCAGTATATTTCTTTTGATGGTCACTACAGCTTGTCAGGAAAGGGGCAAGAGAGTAGTTTAAAAAAGCATTTGTTTTTACCAAGATATCCATCAATCTGCACAATTCACTTTTATGCCACACAAACACGATGACATAAAGCCCATTAATCTTTTCCAGCTTAATACCTACTGTCCTGAAGATACATGTTTGGAATATCTGAAGGCGACCTCCATTTTTCACAGTTACCAGTCATAGGGCAGCTGACACAGCCAAGATAATCCTGTATTCAGCGAAACTGGGGGAATGAATGGATTCTGATGAATGTAATTTGCTATCTCAGTGACAAACGGCAAATGTGAAGAGAGGGTATGCATGCAAATATAACTGCGTTAAATAAGGGCTTGTGAAGGATAGTACTCTGAAAATATCTGATAGGCAGTTTTACAACAACCACGCGTTTTTGAGGAGATAAATCATCAGCTTGCCTAAAGTCATCATTATATCCTCGTTGTGGATCTCCACTGAATAAAATGGTATTGTGGCATACAATCAAGCAGGGCGTTGTAATCCCATAGGCCAACTTTTTGTACCACATTTTACCTTACAACGTACATTTTTCAGTATCTTTTTAGTACAATTTGGACTTAAATACCCCAAAGTTCCCAATAATTATGAGTGTCCTAAGCTTGTTTGCGTGTCCAGCCTGTGGGAGACTAATTCCCAGAAGATGCCACGTTTCACTAACACCAAAAGCTCTTTGCTGGATGCCCTGAGGCGGAGGTGTCACTTTGAAAAATTCTTGTATTCTTGATGTTTTTACCAGTTTTGTTGTAGACCACATAATATCTACCAATACAATTTCCACTCCTTCCCAGGGCCAGCAGGAGAATCAGCACTACTTGCTCAGAGTTGACTATCCGAGAAAAAAAAGACTGTGCTTGAAAACAGAAACGTCATCTCCTGCTTGCCATTATCTTTGTGGCTGCTGCAAGATTCTGAATATAAAACAGCCCCCAGTTTTAAAACCACACAGAGAGACCAAGTGATGGTACCTCCTACCCTTCAGACAGGGACAAAAAATTTAGGTTTGGACGCTAGAGCCAGCGCCAGGAGGAGGCTGAGCTGCCTGAGGCTGGGGACCATCAGGGAGAGCAATGGGATTTATGCCCTGGAAAGCAAAGCTCCCTACTGCTGTGCTGCCGAGGCAGGGGATGGCAGTGACTTCCAGGCATTATGAGAAGTCACCAGGTCCCTCAGCATGTCTGTCAGTCCCCAAAAGCTCTGCCTCCCTCACTCTCGCCTGCGGCAGGGGTGGGCATTCCCTCCTGCCGCAGGAATAGGAGCGCGCTGGCGTCTCGTGGCTGGGACAGAGACGTTTGTTTCTGGCTGTGCTGCTGAGAAGCCCTGAGCAGGCTCCTGAGGATGCACAATAAATGTTTGAGCTGCAGAAAAAGAGCAGGAGAAACAGTTCCTAGAAGCAGCAGAGGACGGTTTAAATAACTTTTTAAGTGCGCTGTTACAGGCAGGGTAAATTTGCAGTCACGATAAACTCAGCAACAATTTTCTCACTGAGGTTGAGCAAAGGTTTTACCTCACCTCAGGAGCCGGGGTACTTTACAACTCTTGACTGCTGTCACTTAGACTTTTCACACTATGTTCTAAATTACTGACAGAAGAAAAAATTCTGGCATGATCTTACAAAGTTGGTTCAAAATTCAATTTATTTATTTCCATCAAAAGAGGCCAGATGACCCCCACATACAAAATTATACACGCACCTAGAACCTGGAAGGTTTCACCTTGGAAAGCTTTGCAAAATACATGATTTGATGTAGAAGTCCCTCAAACCTAACTCAATTGAGAGCAGTCCCTGAAGGAAGCTCACAGTGGGTATTTCCCTTGTTTACTATCGCTTCTTTAATCATTCTCACCTTCATCCTACATTAATGTTCATGTTAGTTAGTCTTCATCCAAAAGCCATTGACTTCAAAGGGGTTTTGGATCAGTGCAGGTAATACATTTCCCACCCTGGTGGGAAGACAACAGCAGCACTTCGGACACCAAGTTTGTCTGACTACAGCTAGGTTTCAAAAAATTCAAGAAGTGTCATAAAACCTGCACTTTTAGGGATGAAGAGTGCTTGCTTAACCTGTATTAGCAGCACTACTACTGTGATCATCGGCAACGTATTGCAAGTTCTCCTCCTCAGCACCTCCATATATTCTTTATTCTAGGAAGAATATAGGTAGAGAAAACACTGGTGTGTGAAAAGTTAATATTTACTCCCCATTGAGGAGATTAAAACTCCTGTAGTGGAAGCAAAGTAACATATCTGCTACCTAAGTTATAAAGGAACAATATATACACAGAGTTTGCACAACTCTTATTCAAAAAGTCTGTTGTAGATAAAAAAGAGCCCTTAAAAAAAAAAAATTGCTTTCCTAAGAATATAGACCACATCGCATAACTTGAAACAGCTCTGAAACCATTGCTCGTACTGAAACCTGGACTGAATCTCATTTATGTAAATATTACCTTATCTCTCTCCTTGAAGAAAATGTTTTACGATTAAGTTATCTGTCATTTATAGATCAAATTAAACTCATTAATGCAAGCTATTAAAGACCATTTTTAAAGGACAAAGGCTGATTTTCTCAAATACTGTATGTGTCTCATTGTAATGCTAGAGATAATCTTTTTTGCCATCAGAAAGACAGAACCAGGCAGAAGAGGAAGCTATTAAATTTCCAGTAATGCTAGAAAAAAACACTTCCATTCCCAGGATGCTCACACCAGTGTCTCTTCCAAAAAGAAGGTCAACTCAGGATCATTTGCTTACTGCGTGTCAGATAGATGCCAGGTAAAGTATATGTAATTTAAAAAAAAAAAAAAAAAGTCTATTTATCTCCTTCCTACACAGAAGTTCTTCTTTTTGTAGAAAGTCACTTCTTACAGTCACAATTACACCCTATTCATGCCTGAGACACTTAGGTAGGTACGACAAAATAATGTGTGTTTTTGTTAAATAAGAATGACTGTAGAGTGATGAGTTATTTTCACAAGATTTCACAATGGTCGATTCCCAGCATCCTGAAAGAAACCACGTCAGGAGTCTGTATGATCTAAATGCAACCTCTGCGTGTTTCTCACTACTCAGAAGGGAGATCAGGAGGAACAATGAGCAGCGAGACAAGAAAATTTGATGGAAAATACTTACTCCCGAAGAACTCAAGAACTTGAGCTGGCGGCTGGGTCAACTCGGGGAATGGCTGCACTTCAGAGCCTGTTTTGGGGATATTTGCACCTGTGAGAGTCTGGGACCAGTACGCAAGATCTATGCTTGAGAGCAGATGTGATTATAGATTTGGCATGCGAGCTCAGTCTGTGATTCAGCCAAAATGTCCTCATGTGAAAGGTCATTAAGCCAGCTTGATACAATTGACGAATGTCTTCCACAGAGGATACTGCAACTTTAATATAAGTTGTTTAGGGGAAAAAAAAAAAAAAATCCGCTGGGATATAAATGTCAACTGTATGCCAACATTTTTCACAAGGATCAGGAAGGGGAAAAAAGAGATTCATCTCTAAGGGATCACTTTTAAATTAATTTTCATAAATGGTAATAGGCTGACAGTGCTCTGAAAATAGCCAGCAGACGTTCCAGCGCTTTACCAAGTCCCGATGTCTAACCTTGGGTACACCAATTCCACAAAATCCATCTTCTGGACAGAGCTCTGTTTCCGCAGCTGGAATGCTAATGACGGCTCTTAGTGGTTTCTGACTTCTACCAGTGTGTTTATTTCTGTGGCAGCTCATGGCGCACAAACCACAGAGGCGAGTAAGCGCAGATTTATGTTTTATTAGAAAGGACAAGAAGATACCTTATTTACGGTACATTGCTATCTACAGATAACCTTCGCTCTATCTATCTGCTCATCATAAGATAAAAAGCATCTAAATTACTAAGATGTTGCTCAAATACAATTGAGAACATTAGCACAATTTATATGAGCTGCTCAAATGCACTGATGCATATAAAGTCTCCAAAACCATTTATTGTCAAAATGTCAATGCTAAATGCACAAAAATGTAACTTACTTTATGCCATTAATTAACTAATGTTTGAACAGCACTTTGAAAATGTAAAAGCACTTTGAACACTGAGAGCTAAGCAGTATTATTTTTACTCATGTGGACTCACTGTATGAATCATACATAATAATCACCTCTTGTGGAAAGTATTTTTGGTCCACAGCCAAAAGCTAACCTAAGATTTGGCACTTCTGTTCAGTAAAGCATCTGTAAATGGTCCTGTTCGGGTTTCAGCTGGAAAATTTTCTGCAACACATTCATTATTGAGTTCTTCACAATACATACCAGGTATAAGGTCCCTTCACAGCTTTGTAATTAACGTTGTATAGCAAGACAGCAAACATTTCATTGTATTCTCCTCATTTGCCCAAAACGTTACGAATAGTGGCTCATTAGCGTTAGCTGTGACTTAACTCCTTCTCTTTGATCTGTACAAGATGCAACAGGCTTAATGGATATAACACAGGATTGGGATTCCCTTTCACCTTTGTGAGAGCTGTAGCTCTCAAATTATTGTGTGATCTCCTGGTGAAAAGCATTACATAAAAACTAGACTGTATCATCATTATCTATCCCCACTCTGTGACTTCCTCTCCTCTGATCACCCTCTGTCTGGGCTTTTTTTTCCCCTCTTACCCTTTGTGACTGAAGAGATGCCACGATTGTGAGTTTTCCTTCCCAAGTGAGAGTGCAGAGAGCTTTCACAAGGTCACATTTTATACCTACAAGCACATCTGTTGCATCAGCCTTGAAATAAATATGCTTGGCTATCCCATCTTTGACTAAATTGCTTCTCCGTGATCACTTTCATGGGGGAAATCTAAGTCTAAAATAACCAGAAACCAACAAAACTTCACCATTCTCTTGTTCTGATTAGTTAACAAGAGCAGTGATGACTTACAGCTGGCCTGAGTACCACCTGCAGTCAGGTCGGCCCTGTGTTTCCAGAGGTTTTGGCTTCCTGGCTGAGCTGGTGGTGATATGCTCCATCATTGTTATAACTCTCAAATCAGGAGATATTTTATGCATGCCTTGTATTTGTTTAAACACATGTCTATCCATAATTTAAATTAGTCTGTGTGGGATTAACCTAGCCAAGAATTTCTCTTCCACAAATCTGTCCGGATGTTCAGATTTAAAGAGTTTTAAAGAACCTTGTCTGTAATACACCACACCCATCTCCTATTAACAACTACCCCACTATACCCTTGATAGCTGATAAGTATATTTATTCAGCATTGTTTTTTAGTCTTGAACTAATGGAGAAAGAAAAACAAGAGTGGGAAACATCTGATGTGGTTAACATTGATCTATAAAGCTTGGACATATTTTCTCCACTTGAAATAGAGAAGCTAATTCAGAGATTTTTAAAAAGAAAGAAAAGAAAGAAAGGATATTTGAACTGACTGACTTTGAACAGATGAAACATTTTACAGTGTTTACAGTGTAAGTTTACAAACCACTCCAGGGCAGCTCCACTGCATATCTTATCCATAAGGTAAACACAGCGAGATCATATACTGGCTCCCAGCATCGTGCAGCCTTGCAGGACTAGCACTCAATTTGGCACAGCTGCCAAGCTGGGCTCCGGAGGGGCCTTGCACTCAAAAGCGAGGGGTGCACCGAGCCTGTCGAGAGGGAGCTGAACTGCTGGAAACGCTGCTTAGCACCTGCTCTTATTTTGCCTGGCTCCGCAGTGAGCTCTCAGTCTTTCCCGCTCACAAAGCAACATCTTTATCTCATTTTAGCTAGACAGAAAAAGGGAAAATGCAGGCAGGGCAGAGGAGAGTTGGCTGCTGTGAATGGAGCGGGCTGGCCCTGGTGTAAGTCAGTGTAGCTGCTGGGGGGCTACAGCAATTTACAACAGCAAAGTCTCTTATCTGGCACCTTGCTTTCATGCAGTTGCTCTCCAGGTTCAGTAATTCTTGGCGTTAAAAATCTGTATGGTAGAGTCAGGATTCCAGATATATACATTACTCAACAATCATAAGCTACAGACTTATGTAATACTCTCCACTGCCTTTTAATCTGCTGTAGGTGGGGGGGGAACAAAAGACTGAATAAAAGCACATCTCATGCAAATGATGTAAATAAACTATTTCAACTCAAACAACCAGCTCCCGTAACAGACATGAGTCTACCTGGCACCTCTTTTCATTAACTCCTACCGATTCCCAGCTCTCTGCAACCTCGAGCGCCAAGAGGACGGCAAGTTCTTGATCTCATAGTCGGGGTAGTTTGCGGCACTTTTCCCCATTACACAGCCAGAACCTGACTGTAATGCCTACAGAGATGAGCAGCTCTATTCAGATTCGTTATTACTGACTTCGTCTGCAAGTACTCACGGAGCATCTGCAAAGCTGATCTCAGAGACAACTCCTATTGATTTAGCTTCTGACTCCAACGTTCAGTAGTCCCGTGTTAAAAGCCACACAGCATGTCCCCGTATTTGCATTATTCACGATCATCAAAACCAAATTATTACTTGCTGTGGATCACGTAACACCCACCCAAAGCTCCATGTTCTGGTATCTGGTAACTCACCAACAAATTTCGCTTCTGTAAGTCTAATGTGCCGAGTGACAACTTGAACACGTCTAAATCTCTGAAAAGCCAAATCAATTTTCTCACATATTTTCTGTTATAAAAATATCTGCTCCAGGGCTGTGATTTTTATGCCAAGTTTCAAAGCAGAATGACTGTATACAGTTAAATTACAACCCTCTAAAATGTGGATTTATAATACATATAATGGAAGTCCTATAACTATAACGTTTCAAATGTGACATTCCTACAAATGCCAGTTTTCAAGGGATGTTATATGATGGTTTGAACTCCCTCTTGATCCATGGCAAGATGATGCTTTGTTGGGGGAGGAAGACTTTTATTATTTTCCCATTATTGTACAGAATGAAGATGGCATCTTCCTCCTAGCAGGCAACTCTGCCTACTAATAAGAGATCCCGCTAGAGTGATAGAAGACTGAACTTCTGTGGGACTAATGCAGCTTTCAGTTAGTACATGCCTCATTCTGTCTGCAGAGCTGAAAACATACTGTTGCTGTAAACACCATATTTACATCCTTAACCATCCAAAATCATGACAACAGCTTAAGAATCACAGCGTTTCACAAACTAATAATTGTGGGTATATCTTCTGCCTTGTCATTTCTGAACTTTTAGGAACTCAGGTCATGTTTTCACCTGTGTTTTCCAACTACAAAGACTAAAAACATATTAAAAGCACACACGTGCAATAGCTTAAAAAGAATCTGCATCTTGTATGCCTCCAAAGCTCAGGCTTTGAGAAGAACATCACATATCACAAGAGCTGGCAACAACGTAGACTGCGCTATCCATTCTTCAGAAGTACAGGAAAACGAGACAACCACCAAAGCAGAGGCATATGACCTAGTTGAAACTCCCCGATATGATTTGCAAGGTTGCTCTGGCTCTGACCTGTTCATACTGAACTCACTCAGGCTCCTTTGATTATGAGGGGACTTGGGTCAGGCTTTCCACGATGGCCCTTGAACACTTCTGCCTCCGTGGAACAGAACAATGGGTCACATCCCTCCTGCCATTATCTGTATATAACCGTCTCTGCATGGATATTTTCTCTTTACTGCACTAAAAAGGGAGGCGGCATTTTTTTTGTAGAGTGGGCCGTTTTCTCCTGAAACCTCCAAGGAGGGGCTCTGAGGATTTGAAGAAGCAGCAGCAGAAGGAACAGCTCTGGGAATGAGCTTTTTTTCTGCTGCACTTTTTCTTACCGTGTTCCCCAGGACATGCTGCCACTTGGATCTGTATTTCTAGGCTTCATTTCCCTGCAGAGCTCTTCCACTGGAGCCTGTAATGTGGCACTAGGGAATAACACCAACGATATGGAGGACCTGCTGCTGCAATGCTGCCAGGCATAGAGTGAGCAACGTAGCAGCAATCAGCTGCAGCTCACACTCAAAAAGCTACCACTATCCTAACCCTTCCTTCACTAAGAAGAAAGTCGCAAGAAAACTCCAAAATAAGCTTGAGAGAATCCTGTCATTGGCCTTGAAAGCCTTCCGTGGAACTTTCCGTATGAGGTTTCAACCTGACCCATTAAGTTTACCTGGAAAGTTAATGAATTCAATAATACTGCCTGTTGCAAACTCCTGTGAGTGCGTGTTGCTTGATTTGAGGGTCCATGATTCGAGGTGGTGAGTGGGGAAGTCCTGCAGACAGGATTCCTTCAGTGAGCATCAGCGCACTCAAAAAGAAAATGCTAGCTTTACAGTAAACAGTATAGCCACGGACAGGTTTTAAAGCCTGCTACTAAACATGTTCTGGCAACAGAAAGTAGCTATTAAAAATATTTTCAATCAGAGGAACTGAAACATGTTCTCTGTTGAAATGAGACAAGTATACAAATCACTGTTTTTAGGAGTTTTTATGGTTTTTTATCCTGTCATAACATTCAGAACCATCTACTTTCCTTTTATTCATGTTGTGTTTATTTAAAACGTTCAATCTGCCTTAATTCAGAGCAATTTTGATTGCAAAATGTTTTTTTATAATTTTTTTTATATGCTATTCTTTTTTTTTTTTTTTTTTTTTTTTTTTTTTGTACTCCTGTGAAGCCAGGCTACAGCAGCTCATCAAAAGGAAGCAAGGCGGCCTGAATTTTATCTTACTGTTATTGTGATATAGCTGCAGTGGGCAATCTGATCTCATCAAGAAACAATTGCAGTAAAGATATCTAAGTGGATGTCACAGCTCTGCTGAAAGATAATAAAGTGAAATGAACCAAAAAAACAATCTTTCCAATACAAATCACATAGTTAAGTTGTAGTGATTTGCAAGCAGAATATGAGTGCGGGAGGAGGGAGATATAGTCAGAAATGCCCGACTAACACTTTTAAATTATTTTTAACACATTTTGTGAGTGCATAATTAACAGATTTACAACATTAAAACCTGGAGCTGTTGTGCAGTACTACACTAAATGAGACAATCAGTAACATGGGAAAGGGTGAATCACACCAGCTTCCACTGCAGTTTGAACTGCTGTCTCCTAAGATAAACACTATTGATTGCTTTTAAGCCTCCTCTCTATTAGAAAGAGACTTCTAATTTTGGGAAATCAATAATAAAAGATAGCAGAAAAACCCAGATTCTCTCCACATAAGCCTGCAAACAGGAAAGGGCAGAACCTCACATTAAATCGGAAGATCATCCCTGATTTGCAGGGTAGATGATTTGCCCCTTGGGCCACGTTCTTCTTCAGCGCTGAATCTGCATCAGCATCCACAAACTACTGTTTTAATTTCCTGACAGAACAAAAATGTCTTGCCACACGCGTTTTAACGTTATTTTTTTCTTTTTTTAATGTCAACTCTGCCTTCAGTGCCTGAAAATTAACTCCTTAAGTAGTTTAACAAATATCTTTTCTTTTCCAAAGCAAAGACTTTTGTTAGAGACCAAAATAGCATCAGCTTTCAAGCTGTGGGGTCCTTTCTACTTCTTTTGTCTGTTTAACAGCAAAGGAATGGCACGGTGGTATTGAATTACCAATGCTGATGTGTTGGGAGGCTGTTTGGGTCTCTGCTTTCTGGTGGGGTTTTTTTGGGGAGGGCTGTTTTTAAAGGCACATACTATATAAACCCAACAGACAATGCCAAATCTCTAAGAACAGATATACACAGAACACTTCATAAACCACATTTGGGCAGACATTGTGCATTATATACCATGCAAGATGCCCAACACGCCTTCCAAGAAAAACACCAACACCGACTGAACGCAGGCCAAGGATTTTCTCATTAGCATGAATAGGGGTTAGGCAGGCACACAGCGTTTCCCCCTTCTGTTTTCCATTTACAGAGGCGACCACTCCTAGGCATATTATACCTAATACACAGCTGGATCTTCTACAAAGAAATAGTTGTGGTTTTTGATTGACTTTTGCTGCTAAACTCCTGTCTGCTTGGAATTCACATGATTTCCTCTGAAACTGGTGAGGTTTACCATAATATGACACTGCTTTTCTTACAGTCTGACAGGGAACGGTCATCCCAGGCTGGCATTAAAACAGCAATTTCACTGGTGACTCTCTTGTTAAAGCAATTACCTGTGGCCATTATCTAAATGCATCACTTAGTCTTTGATGGCAAATTGTTTAAATAAATAAGAGGGAACAAAAATAGCTAGCAAATACCAGGAGATAATTGCATGGTTAACCCTATAAGTGACAGTGTTATGAGAACAGCGGAGGAATTTTTAATAAAGTAATCACAAACAGATTAACAGCTTGGAAAGCAACAGGGGATTTTCTCTTCCACAGCAATGGGATTTTCAGCAGAGCCAAACCAGTTCTCGTCTAAGTAGAAATGTGCTTATCTATATCCATCTCCCCTGATCGCCTCACTTCTCACCATAAAGGGAAATCAATATGAGGACTTGTTATTCAGAAGAGTCTCAAGAGTCAGGCACTGTGATTGCACGTCTAATCCTGCAGGAATCTATTTCCAACAACTACATCATATCAAATGCAACAGGCACATTGTTTACAGCTGCTCTGCAAAGCCTACAATATAGGGAAGCAAATAAAACCAGCTATGGGGTATCCAAGCTGACCTGCTACCTCTGGGTCTGACTCTTAGTACCAAGAGTAGCTGCACTAAAACAATCCTTTCGATTGTATGCATTTCTAGGATTGAGACCTCCATTATGAGAGAAAATAGTTTGATTCTCTGCACAGTGCCTATGTATGGATTTCTCTTGCACTCATTTGACTGACCAATTAGGAAAACAAGGGCAGCATAAGGGTTAAACATCGATCTTTGGGTTCCCTTGGCATGCCTGGGAGCTGCTGCTTGTAACACTGGTGGCAGTTTCCTGAGCTGTAACTCACAGCGTGATGAGAACAACTTCTGATCTGATGAAAATTCCTCCCTCACTGCAGAAAAACACCCTATCGTTTAAAAGTTTTGAATGTGCTAACAGCTAATTTATTAAAG
Organism: Mycteria americana; assembly: GCF_035582795.1. Lineage (NCBI taxonomy): Eukaryota > Metazoa > Chordata > Aves > Ciconiiformes > Ciconiidae > Mycteria > Mycteria americana. The sequence goes on from NC_134367.1 coordinate 124,314,257, forward strand.
GAACTCCTGCAGTGTCCATGTTTACAGAGCTCAGGCTGCATACAAAGAAAAGGCCTATTCGATGCACATAAGGGGAGCAGAATTGAGCTGTATTTTTGGAAAGGCAGCACAGTGTGCCAGAAGAAGGGCTGGACTGATGAAAGGAACAGCTATGATGTTGTGCTGAGACTTCTTTCAGCCTTAACTAAAAAGAGCACAATTATGGATTGGAAAAGAAGAACAAATAAGAATAAGTTGTATTTTACAAATGTCAAAAGAAAGTGAAATGAGAGTTTAGGTCAGATTAGAAGTACTGAGAAATATAAAACTTTCCTAGATGCTCAGACATGGTAACGAAGGAAAACGTACATGAGGGCAGCCAGACATTTTAACCAATTTCTTGTTGTAGAGTGTCTTCTCTTTCTAGGCAGGTTTATACTTTTCCCTATAAATCCCAAGCTAAAATTTCTCAGCCTAAAAATTAGTCTCTGCCCCCAAACCGGGCCATAAAAGGGATGGGGGGGAAGGGAGGCTGCATTTTCCAAAGACTTTTGCTTTTAACCAAGAAAATAAGATACGTTCCACAAATTTAAATGAGACAAATCCCCCTATCTTCTGCACAAAAACCACTGTAACAGACATTTTCAGCCATCTCCAATAACAATCACATTCCTGATGGCTCTCTCTGACAAGCTGTTAGACTGCCAAAGCTTGAAAATGGAAGAAGTCCAAGAAAGAATTAGGTGTCCTCTACATCTAACAACATTACCTCATTACCTGCAAGTAAATATTAGGCATAGCCTGAGTTTAGAAAATAAGGCTAAGTGCAAGGAGCACCTGGTTAACAAGCTAATGGGCTAAATAATTCTGTATAATTTTCAGACACTAACACTTATGCGTTAGATTTCCTCCTCCCAGCTGTGTTGCTTTGCTGAGAAGCGTTCATAAAATAATCTTAACTTCGCAGTATTCATTTAAATTAAATATATACACTTCAGCTTTCACTAAAATACCATTGTTAGAAGCCAACCACTTGATGTGTTGTCAAGTGACACTCTAATGAGTATGATTTTTAATGGGCTTTAAGTAGCTGAGGGGAAAAAAGTAAAACCATGGATCAAACACCATGCTGAAAGTATGTGTCTGTTTGAGGTACTGCATTGTCCCTCAGCCTCTGATGTATGCTGTATGAAAATACATGTTTCTACAATGAGTATGCATAGATAAATATGTTGACATTACCTTTTCCTTACTTCATTCAGCCTATTTTTAAAGTATCAACTTAAAATATATTAACAATATTTTTGGCTCTGTAAATAAATTTACATATTAAGTAGCACTAATTATAAGAAGCAATGTTCTGCTCCTTGCTACGCACAGTCCATATGATCCACATATGTCTAGATTAACAACTTCCTTGCCTTGGTGGGGCCCCAAAACAAATGGCATGTGGCACTTCCAGCACAGCACAGTCATACGTATGATGGGCTGGCCCATGCACCATTTTTTCCTCATTCAGCTTTATCTTTTACCTATCCCTTACTATTTTTAGCTCCCCAAGTCTCCTTGAAAGAAGAAACAATGTTCCTAAATCCTTTAGTGTTTCCTATGTTTAATCCTTTCTGATTTACAACGAAGCTGTTCACAGCACAGCTCCTCCACTGAAGTCTTGTTAACTCCCCACTTGCCCAAGCTGTGATCCTACCACTGTCTCGTGGTTCCCCCGCCTTTTGAAGCGGTCAGGTCGCAGTGCGCTGGCTATCATCTGAAGTACTGTTAATATCTCAATTTACCTCAAAAACCTTAACAGTCATCTTCCATCTGTGATGTTCCTATGAACGGGATATTTCCGTGCCGCTGCCCCAGCCTGTTTCTGCACGCAGCTGGCTAGTTCCGCCTCACTTGCCCTATAAACGGATTTACATCCAAGTTCTCCACCAAGGGCTCATTAATCTCCTGAAGCTGGTCAGCAGCCTTTTTAGTGCTTTTGCTCCCTGCACCAGAAAGGTGCCTAAACAACATTTTCTGCCACCGTTCTTCTCAGGTAGGTGCAGTGGGAGAGTTTTAAGACGACCTTAATGCCCCGCTTTGGATGTCCTGCTTGCTAAGCTTCATTAGTGCCTGGCGTGATCAGCCATGGGCAGATGTGGCTCCACATTGCTATCAGGAAAGCCGAGTGGCGATGCCTCACAGTGGGGACGTTGGGGGGGGGGGATCAGGTAAAAGAAAAAGGGACAAGAAAAGACTAGTCTGGGGGAATGCACAGGGAGCCCACACAAGAGGATTAAACCTCAGGGTTTAATCAGTAGGAGACTGGTATGCTCTTTGCAGTAGTGCCAGGGCTGTGAAGTAACTTGAAGGGTTATTTTGATGCCAGTGGCTGCTCAGCCTATGGATCAGTGTGCTTTTGCAGCTACGGATGCATATATATCTCTCATCTTGTCTGTACCTCGTTTGCTGTGATATTGGCTGGTAGCACGATTGGGCTCATCATCTCCTTTAGTCATCACATTTCTGTCTCTGTTAAAAAGCATCCTACATCACCCTTCGGAGGTTTCTTAGATTGCTCTAAATATTTTGCTTATAAACAAGTCTGTGACATTTGACATGAACTCATCCATAATTATAAGGTACTGAAAATACATTAAAAATAACCCAACATATTTTTTTGTGTATATACTCTTGCAATGGTGATAATATGCATGCACTAGGCTGAGAGGCCAAAAATATTTTAATATCAATTTGCAAGGGGCCAGAAAACTTCCCTTCTGAAGGCTAGGTATTATATTAAATGAAGACAAATTCCTTATTTACGGATGACAGTCTGGTAAAAGTCACCACAAGGCCAGAGGAAGAGGGAAAAAATATTTTATACATTGCCCTTCTAGAGCGTAACAAGGGAAAATGTCTTGATGCCAGAAAGGACAATTTCATTGCAGAGGTAACCATCCTGTTGAAACATGCACGTCTAAGCGTGCGATCCGGTCTGAGGTCTCTCTGGAGCGCAGCAGGAGTGCAAGCATATGTTAAGACGACTCACAAGCTGTGATTCACAGAGGGGATATGAAAGTGCCCCAGCCCTAAAAGCACACGGCCCGAGTGAGGGGGCCCAAAGGCAGCTATGGCATTTCTGAGCTGCGGGTCTGGTTGCAGGAGTGAGCAGTACCTTCAAGGGCTACAGGAAGTTGGGGAGGTTTTCAAAGAGCACTACAGAAATTCTGCTGTCCTCTCCTACTGCATCGTCTCTGAGGACTATTGTAATTTTACCAGATAATGCATCAATCCGAGATATTCAAAAGAGTCTGAATTATTCCAAAACACCTATCTGATGCGCTTTCAAAAGCTCTGGTACTAACAAGCTGCTTCCTTCGACGCTTTCGATTATTTTTCCTAAGCTGCTGGAGATTTTGATGGCAGTCATGAACCAGATTCCACAACAGACTTTAGTCCATAAAAACAAATTAGGCAGAGAAAAATTCTATCTACTTATTGGTATTGCATTTCCCTGTTTGTCCCATATATTCCAGGAGATCCTGGTCATCATATGGATCATAAAGGCTAAGCCGGTCACCATGTAAGGATGTAGACATCAGCCTCCAATGCCGATAAGGAGCCATAATACTGGATCCAAATTGGTTAAAGGATGCTGGTTGGGTTTGTGGTTGTTGGGCTTTTTAAGTTCTAGCTTTTGTTGACCAAAACAAAAGGGAAGCTCCAGCAGAGACCAGTTATTTCTAAAGGTATATTTAAGTTCAAGAGTCAAATCACCGATTTTTGACTGTCTCAAAAAATGATACTGTGCAGGACTTGCAAACGGAAACAGCAGAACCAATATCCAGGGCAGCATCTCTGAAGAGACATGTCAAATCTGTTCACTGGCTAAGTCCAGCAAATTCTGTCATCATTTGGTACCACAGAACTGTCTGTCGGAAAACAAAGAAAAGCCTTCTCCCAACAGTTAAAGAATATTTAAAGATTCGTTACTTATGCTCTCTCTAATCGTCTGCTCTGAGCCTGTGGCTGGGGACTAATTACAGTAACTACTGAAAAAACAAAACATATATTATGCTGTGTATTTTACTGAAAATATACTATAATGAATTTCAGTGGGAGAAGAAAAAAAAGGGTATTTAAATCTCCTGGCAGAAATGTGTATTTATGAAAATCAGCCCCTAGGATGAGGCAATGAGAAGAAAGTATTGTTACCTATATGCTAACAAGATTTCTGACATATGTACCCCTGTAGGTCAAACAACAGACAAAAAAAACCCCATCCTTGGGACTAAACTTGCCCTTTAACATTAAACGAATTGTAGACTAATTCCAACCTGACAAGTACAAGCTGGACAGGACAATTATTCCCAGAGAACAAACCGTAATTATGAAACTTAACACTGCTTTAAAGGACCTGCGTGCAGATGAGACAGGGGTTTCTAACATTTTCTCTTATTTTTTTTTCATTCCTTCTTCTTTTCCATAAAATAAAAGCGGGACCTATTCCTCCCCATTCCTCTGTTTTTAGACAGCTTTGTTTTGGATGTGATCGAAGGAAGAGAACTTGTAATTCATAACATATTGTTGTCAAAATCTTTATGCCATACCTGGCAGATGGCTCGATAAATAAACTAGGAACATCAATAAACACAGCAAAGAGGTATTCTTTAAAGTGGAAAGTATGGTCCCAATCCTTGCTAACATACACAGTGCAGCTCTGGCATATGCTCTTGATTGCCCCAGCAAGGAGCTTGGCTTGCTTATGGCTTCCTTCGCTTAGATCAGCCGAGCTGTTCCCAGTGCAGGCGAGGAGAAAACTGCCACGAGACCGGGAGTCTCGGGGCACTTTGAACCCCTCTCTTTCTGCATAGGGATGTGTTTGTGAGGGACCGGGTTGCGCATGGGTCCCTGAAAGCGCCTTGCTCCAGAGGCCAGGGACTCACTGATGTGACCCGCACCGTCCTTATTTCCCCATTTCATGGACAGCTTCTCTGCATAGCCATGGTTTCTTTGATTCTCTTCAGGCACCAAAACGGCCTCAACCTGTAATGCACTTCGGCCATGCAAACCGGAGAAAAGCTTTTTCTCAGCCTTTGTGCCGAGCTGCATGGAAAGGAAGGAGAATCTGCTCCCATGTCAGACGGACGCAAACGTGAAAAGATCAGGCGATTCTTAAGTGAGGAATTACAATCAGAAGAGTCCCTCCTTTTATCTTACGCGTTAGAGAAAAAGAAAAAAAGAAAACCTGAGAATAGAGAAGGAATCATTTCAGCTTTCCTGCATAGAAGAGCAAAAAGCAGCTTCAGCTACCAAATTCATTATTTTTGCAGTCTTATAACTTACAGCTCAAACAAACTGCTCTCAGTTCTAACATTTGTTTCTGGTTTCAGACTAGTAGAAATCTAATTTCCTTCTCCCCAAGAGCAAATGTCAGCACAAGCGGGATCTGAAATTTGTTGCTTGACACCTGCAGCAAAGAGCTAAATTGAGAGTAATATTTCAAAGAGGTACTTGGGAGGTACGCGCTTAAATTTGGTTAAGAGACAAGCAGGCTTGTGTATGTTCCTCCTGCATACTGCCTCTAAAACGTATCCCCCATCACCCTGGATTGACGTAAGGCAAAGGAAAGGGAACTGCTAGAACTGCTCTGATTGGAACCACGCAGGCCAAATTCAGCGCTTTAGGAAAATTCCGAAGTCTGGCTTCAGAAACTACTATTATGATCTCACACTTCTAAACACCCAGGCCAAAAGAGCCGGCCTAGCTTTTACATCATTTGCTGGGTTAACAACAAAAACAGTCTACAAATAAAATGAATCTCTGATATTTGTGATTCAGGATAATTCCAGATTAAAATCCTGACGGCTATACACAAGTCAGCATCCTCTCTCCTCCTACCCTTGCTTCGGTGTCTAGATTTCTACACCACTGCGGGCAATCTGCCTCTGAGTTTTGCAAGAAGAAATCAGCAACCACTACTGGCTGCAAGCTACTAACTGCAACCCAGGGATTTCTGGAGAGTTTATGACACTCAGCATCCTGTGAATAGGTATTCAAAAATTCAGTATTTAAATGTAGCGAATCAGCACATTTCTGTAATGATATTTGTTGATATTTAGTCTAGCTAATCTGTAAAATGCACTATTCCCATGCAACGGTTGGACAGCACAGCATGTGAGCTGCCTCTAGTTTGGTAACTCACTCCAGGCTGAGAAAGCAGGCTAACTCCTATCCACGTCTGACTCCATGTAACAGAAGCTCACAAAAATTCACTATATTTTACTGCTTAACTGGTATGGCTTGTATAATCCTTTCGGTACAATTGCTTGGCACAATTCCAAGATTCGCAGCGCAGATTTCTCATTTTGGGAACGGGTCCCGGAGCTGGAAGCTGATAATACTTTAAACTACACTGGCAACTTCTGTTTGGAGATGTCAAAGTGCATTTTCAGTTGTCACATCAGCCTGACTAGACACATATCTTATCTATATATAAACAAATGCACACAGAGAGCAGGACAACTGAGCCACAGAAAGGTAAGCAGGGAACCAGGTAAGATTAAAAATCAAATTGCCTGCCTTTTTGTCCTCTGCTACAAACACAAGAGTACAAGAATGTATACGGCATTTCAACTTAATAGAGCATAAATGACGTAAATTAACATTGCTTCCACAATGCAAAAGAACAAAGCAAAACTAAAAGGACGCGACAGATCTTAAATTGATCTAAATTGGCATAGCTCCATTAAAGTCATAGGGACCAAGGTTGTAATCCATTTGTCTTCAATACAGAGATAGTAATATTTGGATAGTCTAACAGTTATTAGAAATTCTGCTGGCATGGAGTTTCTTTAATCTTAAAATCAAGCAGTGTCTCAAAGGCGCTAACGGGAAGATTGCCATTACTTTCAGCACCCTCTTCTAAAGCTGCTACAGAACCAATAATTAATGCAAAGGGCAGATTATGCACATGCAGTAGTACAAACATATTAAAAGTTCTGATTTAAGTAAGAAAAAAGATTGCCTGTAGCCTGCCGCCCACAGGGACCATTCTACTATTTTTAAGTCAATTAGTTCAACTTCTCTCAAAAGTGAGCCCTCTCTATCCTCGTTAGTGGTGACAAACACAGTTTACTGCACTTATTATTCCTTTAGCAGCTCATTAGAACTGGAATACATTAGTGCCAAAGGATCTAAAGGTCATTTATCATCAATTTCTTTAAATACAAAACAAAAGACAAAAAACATCTAAAATCTCCAGAAGGATTGCAATTACTGTAAATAGGGTAACTTAGAAAACTGAAACAAAAACCCAGCAACATCTGTATTTGTGGATCATTACTTCAGAATTAAAAGAAAGTGGGAATCACCATTTCCTAGCTGCTACCGAAAAAAAAGAGATTAGTATATTTTCTTAACTTCCAAAATTGGAAACACATTCAAAAACCAATAGGACGATTCGCAGACACTGCGAAAGTACTGATGAGGAGCACTGATGTACCAACGGCAGGGAGAGTCTGACCGACCAGTACTACGAAATGCAGTATCTTCTTACAAGCATCATCATTCAGGAAGCGCCATATTCACCATTAAATCTGGTTCTTTTCCAGGATAGCGACTGCACAGGTCTAGTAAGTGTCCACAGAAACCATATATTTCATTATTACTCACTTGTATTGGGCTTTTCCAGAAGTGTTGTATTATTATAAAAATCATCAGATGCATTTTAGGAAAAATAGTTAAGCTTTCTGCATGAAAAATTAATCATTATGTATAATTACAACATAATAATAGGAATTACCGGATAAATAGTCTCATCAATTCCTATAAGAAAAATGCCTCTAGATGCCTTTAGCTGAAACTAATTGAGTTGAACAGGAAAACAGTCTGAAAAGCTGAAGAATTTATCAGAGAATGACAAGCTTTTTATACATTTTTGAACCATCTTATGGTTTCTATCCCATGGGCATAACACTTTGTGCTTCTTTTTTTTTTTTGGGAGGGAGGGGGACGGGACACACATGACCTCTGCAGAAATATTATCATTACCTCTTACATTTTACAGTAATTTTTCATAAGGGAAACACTTTTCACATTTGGGGAAATCTTTAGTACATAAAAAAAGACTTAAATGCGTATGCATTAGTCTGGAAAAAAAATGAAACACGTATTTAAAAACAGGAGAATCAAAACAAATGGAAGTTCTTAAAGGCACAGTGCAACAAAAATCCTACCCAAAAAGGATCAAGGAAAATTGTTTATAGCCCACACCTGAGAGACCGTTAAAAATATACATATAAATAAAGACTGGATGAAGTCTTTAGCTATCCATGCAGACTAGCTCGAGCATGGCTTCGCATCATGAGTCCTGCCAAGGTCAGAAGGGAGAGCTAAGAGAGGAATCCCAAATGCCAGCCCTAAAGAGCATCGAGTGCCCTCTCCCCTTGGTTAGCAGGAGCAGAGGGTAGCTCAAGGTTCACAGCCAGCGTGTGAAAAGCTAGCAGAGCACTGAAGTGAAGCAGAGATGTCCTCTGAGAATGTGGGGACCTCAGAGAGCATTGCTGTGTCCAGCTGAAAGCATGCTCTGCAGGTGGGAGGAGGCTGACAGGGAAGAGGTGATTTACTACCAAGTTCCTTTCAGTCATAAAACACGATGCTTTTTGCCGAGGCTGGGATTTTACATTTGAAAATTTAGGTTAGAAGCAAAGAAAGGTGATCAAGTTAATGCAAGTTAACAATTTATAGCTCCTCACCCGAGCACAAAAACCTATCGCTCCCAGCACTAACCATTTATAAGTGAAACACTCGCAGCACAATACTTTAACCCCACAACTTTATTTCACGCAGACTTTTTACGCAGCATCATAAGCCACTTAAAATGGAGCTTTACGGAAACACTTGCAATTTTTTCTATACGGAGAAATTAGAGCCACTGACAGTAGCTTCTAATTTTACCCAAACCTATGCAGGTCAAAAAGACAGTTTTATAAAAGCATTAATGCTTTAATGCTCTGAATTAATGTAGAGAAGCCTCAATTAGTCAACTTCTTTCCTTAGGGAGAATCTCTCCTCTCTATGTTTATTTTAATTAAATACCAAACAATGTCACTAAAACACATCCCCGGCACTGTGCAGGAAACAAGGCAGTTAATCCGATTGTTTTTCTTTTTGAGGATATAAAGACAAATGCATTCAGAGAAAGGGATAACTGCTTTTAAAATGCAGAATTGATATTCCCTACCTAACATAATAAACTGGAAAACACAAATATATCTAATGCATATTTATGAAGGGCAGCTTTTAACTGCTCTATAATATCCAGAATAAAACCCCGTAGAAGGTCTGTGCAGCTTATTCTGAAGGTCTCACACGTATGCAAGAGCAAAGGTGCAGACACCGCAGGTCAGGTGTCGGGCGTGAACCAACAAACCTCTTCGCTTGCTATGGAGTAATGACGAAGGATGGCGAAGGTCTCTGCATGGGCAGCTGCTCCCGCACCCACGTGCACACAGCTTCTCAGTGCTCAGCACCGCATGCAGATGAGACCATCAGCTTATACAATAACAGGCACACTATGTTTTACTGTTCTTACCTCCAGTATTCCCTTTAACTTCATAAAAAAAGGAGTTTGTTGTTCTCAACAACAGTTTGAAAAGTCCACTTTTCAAGACAAGTAGTCCGAGACATTTTACAGGGCCCAAGTGTTCAGCATTATTAATGTTCGATAAGCTTTTTCATCATGTCATTACTAAATAAAACATCAGCTGAACCCTTCTAAAGTTCTACAGATATATGAGGCAGTTGTTAACTATATTTATACGGGACATTTCTGCCTTGCTGCTATAAACTATCCTTACTGCAGTAGATCCTGATTCAGCACTTCCCTTTCAGGTGTAAAATTCATGCAAAAAGGAAAAAATCTGGTTTGTTAATTTCTTATAGAAACACTAAGGAAAGTCACGCTTAATTAACTTAGGTGCAGACACATTAATACAGTAAAAGTATGCATCCATACCTGATAAATACCTGTAATGTGATACCAGCCAACATAAGGGGGGGGAATCTCTTTTCAAAACGAGTGTAATTAGTAATAAGGGTCCCCTGTAGTTAATTACTCTAAGCATTGCAAAGACAGGTACCATTTTTCCCCATGCTCAGCCCATCCAGCCATGGCTGGACACCGCACGTGCTCGGGAAAACGAAGGCGCCGCCGCCATGCCGTAGATACTCTGCAGCAGCAGCTTTTGCTGGAGGAGAGGGATGTAAAGGGCCTAATCTACAGAGCTGGTGGCTGGGGACAGGATGCAGCTCCCATCTGGCCGGTGCCTCCTGAGCAAGGGCATTCAGGAAGGATTTCCTTCCCTTCTGCTTCCCTTCCCCAAAAGTACCACCCACAGGAGGATAGAGATGAGGGTGCATCAAAATGAAATGCTTGCCACCCATTTCAAAGGAGTGCAAGGGCCAAAAGGAAAATATAAATCAAGAGAGAGACGAAAAAGAAAATACAGCAGCTGAAAGAACAAACAAGAACAACTAAGATGGTAAGGAGAAATATTGCTTCTTCATATATGCTAAAGACCATTTCCAAAAGCAAATAGAGAAAGCCATCCAGGGTTATAATCCCTTCCCCCTCCAAATACGCAGGAGCCCAAGAGGCTTCACATTGCATTTTCTGATCTGGCCAACCAGCCACAGGGCTCTCCACTCCCACCTCCTCCACTCTGCCGGACTGCTGAGGAAAAGGGGGAGGAATTTTCTTTTTCTTACGGACTGCAGGTTTGCAGTAGAGACAGAAGACAAAGGGCAATGTTGGTAAATGCAAGATGGAAGGTGAGGTGTCATAAGCTAATAAATTCAGAATTAAGGCTTTTTGCTTGTTTCAGATCATATTTGCAGAACTTTGTGGAGCGGGAATTCTTCTGAGGCACACCTAAATGTGGCTTTGCAATTAGGCATGTGTGTACAAGTTAACGGTAGCGAAATCCCAAACTCTGAATTCTTAAATGCCCTGAGTTTAGTTCAATCCAATTTTTGAACTAAAGCATTTTTGCATTTAGCAGCAATCTTGCTAATAGATGGCCACTGACCATGGGCTCACATCCAACGTTCACTTCACTTCAGTTCTGCAACACAGGAACTGCTATGTTAGAATAGACTGAGGATCCAGTGTATCCTTCTCAGTGCAGATGCTGCAAAACAAGTTAGATTAAATTTTGCTGCTAGCAAGATTAATTCACATACTAATCAACTCGGCTGAAACCAAGGTATTGGTAAGCCCTGGACCAGATTTTGACCGTTACTGTACAATTTACAGCATGGGAAAATAAGAAAGATTTCTTCTGACCACAACAGATGATGCCCTGGAGCAAAGTGACTGATAAAAGATTGGACGGCAGTGGTAATTTCATTTAAGCTAGTGTATCCAATTTGGTGTTTTGATCCTTGAGGATAATGTTACAGGGTAACATTTTCAGAAGTGCCCAAGCAACCATAGCCCTTTGGCTCCACTCGCTTTTGGTGGGGTTTATACACTAAATCACTCGGGGACATTTGAAAACTTTGCCAATACACTTGAAGCTCTAGACATAAACCAACAGAGGTGGCCAGGCTTTGCACTGTGAGCTCTATGGGGCTTTTTTTGATGGAGCAGAAATGGCTTTTCTTTCCATCCGTGGTCCGCACCATTTTTTTTTCAGTCAGCGGAGCAGCAGTTGTCACGCCTCCACGGCTTCACGGCTTCACCCCACTACATCAGGAGAAACATGGGAAATATCAGTCCTTTCTCTGGCAGAGTCCCAAGTCCCCACAGTTTGTGCTCATCTGGACAGTCCCAGAACAGAGCAAACACGCTCCCACCTCCCAAAAGTTACTGGGAACTTTCCCTAGGGCAGCCTGGCTTTTGTTTTTCTGCCTCCTCTCCTGGCATGAAGAGCTTTTAACAGGCACATTGCAAAGAGGCAGAATATTTCATGCTTAGTGCAAGGGTAAGAAATGCATCAGAAATGCAGGTCAGTTAATTTTGAACACCATTTCTAATTACAGACACTTCATTATTTATATTTTACTCTGAACAGCTTATCAGGGTGATCCATTCCTTGTATCATTAATTAAGTTCTGTTGGCCTAATGTAACATTTGAAACCTCTCTTTCTGCTCATTGTGTGGCCATATATATCACGTCATCTCTTTGAATCTTCATTTCCTTGGAATTATAGGCTGTTTGTTTTCTTTAATTCTCCCAGATTCTGTTCTCTGAGTTTTCTTTTTACACTGCATTCATCCCAGGATGTTAAAATGACATACCCAGAATAACACCGCAGTGTGTCACACTGATCTAATCCTGCTTTGGAAAGTATGCTCCCAGTTTGATGGATGGGGTGAAGCGCTCTTTCTCAGGTGGGAATGTACTGCTAAGTCTATGCAGATGGACTATTTTTTCAGTGGTAGAGCAACATGAATATGGATATCCAGCTGTAACGCTTAGGTGTAATCAGGGAGGGAGATGCAAAAACACAATGACAAGAAGGTCAATATGTTTTGGTCTAATAAAAAAATCCTACTGTTGGTGCAGCTGAAAAAAAAGAGCTGAAGGGAAAGGCAGGCATTAAGAGAAATATATTTCAATAATTATTTCATTCCAGGAAATGTGATAATTGCGTATGCACAGAGTAGCCACCGGAGACCAACTGCAGAAGATATGTTGATTGGAAATGCATTAAAACAATAGATTAATCACAGCAAATATTGAAAAGATATATTAAATGATGCCTCAATTAGAAGAAATACATAATTTATGTGCATCTAAGTAGTCTTAAAACAGGGGAAAGCCTGTCATGTTCACGCATGCAACCTCCGGTTGCAACTATACTCACAGCCAGCCTCTGTATGTAGGTGTGTTAAATATAAACTGAGGAACGAGAGCAAGCTCAGCACAGGAAGACTCAGCTGCGAACAGCCAAGTCTTGGGATTGTGTGGCCAATGCCACGGTGTGGCCGTTGCCATGAATGGCAGCAGTCCTGGGAACAGCCTCATCTTCCCACCACCTTCGCTGAGATGCCGACAGCCAACTCCGTGGCCCATGGTGGACACAAGGAGGTCAGTCCTATGTCCTTCTCTTTGAGCCACTGTACCCAACCCCGCAGCTTCCTACACAGCAGCACCGGGCAGATGGGGCAGTAATCCCCCGCTACAACTCCCTGCACGTCCCCCACACACAGAGGGGTAGGGCGCCTACATTGCACCGCCGGTGAATATGGCTCTTCACATCGGCACTGAACAGCATTGTGGCCGCAGGGGAAGAATGGGAGGCTTGAAATCAAGCAAACCTCTTCATCTGACCGTTCCCACGCCTACTGCCGCAACAAAAGTAAAAACTGAGGCACTCTAAAGCACACAAAAGCCACGCTTCTTTTGCGTGCAAAGTCTCCTCTCCAGGCCCGCAGGGCCAACGAGAATGATATCGTGACAGCATAAGCCACCACATTCTGCATTTTACCAATCTCTGAATCCCGATAGCCGAGAGATACGATCATACCAAAAGCAGAACCCGCTTTAAAACACTGAAAGAATTAGCAGCATAACTAGCCCATGTGAACCTCCAGTATTCATTCATGCACCACTACGTATAAACTCTGCCTGTTAAGTGCTGCAAAAGGCTAAATTGTTGACAGCAATTTACAATAAATCAATTCATTGATCCTTCCACTGTAGAACCAATATATATATTCCTATAGAACTTCAATTAGCCCTGTGAACAAACTGACACCTGGCAAACAGAACCATAAATTACCCTTTGATGTTATCACATCCTAAGGCAAAGTACACAGGGGTTGTTTATTTTACTAGCTGGTCCACATTCCTGAGTATACTTTACAAGAAAAAAGGAACGAAATGCACTATTAACACCTTTGTCTAAGGGACGCTTCTGTAGCTATTAAAGTCCCTAGTCGTTTCTTCCTTTAGAAAGGAAGAGAGCAATAAGGAGGTCTCTGAAAAGACTGGAAGAGATGTGACAAATATTATTACATCATAAAATAACAGAAAACAGAAAATGCTGAGGTGTTTTCTCAGCGCCCCTTCTAGTCAGCAAATACATAATGAAATGCAAAAGTGAAAAAAACAAACCAAAATGCTGGATGGGGAGCATTTGAAATGATGAAAGGCAACAAAGCATGCAATTCAGAGCCCACAGCCAGAAGAGTCCTGGATTCTGCCACTAAATCATTCTTGGGGAAAACAGTCCTTAAGCGTCCATCTCTTTATCTGCAAACTCTCATAACAGCAATTCGATTGAGTTTGGAGTAAATCACTTAATATTCAAGAGATATAAAGTCCTTTTATAGTGTGAAGTAATACTGTAAAATATCATGGTTGCACAAACAAATCGATAACCTGAATAAGGAAGAACAGCCAAAGACTGAATCAGGGAGATGAGAGATGGCAGTCCAACACAATGAAACAATCAAAATGTGCTATTGATATTTCTGAAAGCTCTTATGTTCTGACAAACAAAGGTCCAGAAGGTCTAAAAGTTTGGAGTTGACACTTGAGCCTTTCACACTGAATGCTAAATGAACAAATAAGTTATGAAGCCATGACTCAGCTTTTACAATGACAGAGAGTTTCATCTATGTTGGGCGCTCTCAAAGCTGCTTCCTAAATCATCCATGGCGATCGCTCCCTAACCAACATTTTGAACAAGTGCTGTTCCAAAAAATAAAGTCATTCGGAGCAATTTTTTAAAAGCATTTAAGTGTTAGAAATTCTTGACCTATATCCAGGATTTTGTCCTCCTCCTGATTTGTTTTGTCAAGTTCACTGTCAAGGAGCCTGAGACATCAGGGATCCCCATGAGAGACCAAGATGCCCTGCCTAGATTTTGCAGATTTCCTCTCTCAATCAAATCAGCTTCTGGCATAGTTTAGCATTAGATTAAGTGTATCTTGCAAGATTAACGTAATGCACTCAATAATTGATAGCATGTTCTGCTAAATTTGCTAAAAGAAAAGCAAGCAACTAAAGCATTAAAACCCACAATATACATTGAAGATGAATAAATAGAGTAATTAACAGCATACTCTGCTAGATATATTCCAAGCCTAATCGACCTAGAGGACAAAATGAGACAGACAGACACAGTACTTCACCAGCACTTCACAATCAGAATTTCTCCTCCAGGAGAGTGTGTTCTGCAAAACTCAGTGCCAACGAAAAGTACAACCTTTCTGACTTTAAAGACTTAGCTCAACTATACAATACCCTTGTTTTTTAAAAGCCCAACTCTCTTTTAGCTTCCAGCTGAAACTGCAAGCCAGACCCTCATCTGCAGTTAATCAGTGTGGCTCCACCAAAATCAACAAATCTGTGCTATTTAACACTAGTCCAAGAACTGACCCTATGTTATTTCCCAGTGCACTGTCTTCAGTTGGGACTGCAGATGTAATTATTTTGATTCTGGCATCCGAAATATTTGATCAAGACTGAGTTAATTAGGTTACTGCCAGTAGAGTGTCTTAAACTCCCATCATTTTTTATGTTCGCTAAAACAATACATATTCTGCAGCTGAGAAAATATTTCTTCGGGGAACATAATGTATGAATTGGTTCTTACTCCAGATGTAGATTGCATTTATACAAATTTGCACTGTGGCTTTGATGTGAATCCTATCATCCTCTGGTCTGTAGTAACTGAATGCCTGTAGACTCACAGCTATATCAATAGTGATATTCTAAACTTCTGTAGTGCTTTTTTCTATTTAGTGCTTTATACACATTAATGAACTAAGCCACAAGGATCCCTGTGGGGTAAGAATTATTCTATTCACTTTACATATGGGAAATTTATGATAGAGAAAGATAAAGCCACCTGCCAAGGTTGTGTGAGAAGTCCGGAGTAAAGCTGGAGTGAACTGCAAGCAATATATAAGAAAAGTTCCAGCCTTATTGAACAATGAGAAATGCTTGCAGAATTCAAGTGACATTTTGAAATGCTGTTAGGTGGACAAGTGTCATTCCATATAAGAACAAGAAAGAAAAACTTGTTATTTTGCTGAACGAGAATTAAATGCAGTGCATATTTATTAAATATGAGAAGTTTTTTTCCCCCCAGCAAATCATTTTCCCAAAAGACTTCAACTTATATGTATTGGAATTTCCTTTGCTGGGGAAAAAAGTCTCCGTTACTGCATCCAGTAATAAAATAGCACAAGGAATAACTATTCTGGGTGGAACTTGCTGGCATTCATTAACAGTATTGGCTCAGATGTGTGGCATTTCTGGAAGTGCTTGAAAAAAAAAAAAAGGGGGCGTTTCGTCACCGACAGCAAAGGTAGACCAGTCCTGCACTATTTTTAAAATCCTGCCCCCTGTCATTATATGTTGAAGTACAACAAAAGCATGATTCACTGATCACCCCATAAGAAATCCAATTTTGATACACGGATTACATTTTCAAGTTAAAAAGTGCAAAAGGATTGTAGACAGATATTTAAGAAGATACTACACATCATACAGCTCAAGTCAGAGAATGTTTTCAAATAACGATGGTTAACTTGACAGTCAGTAAGACAAATAACTATCTGTGGCATTAATGGCTGTGGCAGCAGAATGAAATGCTCAGGGACCAAACAACTCTTGACTCCAGAATGGCTCTGACTTTAGAGATGAGTATTACAGTATGTTTGAGAATTACTTTAGGAAGGACTACCCTATCATTAGCCATATAGGCTCAGGCTCGGCAGTTATAAGGACAGCAATGCAGATGCTGATTCAGGAAACCTTCCTCTGTCATGAGGGAAAAAACCAAGTCACACCTAGTTGAAGTCAATGGACTTCACCTTGCCCCCTTGAAGAGCTTTTGGTGGGGGATGCACTAAGTGCCTATATCAGTGTTCTAACAATGGAGAAGAAAATTACATCATCATTTATTTAAGGAGCAAAAAGATTAAGCAAAATAGACTTTCTAACAAATATCTTGCTCTACCATATATAAAAAAAAACGGCCTGTATATCAGGTTGAAGTAAAAAACTATTGAACATTTTAATTACTAGATAATAGTCTCTCTTTAGTATGGAACTGTCTCTTTTCCTGGCTAATGTTCTGTATTTTCAGTGGAAATATGACAATTTATTGAAAATGAGATTCTGGTCTTGTACATTTTCATATTTCAGAGGTCAATTTGCATACTAATCATGCACCTCTTCTCTTCTATATTCCACAATATGAACAAGTTCATTCGCAAAATGTGGTACAAATTGACAAGGCATAATAGTTTCTGTTAAAAATACAAATACATGAACACTGTCGAGTTACAGCTTAAAGCAGATCTTTCTTTTTGGCAATGTTAATTTGCAAATAGGGTAGTCACGGAACTGCTGGAGGTCATGGTACAGGCAGGTTTCAGAAGAGGAAAAATTGAAAAAGTGGAGAAATAAAGATGATAGGCAACACCAGAAAGCAGGAAATGGCACAGAGAAAAAAAGATAGAGAAAAAAGAAGTGGAAGGATACATGTGCTAAGGAGAGGGTGGCAAATGAAGGGGAAATGGTAACAGAAACAAGGCTAATGTTCAGCACAGAAGTAAGGATCTCGAAAATAAAAGCTATTCCTTGACCGCTAAATTTTGCTGTTAGACAGAACCAAACGATTCACTACATTGCCTGCTCTGTAAATACCTACTTGCAAATGCCTGCTTTCATTTTTTTTTTTTTTTTTTTTTTAACTAGCTCTTCCGCTGGTGATAAACATTGGATTGACCTGGCTTTTCTAATGCTCTTTTCTGACCAAAAAAACCACAGAAAAAGAAAATTTGGAGTTTTTTCTTTACTCATTCTTCAGTGACACACAAAAACACTAACTGCTCATAAAACACTAAAAAGAAAGCATCGCAGGAGAGTTCTTGCATGGCTGAAAATAAAACCTAAAATCACATCAAAAGTGTTGGCCCAAAGTCATTTTCAGTGAACCACAACTGTTATTTCTCATGCCAGCTGGGAACATAAAAAGATTTTATTAATGCATGATTTCTGCATTTACCTCATATTTCTAAGTTGGAATAAATTAGAAACAGACTTAAAGGCCCCATTCCACAGCATGAAGTAAACAAATGTGTTTTACTATATATGCTTTTCAGAATGAATTAAATTCATGCAGCATTTGTTCTACTTGTCCACAGCAGACAGCTTTCATTCCATACAAAAGTCTGTAAGAACAACAGACAACACAGGGAAGGCTGGCATATAACCCTCAAACAACAACAGTCCCATCTACTTCTGCCTTGTTCCCACCACTGCTGGGTCACTGCACTGAACAACAATGGAGCTAACTATATTTTTTTTAAACAGTAAATAACATTTCTGTGACTGCCAACTGAAAATATAACTTCTATTGAGCATTGCGTTATCAGGCAAGAACACCGATATCTCAAAATTTAACAATAATTTAATGCAGGAAGAAACATGGGAATTAAACTCCATGCTTATCCCTGGCAAAAGCGAAGCAGTAAACAGAAGCAGTACGAGACTGGGGATGTGGTATTCCTGGAAAGCTGCCTGCTGCCCAGAGCTGATTACATCTCATCCTTAACAGTTTCACCTCATAGCTTGTTTGGAGAAGGACTGTCCCACAGGTCAACATGTGTGATCTGTTAACAATACCTAACCAGAAAAGCTTCCACTTTTATAAGCAAGCTGAAATGGGTCTTCACCTTTGGGGGGAGGGGGGGCTTTTGTGAGTTGAAGAGAAGAAAAAGCACTGCTGTTCCCAAACACAAAACCATCAGATTTTTTTCTCTTTGTTCAAAGGGGAGCCCCAAATTCTCCTCCAAAATCAACCTCATGGATCTGAGGTTGGACAGAACTGAATGAAAATTGGGTCAGGATCAGGCCGAAGCTTCTGCCCTCTCTGTGAACAGAAGGGCCCGAAGAATCACTGCACATGCTTCTCAGGCCACTTTTGGCAGCCTCTAGATCCACCACTGGGACAAGTGCTGCATGAAAATATAGCTCAGAAATGCAGTAACTACCTTGTAACAACATCTGAATTGCTTCTGTGAATGATAAAAGCAGATTATGCTACATCAACTACATTTTGCCCAGCCCAGAGTTTCAAAACGTATTTCTATCAGAAAGACTAACCGATGATGCCAACCTCTCAGTGTAATCAAAAGCAACCACCACAGTTCATATGCACAGGACGTCTAGCTATCAATCAGGTCAATAACTTTAAAAAAATTTCATCACCGAAATGGATTTTGGATTAAACCCTTAGAAGGAGCTAGCAAGTCATTATTATGCACACCATTTTGATATTTTTGCTGAGCAGCACTTCACTCTTCAAAAGACCCCAAAGAAGTCAATAAAGTTGAACTAAACAACTTGAAAAAAAAATATACTCATAATCTTACACCTGGGCCAAAACCGCTAAGGGTAACTAACTTCTCTGGAACATCATTTACTTGAAGAAAGAGGCTAAAAGCACCATCAACACTCAATTCTTTTCTCATTTACTGTGGCGAATACCTAAAATGTCCTGGTGTGTATCCAATGGAAATAAAAGGGAACTCTTAAGCTAAGCGTGAGAATTAGCTTAAATTCAGAATTTCCCCACTAATTATGGTTAACACTGACACCTTAAGTATACATGCAATGAACAACATGTTGCTTATATAGCAGTTACTATTAAGGAAAAAATGTATGAAAGAATGAATAAATATGAGAAACAGAGGTGTTTGAAGTTAAATACACAAGCACTCCTTACAAAATATATTTTCCAAGCTGTTTTTATGACAATTTTTACAGACATATGGGAGTTTTAGTAGCATAAGCACAGATTTCCATAAAGAAATTCTTAATCAGATTTACCACGCCTTCATTTCTGTTTCATATCAGTTTTTAACATCAATGAAAATAACCTGGCTGTACTGGTGAAAGACTGGATTCATACACTGGGGTGTTTCAATGCGAGTTATTAATTTACTGACAGCAATTTATGTTCCAAAGGAGACGCACAACACATAATAAACATAATGACATGAAATAAAATAAGACAAAACATTAAATCTTGAGTTAGCCCCTCTGGGATAAATATATTCAGATGTCCTGAACGATTAATGAATCGGGTCATCCATATAAATCTCTCATTTCTTAAGTGGAGTGTCTGTTTAGGTCCCACGTATGTTGCATTTATGAATAACGGAAAGGACTGTATATCTTGTCCCTTCATACTGTGTCTGACCTGGTGTTTTCACTGACAGGGATTCCAGCCGTAGTGCAAATAAGATACATCCCAAATGCAAAAGCAAACACGTAATAAAACTCCATCTATAAGCACAAATTGGAAGGAAAGATAATAACATTTGTAGCAGGCACATCTTAAGGTCACTGAATTCAGGTGTTATGCAAACGTTTTAAACAACCTTTCATTACCATCTTACACACATCCCTCCTAATCATCACTGGCATTAGCAAGCTCCTAAGAAGGTTAACTAATCTGCCCATCACTATTAAAAGTATTGTGACAGTCTAACACCGCTCATTCAAATCAATATCAGATTACGGTACATTTCGAAGGCAGCACTATTTTTCTTGGAGGAAAGGAGATGGCATCTTTCAGGTGTATGTAACCTTTTGACCACTATGTATGTTCAACCAACATGCTCAGCAATACAATATAATTAGTGAAATGCTGTCAATCAGAGAACATTTCTATATACGACCTGGGGGCAAGAGGAACAAGGGGGTTTGGGTACAAATTCTGGCTCCAGTTCAGGAGAGCACTTGAGCATACTCCTGAGCTAAGCACTGAGGGTCTTTAAAGCCACTAGACCGTAAGCAAATGCTTAATTACAGAATTAACTATTTTCAGAATTCAATCCAAAGAGCTTGATCTTGCAGTAGATAAACACTCTCAACTACCATTATAGGGAGAGTTGTTAACGCTCGGTGCTAAAGTGACTGAAAAGTTTGGATGTGCACGTGCTAGCTGGAAACCATGTCTCCGGCATTACGGAAGAGGGGCAGAGCTGTGCCAAGGCTGAAGATCGGTTGCTCCTCTTCCCTTTAAAACAAATCCAGCGCTTTGAAATGTGGTACACCCCCTTTTATCCCACGAAGATAAGAAATACAGATAACCTCCAGGGTAAACCTTCAGAAGGATGAAAAACTCAGAAATCCCAAAAGAGGAAAAAAGCTTACGATCATAAAGTAGGTTTGAAAATATTATCCTCTGTGGCCAGGGTAGTTTGTCTGGGGTGACTTCTGCAAGCAGAAGTGGATTGTAAGTGTTTTAAGTGAATTCTAATGAAACACCCCTTTTCAGCCCTACCTTGCTTTTAGCAGCATTATTTCATTATTATTAGCGTTCAAGTTTATTAATTGTCCATTGCATGCCTAAAAGTACTTTTGGGGAGCTATAATAGCAGCACTTTCTGTGATGGAGGGAAGACTTTGTTAGCACTTAGGCACTTGAAATGTGTTAAGTGGTTTGAGAGTGGTGCAACTTGAGCCCTGGGTGAAAGTGTAAGTAGATTCCAGAATATCTGACAAGCGGGATTTAGACACAAAATTTTAACAAGTGTACACTAATGCAGATGAATGTCAAAACAGAAAGGAGATATATCACCCTCGAAATGGCAGATTTTTTTTTAACTGCTTGAGACTTTAAAGAATGCATATTTGATTGCTCATTAAAGTGATCATTGTTATAGAGTTTCTTAAGTGCATTACACTGCCTCTTCGCAAGATTTTCTATCCAAACCGTTCAACTGTCTGTCTGTTCTGTTTAAATAACATTTAAATTATTTAACAGAAAACTGGTGCAGTCTAGTGACCAAAAGTTCAAAAAAACAAGCAGAACTTCTAATGAATAAATTGCAGGAGCAATTTGAAAACTGTAGGGCTTAAAGAACATTACAAGTCTCATTTGAGGAAAAAAATCTCCTCAAAGAATACTATTTATCATTTCAAACACATTTCCTTGCCTGCTGAGGAAGGAAGGAAGGAAGAAGTCAGAGATCTTTAAGACTGAGCAAGTGGATGAGATTTTGTTATGAGAATAGATTGCACAATCGCAGTAGCCCCAGCCTCAACCTTCAAAGCTCAAATGTTTCCTGTTGACAATTTGTGTACATCAGAGAGGCCAAAAGCTTAGTACACAACAGCAAAAAATAGGACCAGAAATACAGATTTTTAAGATTATGTATACATCTTTCCCTCCTTCTTCATACATATCCATTGTGCCATAAATGCATTAACCTGTAAGAAGATACAGTCTCTATCCTAACTAAAAAGTAATCAAGAAGCTTGTCTATAGAAATAATGGCAGTAATGCAACACATACGTATCAACCCCAAAATTAAAATTTTATCTTCCATAGCTTGTCTAAATAGGAATCCTTTTAAAAAACTGTGTTTAACCATGGAAACCAAACTGTGAGAATCTGGCCCTTCATGCCTGTTAAATCACTGGCACTAAGACAGGTCAAGGAAAAGGTAAGGAACAACTGAAAACAATCTGAGGATACTAATTTACAAAAGATGGTTTCTATATATTTTCTCTCATGGATTTCTTGTTAATAATTCACAGGAACTACAGCTGAAGTTCAGTATGCAGTATATTACATGCGAGCGTGCAGCATTACAGAATCTGCTTCCATTCTAGGAAACACTGATGAATCCAGCAAGGGTCGCTCATTTTAAATGCAAAGATTAGTTCTCAAATTACTAGAAAATTTCAAAATAGAGGAAGCTTTTGCAATATGTTTACATCTTCCTCCTAAAAATGTGGAATTACTTTTCCACAAAAGCATACTATCTTGAGCACCACTGTGAAACTCAGCCGTGGCACTGAGATAGCTTTCCTAGTCAAGTAAAGGTTATATTTTTCAAAAAATGGCATTCACACAGATGGCAAGAAATAAGAGATTTACTTTTAGATTCCTAGTTTTTCAATTATTTTGAGTACTGCAGACTTGGATTCACAAAGAGTAAGACACTTGGCTTTTCCTAATATTTCCCAAGTATATACAAAACAGGTGGTAATATTATTATACTACCTGTCAACTTCTTTGCAATGACAAAATTTACTGTTCCTCTACTGGTAAGAACTAATATTACTCCAAAGATATGTTTATTCAAAACATTTATGTTCTTCATGAATATACTTTTTTTTTTGTAATCATACCGTTTTTCAATTTAGGTTGCATCCAAATTAGAGGAAATTTTATAAGTGGTATCTATAGTCCCATAAGTTGAGCACAGCCACATGCTGAGCATGACCCCAGTGGACTACAATACCTTATTTAGCCCTTATTCTCAGCAGGCCTGTACGGGTACAGCTTCAGGCAGATTTGGGGCAGCTAAGGATTTCTTGTTTACAAATTAGTATTTACATTAAGTTTCTTCAGTTTTTACTAAACCGTAATTTATAGATTGGAAAACAAATCATCATCTGATTAAATTTAGAGACCGAAGTCGCCATTCTAGTAGTGTCACTACTGCACCCAGAATGACATCATCACATATTAGTAGAAGTACAATATGAAATCTCCAATGTAATAATTTTAAAATACTCATGACTGGAAAGAAAAGGATATGAATAAAACTTTTCTGCGTGCATGTGATATCCAGGGCATTGCTGTTGGTCAGTTTGCTGTTGACAAGCCAGGATACTGACAAGTCAGGCCCCTGGCTTGCAGCATACGACTAATGGCACCGAGTCCCCGTCCTCCTTGTTTCTAACCTTCATTAATCCACAAGACAGCCATGCCATCAGCATCAGTCTTTCAGGAGGCTGCCGACTATTCGACTTTCTGTCTTACAGGAGTTATTACCGAGCTATTTGCCGTTCTGGTCGTGTACTGGGCTTACTGAAACACTCGGGTGTGGGGCCTAGAGGACAAGGCGTAGCCAGTACAGAGAATTTTGCACAGCCACACTACATGAGTTTAGCACTTAGACCAGTTTACTTCGCAGGGCAAGCCTAACACAAAGTACAGTAAAATTACATGAATGTGTATTAAATGAGACCAAAAAAAAAAAAAATCTTTTCCTGAGGAAAACAGATTTAATGACACTTCCCACTAGTCAGGGAAACAAAAAGGACCAAGATCCTGAACACCGCTATGGAAAGCCGAGGGTGGCAGTAACAGAAACATCGTTTTTCCTATTTCTCCCTCTCAGCCCATGATGACCTCCGCACTTGCAGGGCTGCGAGCTGGCTGTGGCTTACCCCAAGGCAGGCTGCTGGGAGAGCCACAGCTCCAGACCCGCTTGCCTGCAGCTCTCGAAGCTCGCAGGGACACATTCGAGCTTGCTTCCAAACCCCGGCCCTGCCGAAAGGCCGTTTTTCACATTTGGTGGCAGTGTTTCTCAAGTCTGTCACCATCCACCTCCCAGCCCGGCCCTCCACCACCCTCCGCAGCGAGTCCAGACGCTGAGCACAGCAAATGGCATCAGGGAACTGATCCATCACGAGACAGACACGGGGAAAAACTATGCTTTTTCAGCTGTCAGGCATGCAAAATGTCTGTCACAAGAGGCTGTGCTGGCCAAATGGGTTTTCCCTTTGGTTCGAAAGGTGAGATCTCCATCCAAAGCGGAGACCTTCTGCAGGGTATTCCCTGCAGAGTGCTGGCTACAAACCCAGCTGCAAACGGCACGGCAGCTGCACGCGGCCTGCTCTTTCCCTTGGTAATACGTACAATCTGGCTTTGCGGGAATAAAGAAAAACTTGCCTAGCTACAATCTGGCCTTTTTATTTCTTTATACCATTCACCGTACAATAATAGCAGTTTTCGGTATCAGCCTCCCTCAGTCAGGGCTTAAACCTTTGCAGATGCCAGCAAATCTTACATTTCACTTCCATGTGAACTGCAGAAGCCAGCAATCCTACCGCAGCTTGTTACACATTTCCTAATGTTAACCTGTGCAGTTTTGAACAAAAACAGAAATTGTACACGTGTATTTGAAAGGAGGCTGCAACCCACTGCCAGCTCCCCGTTCGGCTGCGGGCAGCACGCCTGTCCCCATGAGGACCTCTGCATACATGTTCAGATACAGACCTGGCACACAGAAGGCAATGGGTCAGAAATACCACCTAAGCACCAGTTGTCGTATTTCTCTCCTTTGCGTCTGTGCAGCCTGTTTTCTTTACATAGCTGTAAAATTCAAGCAAGGGACAGGCTTATTGAAACTTCAGATGTGTCTGTCAAACAAACCATTTAAAGACTTGTTACTATACGATATCAATTCAGTAACATTCCTTCAGCTCCCAGAGCTTACCTACTTTGGGTAAATGAGACAGACTACCCACAGCTTCCCAACACAAAATCCAAACTCTTTCAAAGCCTAGTGTTGCTATGATAAAATGCACATGATGTATGCACTGGTGCTGTTCATGATGTATGCAAGTAGCAAAGTCTACGCATATGATGTATGCAAGTGGGAAAGCCCCGTAACCCCGATTGCTTGGAGGAACTTGTATTTTAGAACCAGGCAATAATCAACGGTTATCAGAAGCGATGTCTCCTTGTTATTGCTCTTTGCTTTTTTTTGCAGGCACCTGGGTTTGCCTTTTATACGATACCACCAGCTGTAGAGGAAGTCACAGTAGTTACAGGCGTCTTTACTCTCCCTGGACACGAACACATCCTAATAGTTTAAAAATTCTCAAACCCTAGATAAACCTTAGCCCTTGGAGCATCCTTCTGTGCTCTTCTCTACGGCCTATCACGTGACTAAAACCTGCTTCAAAGCAAGTACAACACTCCTCCATAACAACGCACTCCTGCTGCTTTTAGAAGTGGATTATGTGAATTTGGGAACATGCTGGAGCCTGTGTGATGAGCCCCCGTGCCCGGGTGTGGGGGGATGCTGGGGCTGCAGCGGAGCGCACAGGGCTGGGGCAGCTCAGCTCCTTCCCCGCACCAGAGGCTGGAGCTGAACCGGGTTGTGCTGTGGCTGCGGGCTTCACCGGCCCTACAGGCTGCGTCTGCCTTAGGGAAATCAGCTCTGGTATAACTGCATACCAAGAAATGGAAAGTAACAAAAGCATGTTAAAAAAATGAAGAAAAAAGCGGCACCTGCAGCAATTTAAGTTATCCAAGTTCTCCTTAACGGTGGCTGCAGTTAATAGTTCCAGCAAGTTCACGTACAGAGATACAGGACTCTGGCACAGGAAAGTCTTCGTTCTGTGTTCACTTCTAGGTTTGATGCACTACTGTTCTCCCAAGAGAAAGGGCAGTTATTTTTTTATCTCGTCCAGGAGAGTTGTGGCTGAATTACTGAACTACAAATATAGGTGCTTGTGTGAAAAGAGATAGCTTGCCAGCCCACAAAGCAAGTTTAAAATGGCTGGGGATCCCTGAAATCACGCATTCAAACCCTGGCAGGGCTGCTTCAAGCCTTCAGCTTTCTCAGCAAAGTAAACTGCAGAAGGTGCGTTTCAGGGCATGGGATCTTCCTCACCCAGATGAAAGCGAGGAGAAAGGTGGGGGGCTGCCAGCTGCTTCGGACAGAGCCGTGTCAGACCAGCCATATCCCCCAGCCCCGCGCTCTCCAACTAGGAGCAAAGTCGATTCCTTTTCTCCCGGGTAATGCAAATGGAGATGGAGAAATCATTAAAAGATGAGAGGGATGGTGGGGAAGTAAATACATGTTATTACCAAACTCTATTTAGTGGTAAAGAAAAAAGATGAGTGAATCTGAAGGTTTTATGCATCTTTAAAGCCAACGCTGGTGTCCTCCAGACTCTCATAAGCCAACCCTGGTGTTTTAAACACAATCATAATATACCTATACATTACCTCTCTGTCACTGCATCTGAATCATTAATGTCACGATGAAGAAAACAGTCTTACTTCCTAGGTAATTACTGTATATCTATTAAAATGAATTAAGTCTCTATTGAAAATGCTTGTTTGTTCCATATCCATCCTGTTAATGTGCATCTTTTCCTTCATTATATCTGGTAAAATGTCAAGCCCGCTATGTTGGGGAAATCAATAATTAAATAGCTTTACAGTAATTACTCCAATAACACACATTCTTGCCACTTAACAACACAAATTAAATCCACTAAATTAAAATTTACACTAACAGACAAAGATAGGCATGTCAAGCACTAGCCCTCAAAGACTGTCTATACTGGTCAGAAAGTCATTACACCAAGCGACAAGTCTCCTGCAGAATATTTTACGGAGTATTTTATTTGCTCATTTGTCTTTATCATCAGTGTGTTTCAAGGTATGAGAGGCGAGTCAATACAAAAACACGGCAAGCAGCAGCTGTAAGGAAAAAGAGTGTGCTTTTCTCATACGGCACAAACAAATTGAAATCATTAGCAAATAATTTCAGTGTAGCTGACCTCCCTGCACCTGATCCAGTATTTACAGTAAATGTCTACATAGAGACATATGTAATATAATTTTTAATATATAAATACAAATAAAATATTTTCATGTATTTATTTATAAGCATACATTCACTGCTCTGATTACACATATAATCAGATGCATAAGATACTAGGCATTTTTCTTATTCTAGGAGTTTTTTTTTTTTTTAAATGAACTGAACGCTGCTCATTTCATTATTTATCTGAGAATTAATATTTTGGCGTATTCTAACTGAAGAAAACCAATACGTGCAAACAGGTGCAGCTGCGGACACGTAGGCACGTTCATCCTGGGTTACACGAAACGCTTAAATTGCAATAGCTCACTCCACCATTATTAATCCCAGCCTACAGGGGAGACCGATGGCAAATTTTTAATACCATGGGTTCATGGACACAAACCATAACAGAGTTGCATAGCTAAAATAAGGAAGCCTGTCCTCTCCCGCCCACCCTGACTGCTTCCTTACTCCTGCGTCACTTCCACTTCAACGTAGCCTCACGGTAAAATTGATTTGGGATCGGAAAGGCTAATTTTAATCTCCATCATTACCATTCTCCATTTCCCTGTGGCTGGAGTGAGGATAAGGGCGGGCAGGAGCCAGGAGTGTCAAACTGCTGCTTGGCAGGGTTGCGGAGACAGAAATTACAACCTGGCAATCCAAAAGCTGAGGTATCTGGAGTCTTGCTGAAGGACCAGCTCCAGATGTTGTGTTTTCCTTTAGACCAAATTCTTTATCCAAGCAGTAATTTTAATGGCTTAGTCATATCTGCTGAGATATGAACATTTTCAGATTCTCATTTTAGAATAACTAGTATTTTGGCCTTGCCTACCTCAGGGAAAACACTTCTTTTTTCTACAAGGGGAAGAAAAATAAACAATCTGAAAACCCAACTGAAGTCACAGCACAGGCAAGAATCCTGCAATTACTTAAAAAAAAAAACAAAACAAACCAAACCAAAAACCTGACACAAGTATACTACATTCAAACCTACTCTCATTTTAACTATCACTTCTTCATAGTTTGTAATAGGTATCTGTGCCCCATACGTGGAGTTAACCAGCAAACCCAAATTTCCCAATTGCACTGCAGTATATATTAACATTATATTGATTTTCATATTATCATATATATAGAACAATTTCATTTATTGAACATCATTGCCTAGGCTTGAGCACTGAGCACAGATGGATGTAGGGGTGACTTCAAGCTCTCTGTTCAGCGCAATGCTGCTCACGGGGAAGCTTTGCGACGTGCTTCTACAACAAATTGGAGATCTGGGCCCACAGAGTTATTTAGGCTTTTCTCTCATTTATGGCAAAGATTAGATTCTCTCATTTTTTTAGTTCAGCTAAGCCACTGATATTCAATTTTTGCTGAGAAGTTTACAAAATAATCACTTGACATTTCACAAAATATCACAGTATTCTTCCTTATAAAAAAAGCCTTGCTCAAGCCTTAGGTAAAGGAAATGGATGTACTAGACCAGCGCTGCCTATAGTCTAAAGCCTTCAACCCATGAACCCTTTGGGGAGCCAGCCACAATTCCTTCTAATCTTATTGACTGAACCTTCACCAACGATGACCAAGTTAATTTCAAGGCTGCTGGTTTATGCAAGGATATACAACATTATTTTAGAAGTTTACATGAAAAAGCTTTAGGTGAGATCGAGTGGGACACACAGAGAGCAGGCAGAGCTGCTGTCTTGTCTCTACCACTAGCCTCGCTATCCTGGATGTTTCTATTTTCACTCCGCGTGGGGTGACTGCTCATACTTAAAAAGTGTTTTGGCAGTGGGGAAGTGATTCCCTAGAAGAATCTGAGAGTGAGCTCTGCTGTCATTGAACCTGAAGAAAGTGCTCTGCATTAGGGTGACTGATCCTTGAGATGAGGGCGTTTCACATGCTAAGTGTACTTTCAATATCACACAGGTCAGGAAGGGCTAAGAGGTGCGGAAGAGACCAGAGAGGGAGTAAAGAGTAATCACAGGGAGAAAGGGGGGGGAAAAAGAAGCAAAAAGATCAGAGGTATCTGCTGTGAAAAGCACTGCGTTATCTACTGATGCTTAACATAGCTATCACACAGAGCACTACTCATATCTTTTTTATAATACATATCTTTTTTTCTTTGTATGCTCCAATTTATATTTAACAAGACCTTTCATTCACCCTC
This sequence comes from Mycteria americana, assembly GCF_035582795.1. Lineage (NCBI taxonomy): Eukaryota > Metazoa > Chordata > Aves > Ciconiiformes > Ciconiidae > Mycteria > Mycteria americana. The sequence continues at coordinate 124,343,792 of NC_134367.1, forward strand.
TCTGCACCCAAATAATAAAAATAAAAAATCAGAAAGAAAGCCCCACCGGGACTCAAATAAGCTAACACTTATATACTTTTGATGTTAGGGTAAAGAGACCAACAAAATCACGGTCTCTTGACCTACATGGGAAGCACTGCTATTACGCTGAGACAGCATAGGAAAAAAGATAAAATGCTTTCCCTTGAAACAGCTATGAAATAATGCAGACTTTGCTGTGTGCTAAATGTATAGCTACCGCTGCTCTGGCAAATGCTGGTGTGTTTTTATCCCCACATATTGCTTCATGAGACAAAACTTAAAAAATCCAGGAAAACACTTGAAATGAAGCTGAAGTTGAATCTTTTCTGCCTGTTGAGTTTCGTTGCTAGATAGATGTTTGACATCTCCCTTGACTGCATCTGTGTTCATCTAATCCATTATTCTCACCCAGATTTTAAATTGTACATTAATTAAGTGGATATGGCAGCAGCTTCTGAACTGGTGCCCTGATTGTATTACAACTGGGAAATGGGATTGTATCAGCTTTCAAAAAATATAAATAGTGTGCGAGATTTGTGAGTTACGAGTTAGCCATGGATACTAAATTAACAACAGATAACTGAAATGTACCCTTTTCATCATATTCATCCAGAACAGTAAGAGAGAGTGCCAAACTGCCATCAGTTGCACAATTTTCAAAACAAAAACATACTGTCTGGATGTCTGGTATTTGTATCACATCATGCTACTTGTAAGCTATCTGTCATTTTGGGGCATGCTTTTCTCAGATTGGAATCTCCTCTGCCCTCTCCAGATAAAGCAACCCTCTCTGCACATACACACTTATTCTCAACAGAATGGACATTACTTAGGAGGGCAAGAGCATCTTATTGAATGTTGTTCTAGCCAAAATAACAGCAGTCATCGTGGACAAGCATCTACGGTAGCAGAGAGGTGATAGTAAAGACTGCCATACCTTTATATGCATGTACAGGACAGAACTGATAGGTTTTTTCCCTTGCAGGATTATTGAGACTCCCGAAATCATTATTTAGCCAACTTAAGAACAGTTTACTCAGTCACAGAAGAACTATTTAATATTTATGGAAGTAATGGGCAAAGACAACAATTGCATCTTATTAGCTCTTTAGATAATGTTTATTCCAGAGCTGGGAATAACCATATGTTATTGCCCTGCAAATGAGCGATGCAAACCCAAAGCGCCGAGCATAAATTCTCTGCCTATTTAACTGAGCCAGTTTCCAAATCCTGCCCCGGGGAGCCCTCCTGACCTGTGGCCAACAGGCCCGCGTCCTTAGCTGTAGCTCGATGGGCTGAAGCATGGCATCAAAGTAAGTGGCAGGAACCCAGCTCAGCCTTCCCCATAATTTGGCGTAGTCGGACTGCTACCTAAAGTAAGGATCTCCTGAGCCCGTCCCTGTGCTGGCATCTGATCTAGCACACGAACGTAAAATGTGAGTCAGTTGTGTCAGCCCATTTCCCAGCTTTGTACCCAAATCTCAAGCACTATCATTGAGTGCTAGAGACTACAGTGCAGCTCCTTGCTTTGGCTGAAAAGAAAACTTTATAGCTCTTTTTTGAAATAGCGTGAAAGTCATGTCAAAATGAATACGCCTAGAAATGGGAAACATATTAGTGAATGTTAAACTTCGCACAAAAGAAAAAAAAAAAGGAGGAAAAAGCAATTTTTCCAGATTTTCTGTGCATTTTTTTAAGGTATGCATTTTCCAGGTATCACAACAAATACTAAATATAAATCATAATTAAACCTTGTGGTGGTCCTGCAAGACGTAATAAATACCTAACATGGCATGCTCTCAGTTTTTACATTGGTAAAGAATACGTTCATTTTTTAACTACACTGTGTCATTTATTTCAGATGCAAAAGAAGAAAAGAATAACGTGTACTCCTAAAAGCACACCAAATCTGTACCTTTTCAGTCCCTGAGTTGGTGGTTACGGCAGGTTCCCAATAAAGGGGATTATGTGGGGTGATAGCCTACCTAGCCACAATGTAGAGCTATAAAGACCAATGAAAGAAATTCTTTGTTCAAGCCAGTTCTTAAAAGTAATGATTACAGAAAATGCAATCTTGCTTTTTACATTATTAAGTGGTCCCTTCGAGCAGTGGGATGGAGCTGTAATTTTTTCTAATTAAAACATCATTATTACCCTATGCGTACTGTTTAAAGGAGCTTTAAAATTTCAAGGTTTCTGAAGAGAATCCCTTATTCTTTCTGCCTACTTATCAACTGCAAACTACACATACCTTTTATACTGCCAGTGAACACCTAGGATTCATTCAGTCCTAGTGAGCAGCATGCTTATACTGACTGTCCAATTTTTATAGTTAGATGAATATTTGGCTAATAGAGTTTGTCTGAAGCCAAATTAGAAATCAAATAAATGATAATATTACATGTAATCATTTTCTGTGGCTGATAGCTTAATAATAAGGACCCATTTGAATGCTATGCCAACTCCATAATCCCACAAAATTGAATACATCGAAATGCATACCTCCTCTATTATATTTAGTTAGCAACTTGCTAATATTGTTCATCTGTTCCAATATTTTCCTAAAATCCTCTGCTTGGAACAGGGCATTATTTTATGATTGAAAAATCAGCAAAAATAAAAGGAGCAGGTGTTAACCTCAACAATCACAGACCAAATGTAACTATAAACGCATAAAGTACTCATTTTTTAAAAATTACTTTTTTCATTTCTCTCCATTTGTTGAAATCCAAGTTTGGATACACCAAGACGTTGCCAATTAACCTAACACACACAGCAGAATGATCACTTAGCTCTAAGCAAATTATTCATATTATGCATTACATCCCCGTTCATATTTACTCTACAGCTTTACATTTGGACATAGCCAATAACCTCCTCAGTAGCATTAACCGCTCTGATATTTATAAATCCAGATCAAACAGGATGGACTGCAGTAGGAATCCACTGATCAAAACACCACCAGGCTTCACATTTCTACTTTGCTCGGTGGTTTTATCAAATATCTGCCAAGAACTTGTTACTTCTAAATGTCGATTACCGAAGGTGGTTTATCCGGTGTCAGAGTCACTGGCACGTAAGTGATTCTAAAATAACTACTTGCCTTTCGTTTTAAACAGTGTTAAAAAAAAATGCTGATGAGAAACTAAAACAGCATGTGGAAAATGAGTCTGTGAAAGAGGAGGAGGGGAGGCGGATCTGCCAGGGCGGCAGCTCTGAGGAAGGGGCTGACCTTACTCCACTTAAATGGGTAAACCCTCCATGGGTAAATGTAAGCTGGGAGAGGAGAAAACAAACAAGCGAGAGGGACTGGTATCACATTAAAACTGGGTGAAGAAGGCGGTTACAAACATGAGGCTGGAGAGCAAGACTAGGATTGAGTCTGGGTACAAAGACCATGAAGAGAATTGGGAGCCTCACAAGCACTGACTTTGCTTGAGCAGGCAGTGGGAAAACCAACAGGGCAGGGATAATTAGGGGACATCAAAACAGTCCAGGTTAGGGCACCAGGCAGTTTCTCCTGCAGGGTGCCTGGGGGAGAGAAGTCACCGCGGTATCTCGCCGTGCTTGTCTACCAGCAAATACCCCTGAGAGGCTCTACCGGTGCCTCTCTAGTGCTGCATCGTGTCAAGGCTAACAGCGACTTCTGCCACCAGCTCCTCTCTTAGCCAAGTACAGAGGGCCCTGGTGAGTAACAAAAGGCATCAAGCGGATGCCTCATCACAGTTTCTTCTTTTAAAACCCTAGGCAGCTGCATTTAAAGACCTATGCAAAAGAACACCAGAAAGGCTGTCATCACTAAAAAAGTTAAGAAATGCATGAAATAAACGGCCCATACAACCTTCTTTCAGCTCCCTTCTCCATATGCAGCTGTCGTGGCAACCCAGAACACGAGCGATACAAGGCAACTGGATTCATACTGGAGAAATGCTCTTAACGTCAGCATTTCTTAATTTTTGACTGCTTTGCAACCATAATAAAGCTTGCTTCTTTCAAACATTGAGGGCCATTTTTACGTTCTTTAGTAGGGGGCTTCTGAATGCCGTAATTACAGTGTGGCATGTGCAATATCCCATTTGTTGTACCCGCTCTCTAAGGCTTGGTATTGAAATTGAAGCCCCTTGAGATCTTCAGCCTTTTTGTTACAATGTATGTAATCTTTTCTAATATGAACTTATATGTAGGTTTTGTAGCATAAAATTCCTTCAGGCACACACTAATGCTTTTTCCTCCTGGACTAAATTGTTGGAATGAGCTGCTTTGAGAGCTGTCACAATGACATAAAACACTTAGTCTATCTGCCTCTTCCTTCACCGCCAGTGGGCAATATTATTTCATAAACAGTCTACTTCGCGGCTGATGTTGCCCACAGTAAAAAAAAGCCACAAAGCCAAAAGGCAGTCTTTTCAAAACATACATTTTAAGCATCCCATAAGGTCTAACCACATGTACAGTGTCACATAAAAATAATGGGAATATTTTTACACTACAAATTAAGTAGCTGGTGGAAGCAGAGGAGAAACAGTGGCAGAACAGTTATGGCATCTTGCTAGAGATGCAGAGGGTTTTTCCAGACTCGTGGCAAAAATACCCCCCCTACCGACACAGCCGTAATGGGCACACATGTCCATGGCCTCACAGAAATTGTAGCTTAACCAAGTGAGACAGTCTACTGCCACCTCAGAGGCTTTAACCTTCTGATCATGAATGCAGTCAGGGGGTACTTATACAGGCTGGACTCATCCTCAAATATGAAAAGTAGTTTTCTGCCAAGTCAATGCTTCTCCAAAAGTAACCACTTTGTAGATCGCTCTGCTTTTTGTGAAAAAGACCCTCTTCCAAGAGCGGACAGCGTCAACCCAAACCAGCCATGGAGCATCCACCACTCCAGCGCCTTAGGGAAGGAGCTGCTCATCATTTCCTGCTCTCGTTCTTTGTGCTCGGGACTCCCAAATCACACCACAGCAGCCCTGGCACTGTAGAGTATTCCCTTTTTTTCTAGCACACTATGAAAACCACGGGGCCATGGCCTAAAAAGACATCTGAAGGAAACTTACTATAAAGAGCGTCAGTGACTTTTCCGACACAAAGCCTTTTCCCCTGAGATGTTGCCTTTTTCCCCCAGAGAAAAGGAACAAAAAAAGAACAGAAACAAAACCAAATAATACATATTTGCTCAGTAACTTCTGCGGATGGATCTTTAACCAGATCATCTGAAATGGTAAATTACAACCGAACTTTGAAAATATTTTTCTTTTACAATAATATACGTATCTTCACCCTCTTGCTCATGAATGTAGTATCTACCTGCCTGCAACCGCATAGAAACAACTTTAAAAGCCAGCAATATCTTGATCCTGCTTTACTCAAATGACTGCTGCAATCAAAAGGAAAGCCAGAAGTAGATGAAAACCTATACTCACTAATGCAATAACAATAATTCTATAAACATATTAACAATTTCCTGCCTCACTCTTAATTTTATTTTCTCTCCCTTATATTCATTTAGAAGGATAATTATATCATTTGTTATTCTGTCTAATCTTTGTTGAGCATACAGGCTAGGAGAAAGACAAATGAGATTGCTGGCATTTAGACAAAAAGGCAGATACTGTGGGACATAATTTGGGTATAACAAATTATTAGGCAGGTACATACTTGTAATTGGTACTTAGTTCTGCACGCTTATTACAAATGTGGTTGCATTTGTAATGGGTCCACAATGTGCTTCCAGCTATTACTCGAGAGAGTAAATCTTACTCAGGCCAGTTCAACAGAATTCAAGGCAAACTCTTCCACGATTAAAGCTCGCAGAAGTCAGTGCTGCATGAGTTGGGATTGATCAATATGTTTGGTGTCATTTATGGGTTTTTTTGGTTTTGTTTTTGATCGGTGTTTGTTTTGGGTTTTGTTTTTACTTTATTACTTCAAATTAAATTTATCTGCAATTTCATTTGTAGAAACTGGAGACAAAACATTAAAACAGCATGCTTTCAAATAAATCCTAATTACTCACAAATGCAAATGCATCAACTAGGCTTGGACATGCAATTAGATAGCTAATTATTATAAAAAAAGACACTTGCAGATTGTAATACACGCTGTCAGGTCCTGCATTCACAAAATATAATATCATCTTCGAGTGGCCTGGGAAGAAGCTTTCGCTATTTTTCACAGTATATAAATGATGGATGGAGTCACTGGGGGGATCGATAAGAGCCTGCCACAGTGGGAGGTGGCGATGTGTCACCTCGCGCTTTCCCTGGCAGGAGCTTACAAGAGAAATGGCAGGACTGGGGCGCTGGTTAGAAACATTTCTAAGTTGTGACCTTCTCCTGGGTGCTGCCAGCTGAACCCAGGCTCCCACGTGAACAATGGGGAGACCGTAAGAACTGGGCAAGAAGCACATTTGCCAGTTCCACAATTTCAGTATTCTTTTTGCTTTGGGATTTTGAAAGAGGAGTTCCACTGAAATTAAAATATTTTTACAATTCTGCTTGTCTGCAAAGAAACTTCCTTGTGAAATCTTTCCTGTATAACGGTCTTATTCAGATCACAGGCCTACCCATAATCCTTCGAAGGCCTCATGTCTCTTCTTACAGTCACATAGCCCGACCCAGCCACGCCACTCCAATAACCACCCGCTGCGAGCAAAGCTGGGAGAAAGGGAAACCAAAGCTCTCCAGAGTAAATTTCCATTCCTAGGCTGCTAAAAGAGCATAGAGCTGACACAGAGGTAATAAAGAAGAAACCTTCTCTGCATGAGCCACCAATCAGCAGAATATGATTAGACTGAGATCATGATAAAAACAGATTTGCCCAAAAAAAGATTCTGCAGAAGCAATAACTCGCTAACAATACACCTCACAAGCTGCTCACTTGCTGATGTGAGAGAGATCTTAATCCTCCTAGAAAAATCACCGGAGATGAATAAAAAGCTGTGGTTATTTTATATGTTATTTTAAAGCATTTTCCTGTTGATAAAGTCTCCACGTTTCCAGATGCTTTTGAGACTTTATCTATCATGGCTCTGATAGCAATTAAGAGAACGCTACATGAATCCTTCTGACATAAGTTACCTTTTTGTGCCAGGATTTTGCCATGTAACATTTCCAGCTGCATTCTTTTTGAAATGCTATTACCGCTTACAGAAATGTAAAACAAATCTGTCATTTACCTATTTTTCACTGTACCAAACACACAAAAAGTATAAAACACTGAAAGCATTTTAAAGCATTCCTAATTCGCTTTGCCTACAAGAACCTAAAACAGTTTTCCAGATCAGCCCATGAATCGAGCATCAATATAAAATACAGATGGGCAGTGCTATTTGGCATGCATCCACACCAGCCAACTTCCCCGTCGGACCACTTCTTTCACCCAGTATTTTGTAGCCTGTGGCACTGGCGTGAGACTGCTTCAACTGACTGATTCAGCTCATTCCCAGAGTTACACATTAGAAAAGGCAACAATGGTAAAAAGCATGAGCAGAGACAGGGGCAGGAGAAGATGGGAGCCAGACGATGAGCCTTGGCATAAGAGTAAGTTTAGCCCAGCGATCTCAGCAGAGGCAACTGTGGCAAGATGGGATTTCTCATAAATCCCTTTAGATCCCGCACGGCCGGTGTGAGTGCATTCAGGAGAGAGAAACGCTAACGTCATCTGCGCGACCTAGGTGGCACTCAACGTACCTGACGGTATTTCTGCCCTTCGGGATTTTTTTTTAAAAGCACTCTCAGGGATTTCTCTGTGTATAAACCCCTCACAACTCACCTGCCACTTTTAAGGCTGTGCTTTGAAGCAGCTACTCAAAATAAATAATATTCTACTGCATGAGTAGCCCTATTATAAGCGAGGAGACCATACATAAGGTGAAGTAGATCGCTGTGATTAAAGGACTGCAGCACTTTTTCCTTAATCAGCAATTCACAGTCCCTTTGCTTTTAAGGTATACAGTACCATGGCTACTCTAACTACAGCATGAGATACTTTTCCTCTCAACAGCTCCTTTACTTCTGGTTCCCCTTTTTTCTCACTCACGCTTTCATATTATTTCTGTTTTCACAAAGCTCAACTGGCTACGAGACTAACTTCTGTTCTTATTCCAATATTCTGGGGTGTCATATGATTTTTTGTTTTTCAAGATAGGAACGAAGTCAAATCATACCAATTCCAGCCACCACAAACATAGAGGAAAACAGTTACAGTCAGGAGCCATGGGGAAAAAAAAACCCTCAAGGTGCTTGAAATACTATATAGACAGGTTATATACACTGTGCCCTATCCCTGCTGAAATCTTTGATTGTTTAGGCAGCAGTCTATGTCAAAATCCATTTCAATAATACCCTAACTGGCTCAGCAGCCTCCTCTCATTTAGTAGATTCAATCATTTCTTGCTGATGGAAGGTAGAAATCACAACTAGAAGATGCCATTTACAGTACATTTCTCCCATGACTGTAATGTTTTATCACTTACAATCTTTTGGACAAGTTTCCATATCTTGCTCAATGTGTCATGAAAAGGGAAAACAAACATGAGGCAGCAGTGGTGGCAGCTTTGTCATATCTTTACTGAACTCATTAATCAACGTTTGTACTGTTAGTGAACCAAAAACCAGGCAGGACAGCAAAGGCCAGAATGCTGGCTGCAGCCTTGGAGCCTTTTTTCCCCCAACATAAATAATCTGCCTGTATTTCATACATCTATTATTCAATTATTAAAATACTGCACTGTAATTCATATTTTATGAGCCCAGAGCAAAACCAGGTTAATTGGTTTGTGTCAGATTATGAGTCTAATCCAGAAACTCCAAGCAGTCAAGTCAGATTAGCAGTACTTCATTCCTTTCTCAGAAAAATCCATTACACTGAAAGGTCCTGATCCTGTACAGTTGAAAAGTATGGGAAAGCTGTCATTAAACAGAACGAGAACACTTTCAAATAATAAAACCCATTCCATCTCTGTTGCAGTAGGAAAGAAATATATCTAATCAAAAGTAATCTAAAATGTTTCACATATCTCTTTTCTTGAAAAACAATCAACCACAAAACAAAAAAACAAACACCCTCCCCCCCTTAAAATATTTTGAAAACATTCATTTATAACAGAAAACATTCCTTTTCAGAGTGCTTTAGGGCTATATACATATTTCTGGCTGGATAAGTAGATTATTGGAACTGATTTTCTTTCCCTGCACATTCTGTACACTAAATTGAGGAGGAGGGAGATCTGGTGGGTTTTTCCAGTAAGAAGCATTCAATTCAAGGAACGCCTTCTGATGTGTTTATGGCAACATCAGCTAATGACTATTCATTACATCAAATAAACATCTTTACATCTTGCTCCCCAGGTCTTCTGAAAAGAACAACAACAAAGCCATTAGGAAGAGTCTGAAAATCACGCAAGTGTACCCCCTCTGGAAAGCCCCGAATGATGTAGTCTTCCCAGATGGTCTCCTCATTTCTCACGGGGAAAGGCCCTGGTTGTCAGAGGTGTTAAGCACCTCTAATTCGATCAATAAGATTTCTGCCGTAGGCTCAAACCCGAGAACTGATTTTGTAAAACTATTAAAATCCCATAACATTCACCTTGCAAAGGTTGCTTTTCTTGTTATCATGTTATATCTTCAATTTCCATTACAAAAATGCATATAAGATATAAAGGATGCAATGGATTTAGGCCATATCTTCCAAGGACACTACCTGGCAATAAAACGCAGAGCTGGATATTGCTGCTTCATTGAGTGTGCACAGTGGCTTGAGTTGGCTACCTTCAACCTCCCCTTTTCAACTTCACCTCAGCTCTGCTTTGCCCTTTTTGTAGCTGATTTCTTGCTTACCTATTATACTGCCTATGCCCTTTGCACTAGGGTTGTAGCAGCCAAAAAAGGGGTGTTTTAAAGGAATTGTCTTCAACTTTTTATTGCAAGAAAGATATGAGAACTCCCTATTCGCCCCACATAAAGACTGTGAGTACTTATTCTGTGAAGGACTGGAAAGACACTGAAAACTCACAAGAAATATCAGATTCCCATTACTGCTGTGAACATTATTCAAGGTCAGATTTAGATAAGTAATTAAACTAGAAATAGCAATTATGGCCATCAGTTTTTCTACTCACACCTAAGGCAAAACCCATTGGATCACAGATGATCTTCAGCATCCTCACCTCTTAGCCTGACTCTTTCAATTACTAATTTTATTTGTTCACATCATCAAAAGTCTCAGGAAACATTATTTACTACTATTTCATCAATTGCACCTGAATTCTTATCATCTTCATAGATCAGGTAAGTCAAATAATAAGTAATCAAAACTCATCAAAGGCTGATGATCATTAAAGGACAGCCATTTCTGAACAGAATCTTCCAGCATCATTTATATTGTTAATCGACATAAATGAAAACAAGACTGAATGCTTGAGATACAACCACTTTTTCAGAAGGGAAACAAAATGAGGATCTTCTCATCTTTATATTTTGGTGATGCCAGATGAAAGGGGACATACGCCCAATAACAGCCAACTACATACCCTGTATTTGCTGTAAGCGAATAATTGACCTGCAGATGTGACACACTAAAATCAGTATGTGCACCTGTAGGGATTCTGTAATTTACCCTGCTGCGAGACCGGGAGTACAGGGCAACTGGTTATCCACAGAGGGTATGATTACCCAGCATGAAAAGGAATTTAATGACCTTGCAATGCCCTCTCTTTGATAGCCACTTGCTCGGTGTGATCAAAAGTATGAGGCTGCATACCACACCATAGAGTTAATAAACAGTTTCTCCAGGAAATCTCTTTCCAAGCACCAAGAGACTACAGATTTCTACAAACACAGTTGACCTTTACATAACACTTAATTCCCAGGTGGTATCCGAAAATGAGGGACCCATCTGTAAAGCCATTCTTTCATCAAATTAAATGTTTGACAGCATCCGGCAGATTTAACGTTCATCTAAGCAGAGATACAGTAACTTGCCCTGTTTTCAACAGTCTGAAATTTGAAGGTGAACATACTGATTAATTATCTCTTTTCTTAAACCGTTGCCATTTTTAAGATAGAGCTTCAGCTTTCTAGTGGGGAATATGCCCATAAAGCAAGGATTAAAAAAACTCAGAATTGAGTAGATGCTTTATTCGAGATCAAAAGATAGGCAGGTGTCAAAATTAATCTTTGATAACACACCATCCATCAGCTTTGAGTCTCTTCCTAAAGTTTACATTTTTCTTTCCACTGCTGCAGTAATGACATTTTGCACAACACATCATGCTACACTTTATATTCTCCTATAAAAGCGATTTTCATTCTTGTTTCTAAGTCTGTATCCAAGCTTAACTTAAGCTTTGCATTTTTGATAAAGTAAATCATATAAAAGGTACACAACTGGGAAAAATGCATTCTTTCCTATTTTAAACTCCCCGGTGATTACTAGCAAAAGGCAGCACATACCCCATTAAGAAGTGTTATGCTTCTGTATACAAACTTTACTCCTAATGGCTTGTTCTTTCAGAATAAGATTACCTCATTAGCATGGTGGAATGAGTTTGGGTAAATGAATGGTACCTATATTGCCAGTAAAGCTGGAATACTATTACATACATACTTCTCTAGGGAGATTCAAGTAAGATTTAAATCAATTCACAGCACATTTTTTACGATATAAAAAGGGGGAAGAAAACTGGTACATCTGGTGTGAGCTGACCTTCCCTTGGGACACGAAACTATTGATCCCGTTTTCTCCAGCATCTGTTAGATGTCATGGTAAATGCAATTAAATATGCGGTATGCTGTAATTCTCATTTGTCATGCTTTCCCGCAGGCAGAAAGCACCTTTCCAAATTCTAATATTTACCCCTTATAATATCTGTCCCCACTGTCAAGTAACAACAGCTGGACTTCACTAATCAGGAGGAAAGTTCACTTTGCATTCCCTTCTGAACTCAGACCTCTGATGTTTCTCTAATGAAGAGATGACAAATTCCTCTCTTCATCATCATCTGATTTCTTTATCATCTATAGGGCACTGACGTGCTCAACACTCAAATTCACAGGTGCTAAATGAACAAGCTCTAATTAAACCATTTACCACATATATAACATCACAACAGAGTAATTTAAATAAACTACGTATTTTAACACAGAGAAAAAGCTGCTGTTAATATGTTGGAAGAATACTTGCATTCACTTACATTTCATATGATGCCTTTCCACAGTTTTAAAATAGACTTGGTATCACAGATCCAAAAGATTTTAAACGCAAACTTTGTTTCACTAACCAATTCAACAATGCGTGCATTATACATAGAATACTTGGTCTTTTATCTGTATTCCAGAGATCATGTTCCAGATGACTTCTTCATTATTAGCCAACAATACTCACACCAAACTTTCTATCTTTTGCACACAGATGAAAGATTGAGACCCATGCTATATACCCATGGCATTCAGAGACCATAACTGCCTTTTAATCATGCAAAACCCCACACACTTCTTAATATTTGGTAGCCATCCAGTCCTGAATGGACTGAAAATCAAGCTATACCTTTCCTATGCCAGCCACTTCATCACCAATGAATAAGTCTTTTATTAAAATTTCTGGAATTTTTTTTTGTGGTGCAATTTTGAAGTCATTCACATAACTCTGTAGAAAATCAAATCAATAGGAGGAAGCTTTAAAAGGATCAGAATTTGGCCAGTTTTTGAAAGAGGAGTTAGTCATTGTGAAGAACCAGAGCTTAGAAAAAGTCTGACCGCTTGTTTTCAAACTAAAAAAGAAGCTTTTTTGTCTATGTAACAGACATATCACTTGCATGAGGGTTTTAACAAAAGCTTCATTGAATTTTGACTGCAGTAATTACAAAACAATTACTTTTACAGGCGACTTGCTTAAGATTCACGACTAAAAAAACCTCCAAACAACTCCTCCCACAAGCCCCCAGCCTCGAAAACTTCTTTACAGAAGGTCTATCATTTGGTGCCACCACGCACCACAGCGTTACAAGCTGAAAAGCAAACGCCACACCACTAAACCAAACCACCCCACTTCCGACATTTCCAGCAGGAACCTCAGTCTGTATTTCTATGAGCACTGGAACAAAGGTGGAGGCCACACAGGTGGCATAAGGAGTCTTCCAAAATACACTGACCTGCTCTAGGGCAACCTCTGAGTAAAACACCATAAGTCTCTCTTAGCAAGAGATGTTATTCAGAACAACTTTGTTCAACTTCAGGATGAACTTTCAGAGAGATTTACCTATCGAGAAAATCCAAAGGTTGAAAGAAACCAGACTTCAACATAAAAATTCCAGTTTCCAAACGCACTAAATTTTAAGACGCACCCTTCCTTCATATTTTAATAGGACCTCAGATAGATTTAGTAAATCTCAGATAGATTTCTGAATGACTGCTCGTGAAGTAGAGCACCACATAGCAGGAATAAAGCTCTGACACCAAGTGATCTGTAATGTAAAAACTGTCAGACTTTGCAGGTTTTTAGTAAATCTTCAGCCTAAGTTGCTTTATTAGTCAGAGCTACAGAGAGATTAATATGGCCTTAGAGCCAACTTAGTTTGGTACTACTGCCTGTACTAGTGAGCTAAATGTTTTTGTGTAGTTCTTTTTCTTTTCCCATCCCTCTCAGATGCTCAGACCATCATGGGAACCTGAGCAGGATTACTACTTCTATCAATCCAAAGTGCAGAAGGCCTTTGCGTTTCTTTTAGTGGACATTAAAATCAGAATTCATCATTTGAGAGAATGTCTCCATCACCCCAATTAGGGCTTGCCCCATTTCCCATTCTTTTTGGGAAGACACAAAAGAATTGTCTTCCCATTCTTTTTGGAAGACGAAGACACAAAAGAAGCGAGGTAAAATTACTCCTTTTGGAGAGGGGTGGCAAGTAAACAATTTTGGCGCAGGGGCAACTGATTTTATCCATCTGACCAGTACAATGCAATGACCATACATTTAATATATGTCCTATAACTAATATTCTCATATAAAGAGCCATCCTTCCTTCCTCTCTGCTTTTGCAGTGAAAAGGTTTAAGAACGTGGCACTTTTGGAGCACACATCGGAACAACTTCTTGGCAGTCACACAGGTTTTGAGATCCGATTTGAACATGATGAAGTAGTCGTCCCTGACCCAGGAAAGCACTTAAATGTATGCTTTACTTTACAGCAGCAATCCTAGTAGTTCAGTTTTAGTGAGCTAACACTTTGCTACTAAACTCCATCTATTTCTGAGTACGCAAAAATAAAGAAGGTGCCTTCGTGAATCTGGGTTTAGCTTTGCAAGGATTTGGGGAGTTTTTCCCTTTGCTGATTTCACAGCTCAGAAGTAGTAGAGAAACAATTTTGCCTCTTGACTGAAGGCGACGACCGTCAACTTTGCAAATAGAAACACACAATTTTCTCTTTGCTGCTCAAAATTAGTTTTCAAAAGAAGTGGAAAGACTGGAAAAAGTTGCTTTGGTATAAAACATTAAAGCTTTATTCTCAATCACCAACTTGAGTTTTTGACAGGAGAGGGAAAGGGTAGACTAGCAGGCCCAAAAGTGATAAACAAGTGGGAAACTCCTCAGGACAGCTGACTTTCTGTTTAAGTGGAAACACAGGCTTGACTGTAAACTCTGGGGATCCTGATCAAAGCAGGTCACCCGCCTCTGCAAAACAGACCATCTGATCTCCATTTTATATCAACAATAGATGAACTGACAAACTAGCCACAAGTCTGACATAATAAAGGCAAAAAGCTTTCAGCCTACAATAAACTTACCTTGAGGCTACAAGAATGTCATCTTTGAATGTTTCCTGGCGTTACTTGATCTGTCTCACCCAATTAATACTAATACACTACCCAGATAATACAAGGACTTCAAGGATTTGTTGCCCATCATCATGATGGCAAAGAAGCATTCAGCAGAAGATAAGAGTCATAAGGTGGTTTTGTTCCCTTTTAAAAAATTTATTCAGTGAAGTAAAATTCCAATATTATGCTGCAATAGACTTTTATTATGTGGAGGTTTATAAATTATTCTCCAGCATCCTGTGGCTCAAAGCTTCTTAAAACTGTTATTTAAAAATCTTAAAAATTCACCTGCCATTCACTCTCAATGTCTTTTCTTTTTTAGGAAACTCAGTTTTAGATGCACACACACACAAGTATGTATACATAAAGAGATATACCTATAAATATGTATGCAAAAGCATGGTTTATAATTCCCAATATTTCCATCAGCAATATCACAAGTTAAACATTCTGAACAGTTTCATTCTTGAAAGAAAAAGATCAATATTTCTTCTGTATGAGAGAATGTGAGATTTTCCAATTTCTTCCAGAAACGTTCATGAGCTAGCAGTCCTAGCTACATCGGCATGAAGGTTCATTTACCTTGATGAAAACCAGGGTAAGGGAATCTAAGCAGAGCCTCCATACACTTCCAGGGCTAAACAGCTCCTCTAAAGCTTTTATCTACACTGAACTCCCACTGGGAGTGTCAACATACCTTGATCTCTTTGTACTCTATTCCCCATCGATAAAATGGGGATATTAGTCAATGCCAAAAAGGAGCTCTGTAATATATTAAAGAGTGTCAGGTTCTTCAGTCACATGAACCACAAATTCCTAAGTACACTGCACAAATAACCTCACTTCTGATTCCACTGCCAAAAGTTTTGGGCTTTACTTCAGTATTATATTTTAACATCTCTTTTTAAAACACAAAACCTATCTCCTTTGCAGAATCTGAACAAAAATAATCTCCTGAGATAGCTGCAATCCCAGCATAGTAATTACTGCATCTTTTAATATGCTGATTTTAAAAGGCACTTTTACTGAGAAAGAAACAATGTGATCCCCTTTGTTTGGCAATACCATAAACTAAAAAATAGTGTTAAGAAGTCTACAAATGCATTTTATGGGTGGAGAGCAACCTATTCCATGAAAATTGATCTTATTATTTTGCATATCTCTAGACATTGGATCCTCTCTGTCACAAATGCTCTTACTGCCAGTTAACCTTCGATTTTAACAGGCAGCCCATGCCTGACATTTAATTAGTGACCCAATTAAATCTTTTGCTGTTCTCAGCTTATATTATCATTTAGAAGCAAAAGAAAGAAATCAAGACAGGCTTCCATAAGGAAGAAATTACAACTGCCTTTATTAGCTGTTAGAATAATCATTCTGGCAGTATAATGAGATAAGGACTTGACCATTTCCTTAATATCGGTATGTTTGTCTTAGATCCTCAAAACCATTCCCAGGGATTCTCTCAGTAGTTTCATGGGAATGAGGCAATTGTAAAAAAAAGAAGTATCAATGTATTATGTACTGGCTATACTGACATTAACAGTACTAACACACGGTTCACCCACCAAGGTATGATAGGAAAGTTGTCCATGGGGACAGTGGGCTGTCATGAATGGATAATGAGTACCTAAATGCTGATCCGTGGAGTTCTGTGTCCTCTTTTCACTTTCATTTTACTTGCCCTACAAAGTTTTCACCGTTAGCTAGCTGTACATTGTGAAGTTGCTATGGCATCTGCTCAGGGTGGTTTCATTATGTTTATACAGCACAGTTAACTCGTAATCCTGCATATCTGCAACAATATTAAACTCCTTTCCCTCTTCCTAGCCCAGAAGAGGAAGGTTTTTGTCCAACTGTTCCCTTTTTAGACACCTTTTCCCTGGTGTTTTGTTTCTGGAAAGATGCTCCCATAGAGGAAAAGTTTTCTGAAAGTTACAGCTTTCTGAAAGTTACAGCTTTTACTGAGAAGTCATTAGGAAAGCACTGGTGCAATGCCCCTGCTAGCAGCAATGTCCCTAGCTGGCTGCCTGCCACCCGCCTGAATGCTCTCCTGTGACAGTCTCAGGAATTACTCCATGCAAGTGAACAAATTGAAGCCTAATCCCATGATATCTCTCCAATTGTTACTGTTCTTGTATCTTCCTTGTATATCACTCTTCATCTTGATCCCTTCATATATGCCTGGCATTACAGTGGTATCACAGGGTCGGCCCAAAATGCAGCAGGCATCAAAGATCTCCGAGAACTGAACCCCTCTGCATTGTCAGGCTAATGGAGGCAAACTGAAGTCCCCCAAGTTAACTTCCAAAATCCAGCCAGCCACATTGCCCAATTGCACTCTTAGTGCATATCAAGTGCATTCACATGAGAGTTGAAGCGGGATAGCTAACGTTCTGTTAAATCCCACCTTGAATTACTGCACACAACCATCCCATGCAGACAAACCCAATTAAGGGCAACTGAAATCAACCGTTCCCCTCTTGCTAGCGGGGATCTGGAATCTGAGACTGATGTTCATCTTTAGCAGGGAGGGAATCAAGACCCAAACCCACTAACTTCAGGTTTTATTTCTGCCATTGCATTTATTTAGAAATCAAAGAGAATTTTCTGGTTTTAATAATTAATTACGGAATTGTTGAGGCAACAGCCAGAAATGTCATCAGTAAAAGTCTGTGCTAAGGGTGTCTTATTAGAAGATCTGTTTATAGATTTTTGAAATTTATTTATCTTTAAATCAATTTGAAGGTGACTAGTGGCACATAATTTTCTATTTTTACTAATTACAACTAAAGAGCAATATTAGGATAAGACAGTTATAAATAAAGCTTGTTGAGCAGCATGTTGTCATTATTTTATAAAGCTTAAGTTGTACTAAGTTAATAGATGGAACTTAGAGCACATGTGGAAAAAACAGATTTTGTTAACCCTTGCTGTGCTAGTAGCTGAAGACCACTGCTATTTCATTTAAAAATGCTGTGCTACATCAGTATTTACATCATTCTTTTGATGGTAGTCAAGGAGTTAACTAACATCTGGAATGTGCCTTTTTAAAGGCCATGAACACATTCAAAACACTTTTATCTTGGAAGTGATTCGGTGCATCTGATCTACTATGGTATAAAACTGGAGGAGCTGTCACATACAGTAACTGAATGGCTTGAAGGGAAAAACATTTCCAGCTGTAACATACAACCGTTTCCATATAACTCAGAATACATTTAGTAAATGATCTTTTTCATGAGAAAGGGGCTAAGCTGTATCGCAGAATTGAAGGACAGTCAATGAATATACACTAAAACTAGGATTTAAAATTTATTATTGAGGATTTAACAACTGGATTTTCTGAATTATGAGCTCCGTCCTCCAATTACTGAACTAAGTCTTTTTCCTTTCTGTATCATGAGCAGTAATAAAGTTTTGGGTTTGAGTGGAAGAGTTTTGTTCGATTAATTTTTCTGTTGCCACCACCACCTATACTCAATATGCTGTGGGCAGGTTCCAACAGGCAACTGACTAGATGATGGTAAACTCACAAACCTACACAAGTTCATAAGATCTGACAGAAGAACAAGGGATCCAGCACTGAAATGAGTTGTATGATGCAGAAATACATCTGTAGACTCACAGCACTGGAGATCCGTTGAATCATAGCCTGGGTAAAGTTCTGGCTGTCAAACTTCCACGTGGTTAAACATTGCAGTCTTTGACAGAGTGTCAATGAATTTTGACTACGTATTAGTCTGTGCACACGCTCTCCTTTGCCTACCAGGCAGATCTACAATCTGCAGTTGAGTTGCAAAACCATTAAATGACGTTGGAGTATAAGAAGAAAGTCCTGTTGGAGTAGTAACAAGCTGACCACCAGGACGATGGGGAGTCTTTGCCAATATGTGGTTGTGGGCTAAAGCAGCTAGTGATAAGTGAATGCTTTGCTGTGGAAACGCTGGGGTCTTCTAGCTATGTGCTTGGTGGGAAAGAGGGGTAACCTGCTTGGTGGGAAAGAGGGGTAACCTACTTGGTGGGCCTATCTTACAGTAGGATATCACTGCATCTGCTGTTCACAGTTAGTTTACAAATAATTAATAGTTGTGACATTCTACAATGTACTAAGGAAATTGTTTTCTACCGGACTCGGTCATTTTTTCTATTCTGTATTTTAGGATGTAAGAATAAACACACTGCAATGAAATTACACTGTAAATAAACTGTCACGTGGTTTATTCTACTATTCTTCATGTTTCTAACTGAATGCCCTGATAATACATACATGGCCAGAAAAGCTACGTCCACTTTATTTTCTTCATATTGAGGAACGCAACCTCTGCAACAAAATACTCTCACTTGTAGCTAATCTACTTGGTCCTCCTGGATAACAATTGCATATTATTTCCTCCCAAATATTTTGGAACTGCTTACTGCTGGGCATACAGGCTTATGTCTTACCTGGAACTATCAGGTTGGACAGCCCTCTTCTGCTCGGTTTTCAAGATATGAAAATAGAGGTTCTTAAAAAGTGTTTCACCACCCTGATCCAATATTACACAACTGATGCATTTGAGTTTGTCCTCAATAGATAAAGAACATTAACCTGTGGAGTTTTCAGTAAGAAAACTACACATCACCTATTAAGAGTTTTTTGCAATATGGTTCTTTTGTAACCCACTTTCCTCTCTCATAGTGTGTGATGTTACCTGCTGCAAGAGTCCTAATGTATAGTATTTCAATTGACTATGTAATATTTCTGCTTATTGATTCTCTGTTTTCTGCAGTTGACGAAACATGTCCACCTACTGTGATGAAACAGCTTTTTTCTAATACTTTGTCTATGTGAGGAAAATAACGCATAATTTTGTCACTAAAGACATTCTTATAATATTCCTTAAGACTAATCACTCTGTATTTTCTCCTATTCTTTATCTTTATTATATGCCAAATTATTCCATTATTTATCCCTTTTTCCTTCTTTCTAGAGATCTCCTCCCCTTGATTTGCCATATTCTCTCTCTTCATTGTTCCTTCCTCCCTTCAAATCCCTACTTGTCTGCATATTCAGAAATTCCTATTGTTCCTTTGTTTTCATCACTTAGTCTCTCACATCTGCGCAGTGACACACACCTGCCAGTCCCAGTCCTGCCCCTCACTCCAGTGTTGCTGTCCAAATTTTCCCCCCTTTCTCAGATACTTCCTGCAGACTAACAGGGCTCCCTTATAACTCTCACAGGAAAGATGTCTTCAATTCAAAACTAAGGTATCTATTACCCGAGCTAAATAATTTGCTGCTTAGCTACCAGCAGCAGCATGCTCCCTGCTGCACACAGGCCAGCTGATAGCAATATTGCTCATTTTTCTGAAGCTAGCAGGGTCTGTGTTGAGCCTTGAGTTATACCCTTCCTAACTTTACTTGTCTTACTGTACTTCCAGAACCTGGAAAATATAGTCACTGATTTCCTAGAACTTTACTTCATCCTCCTCTTCCTTACTGCAAGACTACTTCGTCTTTCCCTGAAGAGCGGGCGGGGTCAGGCTGTCAGTCCACACATGCTGGGAAATCAGCAGCCACATGCATTTATGCATTAATGGTTTCTGGAGCTTTGCTCAGTTAATCAGGCACAGAGGAAGCTATGAAAACCCAACGTGACATCTGCCATATCTAGAGAACATCCTTCTCTGGCAGGCACGTAAGACAAGCTGCCAAGTCCACTGGAGCAACAAAAAAGATCTTGAGCAAGTTTTGGCCCATGCCCTCTAGTAATTAAAAGTCGCTGTACAGCTTTCCATTTGCCCTCCACAACTATTAAGAAAGAAGCAGTATCTTTTGTTGGTTCACAGGCTGCAAGGTGCACAGAGAGAAAACAGTAACTCCAGCTTACCTGAAAGCAGTATTTTTACCCCTTTATTGCTCACTACAGGTATTAGCTTATTCTTTTAAACAGGAGCTCTTTGTGCCCTGCACACACAGAATCGACACAGAAATGAGGTTCCAATGCACGCGAGGTTGGCATAGCAAAGAGGTGGCCTCTGTTCCCACCAGCGTGCCAACACTGCAAAAAGCATTATATCTGCCTACATGGTTTAGAGACTCTTCAGTGTTTTAATTTTAAATAAAAGCTTAAAATGGTCCACACTGTTGTTCCAAATGTCTTCTGAAGAAGAATGAACTTTATCTTTTAAAGATTATTTGTTTTCATGTCATTCTATACTAACAAGAAGGAATTTTTAATCTATGCATGAAATTAAATTTCCCTGACAAAGGAAAGAAAAAGAAATAGTTAATCTTCTTTTAAAATGTTTCCATTTCTGGTTGCCCTGATTTCTAAATGGTGCTTGTACCACGAATGCATTTCAATATTTGAATTCAGGCGCAAAAAGCAGTTTCGCTGTTCCCAGGAACCAGCTGGCTAACAGGGCCTGTAGTGCTAAATCACTTTTAGGACTGTCATGGTTTAAACCCAGCCAGCAACTAAGCCCCACACAGCTGCTTGCTCACTCCCCTCGCAGCGGGATGGGGGAGAGAATCAGAACAGTAAAAGTGAGAAAAATCGTGGGTTAAGATAAAGACAGTTCAACAGGGAAAGCAAAAGCCGCACATGCAAGCAAAGCAAACCAAGGAATGCGTTCACTCCTTCCCATGGGCAGGGAGGTGTTCAGCCATCTCCAGGAAAGCAGGGCTCCATCACACCTAATGGTTACTTGGGCAGACAAACGCCATCACTCCGAACATCCCCCCTTCCTTCTTCTTCCTCAGCTTTATATGCTGAGCATGACGCCATATGGTGTGGAATGTCCCTTTGGTCAGTTGGGGTCAGCTGTCCTGGCTGTGTCCCCTCCCAGCTTCTTGTGCACCCCCCCCCCCCCCCCCCCCCCCCCCCCCCAGCCTCCTCGCTGGTGGGGTGGGGTGAGGAGCAGAAAAGGCCTTGACTCTGTGTCAGCACTGCTCAGCAGCAACTAAAACATCCCTGTGTTATCAACACTGCTTCCAGCACAAATCCAAAACATAGCCCCATACTAGCTACTCTGATGAAAATAACCCTATCCCAGCCAAAACCAGCACAACCACCTTGAAAAACACTTCTCCCCCAGTTAGCAGTGGCAAGGTTGCTCCTTTTTCTTCCTAATTGTCATGAAGATACCAGCACTAAGCCGAGGCCCTTCTAATGCTAAGGATCCATTTGCTACTGGGTACACTTCCTCCTCCTTCAATTTATAATCTGCCGTGATAACAAAACAATTGTTGAGGAATCAATAATCCTGTCACAAATGGACAGCTTTAATTACTTTTAGAACAATGTATAGGTTTTGAGGAACTTAAAATTAAATGCAGACAGCCTAAAAATATGGATAGAAATGAAAGTAAATGAATATCCACCATATAATGCAATGGACACAAGATTTACCCAGCACATGCCTAGGCACCCAGAAATGCCTACACTGCATTTCTTTAGGTCAATTTTGCACCTATATGCTATTCACACCATCAAAATGGAAAACCAGGCAAGATGATAATGAGGAAAATTAATCTGGATTAAAAAAAATAATAAATTGAAGGATTTGCATCAAAATAGCAATTTCTAAGCACTTGTGCTTGTAAGGATTGATCAAAAAATATACTACTTTAAGGCAGACGGTGCCAAAAAAATACTGACTCTTAGTCCCTTTTGGGAAATAGTTGATATATAACTTGTCAGATGTCACAATCAATAAGATATCTTTTATTTTAACATGTTACACACTAGTGTTTACAACCATAATCTTTTGCTGTCTCTTTGGAAAAAGACTCAACAGAGATAGCATTACACTGTAATGCAGAAACCAGTATGAACTAGGTCTTCTGATCCAGCTGAAATGAAAACATTGACAAAAATATCCTTTAAAATAATAGCAATGTGCAAGTCCACCCACAAAATAAATACTCTAATGCCTTATTGTCTTTGAGAGAAACAGAAAGTCTGCATATGTAAAGCTAATGAAAGGATTGCTCAATTTATCTGAGCAGAAGTGTTTTTAAAACCTTGATAGAATGTGCGGATACTCATTAAACATTGCAAGTAGCTCACAGGCAAACGGGCATAACTTTCGCCCATGGGAATATGCAGCAGATGATCAAAGACAAGCAATGAAGAATAAAACTGGCTAATATGACAGTCAAGGCTGGAAGGATTTGCTGAGATAAGAAATGGTTCTCAGCATTCTGGCAAGTGTATTGTTGTCAGACGTTCAGCGCTTTCCATTTACAGAGAGTTTCATTGCTCTTTTTTACTTCAAGAATTAGCATATCAGAAGATGAAGCCTGGAGCTTTGTGTTTTTTGCTTATTAGCTAATCAAAAGCATGTGTTTCTATACCTTTTGATTGAGAGTACAAAGAAAAAACGAGGAAAATAATTCTATCCATCTTTCAAATTTCTTGCTTCCCTGAAAAATACTTACAGGCTACCTTGGCTGAGGAAACAACATAAACCCTGCTCAGGTAATCAGAGAATGTGTAATGGTGAGAACTAGATGAATGTAATTTCACAATTAATATTACACAGTTGATTTGTGGTAATTTTTTCAAAACAGCCATAAATTGTAGGGACAATTTCCTCAGAATTTCCAAAAACTGCAGGTGACAATTCTGAAAGTCTATACAAAGATAAATTCAGCATTAGATATCAACTTGCAAAATAAAAATGGACTGACCACATTTAAAAGTCATGAGTGTCTTCATGGAAACAATCAAGATGTAATTTTTTTTTTGTACAAAGAAAATAATCTGTAATAGTTTGAGGCTTTTTAGGGAGAGTGATTTCACCAAAACTGAAAATATTTATGTACCAAGAAACAAAAATAAGGAGTCTGAGTAAGAAATGTCAGATAATTAAAAACTGCCTCACAGCTCACAATCAAGAAAGAAGGCTATCTATACACAGGAAAAAAAAAATTGGTACAAGGAAGAGAGAAAACAGGCCTCCATGAATAAACAGGCACACATACTCAGAATGGCTTAAACAGTGAAAAAAAGAGGTGGCCCTTAAAAACATGAAAGAAAAAAAGAGATTCCATCTATGGATATGTAGAGGCCCTGCATCAACCTGCAATGTAAACACGTGTGGCGATATAACTTTTGTTACATTATATATCAGTAAGGGATTTAACAGAGGTGATGATGCACTGCAAGTAGGAATATTAAAGGAAAAGTAAGAGGAAACAAGAAATTGGCAATTATTAGAGATGCGAGTAATAAAAGTGTTCTTTTTAAAAATTGTGTTAGGAACAAAACGAGTCACAGCAATTTTGCTTGTTGATTAGCAAATGAAAATGATTAGTTGTCAACGCTGATGTAAAAGGGTACAAGCATTCAATAAATTTCTCTCTCCTTTATCTGGAAAATAAGGTAGAAGATAAAGTCACACCATTTAATGATGATGACATTTATCTTTCATTCTAACAGTAACCGAGGGTGATGTTAAAGAGAAGCTTCTCAAATTAGACCTTTTTAAAGCAGCAGGCCTGCATAAGCTTCAGGCCAACACCTTCAAAGAGTATTTTTCAAGAAGCAATTTTTACCATCGACATCAATTTTGAATAACTCTTTGACACTAAGGAAATTCAAGAGGTTTGGAAGAAAGTAAACATGTTAATATAGCAAAAAGAGTACTTAGTGATGTAAGTAGGTAGAGACCTGCCACCCGAAATCAATCCTGGGTAAAAATATGGAACAAGCAACACAGTTGTTTTAAGTAAGTAATTAAAGAAGAACTATATCAATCAAAAGTGTTTATGGTCTTGCCAATCTAACTCAAGATACATGCTTATGACATTGCACACTATAGGGTTAATAAAGTTAAAGGTGCTGAGACGATAAACTTCCCTAAGGTATGCAATTCGGTGTTGTGTAATATTTTGTTTAAGAAATAAGAACACTACAAATTTAATGTAATACATTAAATATATGAAAGATCAGCTAACTGACAGGTTTTAAAATTGAATTGGATGTTTTCCAAGCACAGGCCAAGAAGGACCAAACCTCTACCCTACTGCTACTGAACATAAACCCAGAAACAAAGAATAAAGACCCTACTTAAGGAGTGAGGACTTTATCCTAGAAAGCAGCAGGTGAAAAGGATGTACTGGTCACAATGACTAAGGGTGCTGTGCAGCCACCTGATGCTACTGCAACATCATCTTTAAAAACTTATGACAACTGTGCCCACATCCAAGAAGGAAGAGGAGGAGAATAAGAGAAACTACAGGTCAGTCAGCCTCACCTCATTTCCTGGGGAAATCATGGAGCAAATCCTCCCAAAGCCATCTCCAAGCACATGAAGGACAAGAGGAGGACTGGAGAAACCATCAGGCATGCACCAAGGGCAAATCTTGCCTGCTTTCTGTGACTCAGAGGACAAAGGAAGAGTAGCAGATATTGGTGACCTTCATTTCAGCAAAGCTTTCATCACTGTCACTCACTATAGCATCCTGTAGCCAAATTCTTGTGAGGTGGTTTGGATAAATGGCCTGTAACATCAGATCTTGATCCTTGGAAAGATTCAAAACTCAACTGGACACAGATCAGAGCAGAGCTTTGAGCAGGGAACTTGGACAGGGTGTCTCCAGAGCTCCTTTCCACTCTGAATTACTCTTTGATTCTGACTCTATAATCAACCAAACATGAGGTCCTAATACAACATTACAGAGTCTTTAACCTTGCAGGTTAAAGAAAATGGATACAAAAAGAAGTTAGATAAATTCAGGATAGAACTAAGGTGCAGAAGTTAACAGCAGTGTAACTGGAACTTTAGCGACCTTATGAAACAGCAATGGATTTTCTAAGACGTATTCCAGTTCAAAACTAAGTTAAGACATTAAAGTCAGGGTACTTCCACATCTTGTCTCTTCCAGAAGGCCTATTGAGCTCATCACAATCCTGTTCTCCAGCCCTATAATCTCTGCATATCTGACAAGAAAACAAGATCCCCCCCCCCTTCTAATTCTTAGGAGAATTATACTCTATTATCCCAGTGATGGAAGGAAGAAATAATAAGGGAAGGTGAAACAACTGCAGCGCATATAAACCAAGAGTAATGTTCCAGCATTCAAGAATCCAAACATTGAAAGTAGTCCCAGCAGAACATTAAATCACTGCTCCAGGATGCCATCAGAAGTATAAAGCTGGGTAAACTATTAGGAACTCTACAATTGCAAGTATCACTTGGGGAGAAATTCTGACAAAGAGAAGTGATAGACACATCATGTTGTGAATATACAGCATTACTTCTTTAATGTTTATATGCCCACAGTGTTTCGAAACCAAATGCTTTGTGCATAAAGAGACATAATAAAAATTCTTACTACTTCACAAGATCTCATTTTTTGTGAAAATATTTTTCCCTATAAACATTTGATGTACACATCTGCTAGAGCTAAAAAAGTTAGAAACTTAAAAAAAACCCAAAACACTAGTACTAAAACCTGCAAAACACACATAACATAGGGAGTAAAACTTTGCCTGTTATGTTTCTATACATCCAAGATTAAAAGATTTACAGGATTCATTTTGTAACCTTCTCCACTGAAAACAATATTTCGAAAATTTTATTTTTACTTGTGTAACATCTATGATGTTATTCAATGCACTGAAGTCCATGGATGCAATTTTCAAAATAAAATTAATTATGATTGGTCATAGTTTCACAGGCAATTTGAAGAAGTTAATTACACATTCAAAGTGCTTCTTTCTCTTTTCAAATTAAAAACAGAACTGACACCAGTATTACTTAACAGCTTATATAACATAATTATATCCTTTTATTCACGCATAGGCTACATTTTTATGTCACTGATTTTGTCCAGTGTGTAAGTTAGTTCCTGCGACCAAGACAGTTCCATTGTAAGATTCTGTTGAGTTTTCTTCCAAATAACGAAAGCAAAGCTCAATGGATTTAATATACAAAACTCCAAGATATTGTTAGATTTTCAGAAGAGTGCCATGAAAGCTGATGCAGCTTCACCAGTTCACCCCTATTTGGATCTGCCCTCTCCTACACTTGACACTTAGGAACACACAGTTTCCACTTTAAATATAGTTAAAGACCCAACTGTCATTTACACTTACCTTTTATCCTCTCTCTGCTATCAGATCATCCTCTCATCTCTGACCACCCACACAGCCTGATGGTTTGGATTTCAATGGAACAGACATTCTGTAATGTCCACTATATATAGTTTTTGATATATGCACTTCTCTTACCACTTTCTTTTTAAGGACTTTTCTAATGTCACTTTCTGACAACAGGCCAAATGTTTCCCCTTCCATGGAGAAAAACAAAGAGGAGACAGGAGAAAAATAAAGTCAAAATCCCCTTCCTAAATAAACCGGCAATGGTTTCCCTCTAACAAGCAGCAAATTGGCAAACTGAAAAGGTGATGAACCCAAAGCAAGGGTGGAAGTGGTGGCCCATAGATGTAAACACCTGAAACGCCACAGAGAAAAACACACATACAATTATGCTCCAGGTCCTCACGGGAGTGCGTGAGTACAGCTGATGACCACCCACAAAACACGCAGAGCTTGATCCAAGCAGTTTTCTACTGAGTAACACTGCCAAAATTGCAAGTTTAGAAACATATTTCCCTCCTTTTTTTTGTGCATTTGTTTTCTAGCATACTTGTAGGCCAGAAAAAACACCAAGCCGACCAAATAACAGAGAGGTAGAGAGCATCTTCTACGTGTCTATTTCAGATTTTCCTAACTATGATGCAGAATAAACAACAGTTACTGTTTGGTTACAGTTACTGAACTAATGGTTTATTAGCCTGACAGTGATTTTACAACATTCTGGTGTGAGGATATAAAATGCTGCAAGAAAAGATGCAGTAAGAAAAGAGCTTGTAAATACATTAGGAGCAATAAAAATGAAGGAAAGGAAAGGTTCTTTACTTATAAATACTAAAGTAATGGACAAATGGAGACGACTGATGCATTCAATGTCTTTTTGCTTCACTCTTCGCAAAAATGTTCCATTGTGATCAAACACTTAACATAATTAATTTCAACAACAAACAAAAGGGATGAAAAAACTGAGAAAGAATACATTTGAACATATTTAGGTAAAAGAATTGTCAGTGGAGCCTGATGAAATCACTCCAGAGAGTCCAGGGAAATACTGACCATTCTCCTGAAGAATTCATGGATGATGAGAGAAATCCTAAAGGACAGGTAGAAAGCAAGGAAGGAAAAAATCAAGAGAAGGAGGATTTAGGAAATTACAGAGCAATAAAATAAATTAGAAAGGTTCTAATCTAGAAAAAACATTTAACTATCCCTCAGCAAACATCTAGAGGATAATGAAATGCCTGAGGATGACCAGCATGGAGCTGCTAAAAACAAATGCTGTCAAACCAAGCTAATTTCCTATAGTGGTCTACAGTGGGCTAAACAGAAACCATCAGATGGGATCTACCTTGACTTCAGTTATGCTCTTGACATATTCCACATGACATGCTCCTAAGCAAACTACAAAAATGCAGGTTAGCATGAAACCACAACAGAACAGGTGCAGGGCTATCTGAAAAACTGCTCTCAGGGACAATTACCAGTGATTTCCTGGCAAAAGTAGAAAACATATCAACACAGGCATCAGTGGCTCTGTTCTGGACTCTGATGCTTGACCGTTGATACCAATCCATCCATGATGGAATGGATACACACATAAAAACGGCCAATAAAAAACCTGAAAGGAAGGGTAATTACTTTGGAGGATGAAATTAGAAAACAAATCTTGCTGAATTGGAGAAGCAGTCTGAAATCAAAGATAAGTGAGAAGCACTTCACCTGCAGTACACAGGTCATAAATACAAATGGTTAGTGCCAGACTATGAAAACAGGATTTGAGGAATTTAATGTGCATCACAGGATAAGTGAATAAACAATGTGATGCATTGCCACAAAATTTGCCACAAAGGATGAAAAACATTATTCTAGGAATGCACTAACAGGAGAGTCATTCATAATACCCCAGAGCAACTAGTCCATTGCTATTACTAGTCCAACAATGATGAGGTCTCAGGTGGATTACAAAAAAAGATAACACCAGGCAAACTGGTGAGAGTCCAGAGAAGACGACGGAAGAAAGGTTTAAAAATGTGCTTTTAGAAAGGCTTAGAGAAATATATGTGTGTGTGTATGTGTGTTCAGCCTACAAAAAGATGACTGAGGAACATGTTCCAGCAACATGCTCAAACATGGTTCAGTGGACACTGATCATCAAATGCTCCATGCATCTGGTCTGGGGAAATGAGATCTCATCAGCTGAACTTCCAGCAACATGAATTTAAGATCAAATTACCTCACTGTACATTCAGTTAAACATTGGAAAAGAACAGCCTAAAGAAATAGTGGAATCCACTTTATTGGAAGGTTGTTTCACGATACAGATTAGACACATCTCCCAAAGACATAAGGATACTCAATACTGACTCAGATCAAGAGGATTCGGTGGACACCTTCGTGAGGGCCTTCACAGGCCTGTCTCTGTGATCTGCCTTCATGTTTTGCTTATTGCCCAGGCACACGTTTCTGAATCGCCAGCTGCTTTAATATGCACAGCACTCAGTAAGAACTATATTAGTGGGATGAACTCGAATCTAGCTTTAAGAACTGTTCAAACTGAGTCACAAAGATTCCCAATTCTTCACTGTTTTTTTCAGCTGAACTATATTTCGTTGCATTGTGGCGTGTATAAGCCTTCAATAACCATGTAAAAGCGTCTGCACACACACCTACCATTTCCTCTGACAAGACTACAATGAGATACAACCATGAAGATGCATGCTTTCATGGGGCTCCTTTAGAGCAGCTCACTCTCGTGAAACAACAAATCCCAAACCTGTCCTTTTCCTTGCCCCTTCAGACTAAAGGGAAACTCAGATCTGAGTCTCATGATTAAGTGCCATTTCTGAAGACTAGCTAGGACTCAATATTTACTAATACTGCGCTTTCTGCTTGAAGCACTGTTACAGATACAGTGGCTGGTACGTTCGTGTTTATTCCCTACTTCAATGGGACAAACACATTAATCACAAAACACGCCTGGCAAGAGCTCAACATCAACAAGGCTGATAAAAAGCAAAAGTCTGAAAAGAAAACGTGGGGCTGTCAACACGAATGTGTGGCACCTTCATTAACTATTGGATGCTTGAATTTTTTCAGCTTGAGTCCCAAGTTCAGCCAGCAAAATCTGTGTACAGATCTTAGCCTGTCTCCTAAGGGTGAGAGCTGTTAACTGTGCCTTCTTGGGCAAAAGGCAGTAATATAAAACAATGGTTATTTCTGCTCAAAACTTTCTAAGGCTTCTTCTTTTTTTTTTTTTTTTTTTAAGATTACAGAACTAGGAAGCTAAAATGAGCATGTGTCTAAAGCAAGTACAGAAATAGGATCTCTCAACCAGTAATTTATATCATACCAGTCTTCTGCAAGGGATGTAAACAAAATATAAAGTGCTATTTTAGCATACATGCAGCCTCTGGGGTTTGTTTGTAAAACGTTCTGGATCAAATTTTCAGTATCAGATGCATAAGTTATGCCAGAAGAAAAAAAGAAAAAAAAAAAAAAAAAAGGCACGCAAAGCAGGCTTCACTGCATGTAGTTGTCCCTTCCAGGCACAAAGTGGATTCTGCCTCACACAGCAACCTGTCTTCAGTGCGTCATTCTCTGCTTCTCACAATTAGCAGGGCATCAGGCCAGAAAAACACAAAAATGTGTGCTTCATCCCATTGCCTTTGTATTTTTGTATATTGGGCTGGTGAATTTGAAAATATGCATGCTTAATTCTAAATATATGCTGCCATAGATAAATTGGCCGAGGAATAAAACGCAAAATGAAAAAACCACAAACCCCAGAAATGACAGAAGAGATGCACGCTTACTTTATCTTTCAAAAAGAAGAGCAATTATAATTAGCCTTTTACCTTGTTCTTCCTCCATGAAAAACTGTGTTTTAACAGATCTTAAACATCAAACAGACGATCCTCACAATAATTTGTGAGACAGGTAACTATCCCATTTCTTTTTATAGAAGCAAGCAGAGACAGATCAAGGTCCAGGCTGTAAGCATTTACTCACCAGAGTCATCACATTGTTTCGGTACTGATTCTGTGAAATAGCTGTTCCAATATGGAAGTAAAGGTTCACAGGTGGGCTTTAAATGATTCTCTTAAGTTCACGGTGCAAATCATTATCAGAAATTCAATTTAATCACAGGAGTTCCCGGGGGTGTTTTATATGCTCAGTCCATTACGGTAAGCTACCTCTAGGAACAATGATAAGGTAATAAAGTGGCTCCTGGAAAACTTATTAAACGTGCTTTTTGTATTACCGATACCCATGGAGATGACTGAGTTTTTCAAAATCATCATGCCATTCTACAGATTGCTTTACACAGAAAGGGTCACAAATCCATTTCAGCTCTTTAGCTCTGTTACCATAAACAATTTAAAGTGAAAAGTTTCTTTCTAGTATTATGGTCATCAGGGCCAGGGCTGTACAGAATGAGTATCAGATCTGCAGAAAGCAAATGATGAAGAAAATGTCATGCGTGAGGGGCACAAGCTGAAAATATAAGGGGAAAGGGCTGGTTCGTAGAGACCATGTTATATGCATGCCCTGTATGTAATCCATTTGGAAAACACAGTAGGCTAAAGTAAGGCCAAATTGCAGCAGATGTGGAAAGACACAAGAGAAGACTTCTGGCCCAAAGAAAGTTCAGACATAATTCTGGTGCTAGCATTTACATGAGATGTAACGGTTCCTTTTGAGCCAGAAAGCCCCGAAGAGGTTATATGTGCAAAATAGAAAGACCCGCTACACAGACAAGCGATTGCTCCGCATTTTCATAGCCTTCAGAGATGCATGTGCCTAACACTATCCCCAAACTTCATTGCTTCCACTAGGGAGGGGCAGCCTCCCTTCTCCTCTCTCTTTAGCTGCTTTCCTCATTTCTAACACCATCCTCACATTAATTTCAGCTAATTACACTCTGGCCTGTGTTCAAAACCAAGAGCTTGGGTAACCAGGCAAGGTAATGGTTCCCGAGAGCCACCTGAATTCCCGAGTATGTATCCATATATCTTTTTCCACTAGGAAATCTGCTAGTTCTTTGGATGTAGCTCTTGGCAATTCTCTTTCCAACATCGCTGCACCTGAGAAAGGAGCTTTCATCAGGCTATGTTACACTACACAAATGAAAAAAGCTGCCAACAATTTACTCAACTTGCACACCTAAGAAAAATATTGCTTAAAATAATTAGTTACAAAGTTATTTAAAAAATTATCACTACAACTCATGCATACTACCATTGCAGTAGTAAGTATAGTATGGCATTGTCAGGTTTCTAGGTGTTTTAAATTAAGCCTGCTCTCTACTGGAAAGCTAGCAGAAAATGAGTTAGGACAGTAGTTTACAACATGCTGTTTCACACCAATCTCAGTATGGCTGTTTTCTGTCTCCACAGCTAGGATCTTTCACAGGTGTAACTTAATGTGTTTGAGAACATGTCAAGCATTGGAAGTACCTGAATCTACACAGGTAATAAGATTTCAGGAGCTGAGTATTCACAATAGCTGATTTTAGGCTCCTGAAGTCTCTTTCAGCAACCTGTACCCAGATGGGATATTCCCTTGTAGAGAAGCCATCCGCTGGAGAGTTCGGGCAGGTCCTTGCTCTTGACCACCACAAAAGCCTCCCCACCTGCTAAAAAAAGCACCTAGGCAAGCAGGTCCACACCACGAGGCAGTAGAGAGCTGCTAGCAATCTATAAATTCACATTCCCAATCCCACCCTCTTTACGCCCTTGAGCAGAAAAGTCCATTAGAATAAAACAGCTTTCAGGCAAATGAACGTCCCTCACAGGGGGACTATTCGTATAAAGAATTTTCCCAGTGACTGATGTCTTACTTATTTCATGCTGTCTTGTCTGTGCTGCATATACCCTATCTAAAGGCACCCATAATATTTAAGTCTTGCAATAAAAGTTGTGAAACAGGGATTCCAGATGTTATTATTTCTTAAATCCTGGGTAGCATACTCCCCCAAACCATTTGAACAATTCATTCCCAAGTTATGTATGCACTAAAACAACTTAAGTCTGTTGTCAACAATTACAATACAAAATTACTCTCCAAGAAGCTCTGCACTTTAAGATAAATGCTAAAAGGAGATTAAGTGTCTGTGGTGCAGCATCACTCCTGCCTGAAAAATCATGGAGAAAAGCATTCATTTATTCTTGGCATTCTAACTGATATTTATCCATGGTGTTCAAATAAATTCAATACTAGTTTTCAAGGCAGGCAAAGCCAGGGACTTCTAAATATTATACAAGTTATCACTTAAAATATTGGGGATAAACTGCTCATTAATGATGAGTGTTATTATTACACTCCAAAAAACACTAATTATTGTCTCCACTGGTCACTTGTAGAAGGAAAGATGCAATAAGTTAGTAATAGGGCATCAAGATGATGACAAGAAAGGTCTGACTTATGGCTTTAAATAAGATGAATAATGTGAATTAGCACCAGGATTTAGAACAGTTGGCAATGACAGAGTTTGCAAAATTTAATACCTTTCATTTTAGATGTGCTTATTATAAAATAATGATCTCTTTTGAAAACTTAGCTAGATACAAGCGCCAGAAAGTCCTCCACTACACACCGCTGTAACACAAACAGGAAAGGCTACAGAAGAAAGGTTCCTGACAGTAAAATATGACAAGCAAATTTTTCAGCATATTGTTTACAGTAACTCAAAGCTGTCATGGACAGTGAAGTCCCAGGAGGAATTAATGAGGCGTCAGTCCTTGGACTGCAAACGGTAAATGTCAGATAGGCACTTGCAGTTTCTTACAAATTTGTTACAGGTAAAGCAGACATCTTATGGACAGGTGGCGGAGTTTAGACAACTCCTTTTACTGTGTTGCTACTAGCAACACTATATATCTATATCTATATGTTCTTGAATCCTGTCCCGTATGAATACAGAAGATTTAGTCAATAAATTTTTATGAATCCCAAAGTGTTAGGTTGTACGTGATACAACTAAATCTTATGTTGCTCCCTAAACCAGACTATGAGATACTGTAGTAACTGTTGGGAATGTCAAGCTGATAATACAACATACTTTTTGTTGCCAAAATGTCAAAACCCCAAAACAGACGACATTCCCCTCTGTCATTAATCAGTCTGCATGAATCATGCAGAATGAGATTTTATTAATTTTCCCTATTTCCAACCCTCCCCCCAACAAAACTAGTACATTTACATGCCTGCAAAAAATTCCTTGTCTGTATCAATTCCAGATGATTTTCTCATTATTTTGTATTTTTCTGTATTCACCCATCTTCATTTAAAACAAAGTAAAGGTGTCATTTCCAGTCATTATACCCTGGAAACCTCAGGGTAGGAAACATTGCTTGGAAACATTATTTTCGTGATACAAATCATCGCGGCAAACTATTGTCAGTTATTTTCCCTCTCCTTCCTTTCTTCGAACTGCAGTTAATCCTCCACACCATTTCCTACATCCATCCATTCCCTCTTCCTGCCCTAAGGATAAATCTCTCAATCAGCTTCTAATCATCTGTCATCAAACACCTTCCCTTGGCTATTTTGTACCAAACCATACCCTACCCAAAATGTTTTTATCAAAATTTTCTCTCTTACTAAACACTTCATTGACATGAATCTCTATTTCTCTATCTATATTTTATAGGTCCAAGCAAAGCTATGGACACACAAAAATTAAATTCTGCTTTGTTCTTTCAATTTACTACCCAAAATGGTAAGCATAACTTGGAAGTAAGTAAACTTAATGGTTTGGGTTTTTTTTTCCTCTATCCCTAAAATCTCTGCTGGTGTCAGAAATGGTCGCAGACACCCACATACGCGGAAATCGGGGAAAAATACAAACAGTGCAGTTCTAGAGAGAATGGCAAGTCACGGTGAAATGAGATCAAAAGGGCTTTCGCTGAGATCCCAAAATTTCACTAAGGTCCCACTGACCTTTTGTGCACTGAAGTTAACTGCGGATTGCTGAGGGTAAAGGATGAACTCTGCACCCATTTCACAAACGCCCTCCTGCCAGCTAAATGGCAGCAGTGGCAAAGCCGTTTCACTTCTCTCAATCTGCTGTGTCTATCAACAAGCACTTTAGTAACTTCACCTCCAGTTACATTTTTTCTCTCTTTCAGATACTCAAAAATTATGAATCAACTTTAGGCAGTGGAGTGTTTTCCATATAAACTGTATCCATGACCACTTTATAGAATTAATACAATCCAATCACCAATCCACAGCCCTGCACAAATTGCTGAAAACAGTAGAAAGACACATGGCCGTATCATGCCATTGATTTTTAAAATGAACTCCCAATTGGAGTCAATAATGAAATATGCTTAAAAATCAATGACATGCCTACTACGTGGTGATTAAATCTGTAAAATGAAGAAAATCCATTAAAACTTTGATACTTAAACACTCCCAAGTCACTAGCATCCCTGTTTCTGAAATTCATCTTGACTGCATGTCAAGACAATGTATTTGACTCAACTGCAGCAGCAGGAATTAATATTACAACTCTCAAAAAATCCCAAAAAGCAATTTTTTCCAAACGCTGCAACATAGAAAGGCAGTGTGTAAGTGGCCTCAAGGCCACTACTTGTACTTAAAAACAAAACTCTTGTTGCAATGTTAAAAAGCAAGGGCAGATGATGTCTGCAATGATTTCTCAGGATGAAACTGTTGACTCAGTAGTATTAGTTGCAGCTCTCTGTCTAATCATCCAATTTTTTATTTTATCGTAACAAAAATTCACAGCAATCTTCAGCCCTCCCCTAGGAGGTTGTTAGTACAAATTGTTGATGTTATACTGAAATGGCCCACAAAAATCCCCTCATTGCCACTGAGATAAAACCAGGCCCTGGCTACACCACCTGCAGGAAAGCAGCACTGAGAAACACTGAATATTAGCCAAAATTGGGGATGGAATGATTAGTTTGCATTCATGCCCCCATGCTTAAAAAGAGAAACAGTCTTTAGTTTCAGGTTCTGCAGCTGTCAGGGATGAAAATGAGATAAGCTGGACTAGTTTGGTCCAGATAGAAATCTCTGTTCCTATGGTTCTCAGAACTTCACTGCAAATAATACCGCATTGTTTTCTCGTTAATAAAAATGTGGGCAAAAAGCATGGCATAATAGTGATTTACTGTACACAAGTGTTACAGCAACCATTAATTACCATTATCCCTGGTTGTTCCAGGTGCAGTCAGTAGCAAAAAGAGCCATTTTCAATTATCCAGGGATTCCTTCTCAAAAGTTAAATACCACCACCCAAGGCCCCACCCAGAAATGTGGGAAAAGTTGATAACTTCCCTTGAGCAATCTTTATAGGTAATTACTTTACTGAATTGCAGGGTTGCTTTACTGAATTGCAGGGTTTAAAACATAGAGAATTCTGCTGGTAGGTGGGAAAGGAAGACACATCAGGAACAAGTTGGAAAATTAGTAAGTAATAAATCAGCATAAGTCTTTCAAGTGAGATTCCAGTTGCCAAGGGCATATGGCAATTGTCTTAGCTTCAGCTCTCCTCCCATGATTTTGGGTGGTTAATGATGTAAAACTTGTCAGTGTTAGTTGCTTTTCACCACTCTTTCCATGCCTAGGTGCATTTACAGGTTGGCAGAAGCCGAGACTGTTGGAGGAGCCCAGAATTTCAGCAGATAACTCCGGCCCTAAGGGATGCGCAACTTGGGCAGCTCCTTTACCACCTCACTTAGGGAAGCAGCTACAGGATTAAGCAGCCCATGCCAGAACAGTTCAGATACATGTCTATTTGTAGCTCTAGTCCTGTACTTCAGAGAATATTTCAGTATTTTACTGTACTTTACCCTAAGCTCAAAGCTACCTAACCACTTTGCCCTCCCCTGCCAGGCTTGAAAAAACAGCAGTTTCTGGAAAAAATGCAACAGGTAAGAGCACTGACAGTGCGAGCCTTTGCCACCATAGAAACTATCTCAGAAAAAGAAAGTATGTGCCCTTTTTGTCAGTCATTTTCTTGCCATCTTTCTGGCTTGCAATGGTTATAGTCGTGGACATCCAACCTTGGCTGTCTCTGATCTTCACCTACACACACTATGTACTCCCTAGGTTTTGATACCTCCAGCTGATCTTGTGTCCGCTCGATCAAGAACACCAGAAACTGATTCTTCACTTACAAAGCCAACGGACACACTGGATCCTTTCCAGATCATGCACAACTGAAGACAGACAGAAAATTAAGCCCTGGGTTAATGCTCATTCAAACACAACAGTTTCATGTATTGCTATAGACATCACATTCTTAATCAACAGACATCAGAGCCCAGTCACGGAAAATATTGCCACCATAGAGCACGATTTGACTGGGCTATAATGGTTTCTTTGCATGTTGCTTTGAAGAAAAGAGAGCTTATATTTTACAGAGTATTTCTATGTCTTCACAGTTATCTGCTGGCTGATCTTTCTTTCACAGCTTTAAAGTCATAGAAAAGGATAGTTTTTCCTCAAGTTTACCATGAAGCAATGTGGCCGGAAATTAAAGTTTACCTCTTTCATTGATTTTATTCCAGCACTTACATGTATACATCAAACCATCTAAAAGCACACATATAAACCGCAACAACAATTCGGATGCTGTTTCAAGAAACACTAGAGAACGTGCTTAAATCCAGGCCCTGAGACTAATAGCATGCATAAAGCTAAGCAGTATTTTAGGTGTGAAGCGGTATTTCAGGTGTGAAGTGTTTGTGAAAGAGCACCATGTACAGGTACAGACAAAAGACTCGCATCTCCTCTTCCAGTCAGCAGACACACCTACTTACCACCGGTGGCCCTGAAAAGAAACGAGCCTTTGCAGTGTGCCCCGAAGGTCAACGTAGCAGATAACAGAAGGTGTATTTTAAACAACATGCTTTACAGTGAGCTATTAAAGCATCTGTTCAGCATTCACTTCTCCTAACGTAGTTTAAATGATTTGTGAGGCCTCTAATGTTTTAAGTATATGCCTTCAAAACTCAGTAAACATCAAACTTTGGGGATGGTACCGATACTGTGCTTTTCACTTTGACCAATCTAAAAGCTTGGGACAAATTAATAGTTCAATTATACAAATACTGAGCGGAGCTTTAGTATTTAAGCTATTTTACCCGTGATCTTTGTAAGACAGATTTATATTTGGGATGCATCAGCTGACTTAGAAAACATCCAGAGTCAGGCAGTTTTGTTGGCATTAACCAAAAGATTGGGTAAATTATGGAACCAATAAAATTGCCAAGATTTGTACTTTTCAAAACTAGTTGCTGCATTCCTGATTTATTAGCTAGAACTTCAAAGGTTTGTCATAAAGATAAATAAAACAGCATGGATGGGAGCATAAATACATGGACTCGACAGCTCTAAAATACACTGTTTACAGTGAACCAGGAGAGAGCAGCATTTTAGGTCATATTTTATATCTAGCAGAGCGAAACATCAGAACTGCTATAACTGATAACTGCTGTAAAGAGTGCAAAACCATTTTCCCAAAGACAGAAAACCTTTAGATATAGCTGACCAGTGTCCAGCTTTAAAAACTAAAAGCAGCCGAACTGTTAGAAATGGACTCATGTTCGCTGTGATCCCAGACCCTTCTCAACAAAAACTGATAGCCCTTTGGCAAGGGGAAGAAAACAAGGTATCTCTCTCGCATATGATAAACAGAATGTAAAAATGCAAAAAGTAGCACAGTTAATTGATTATGAAGATTCATGCATCAGAAAAAAAAAATGCCCCTTGTCCACCACCTCGATAAATTCAGGATGACAAAAATGATGATACTTTATCCTTCAAAACTCTCCATATCTGATTCATATGCTGTAATAGACAGTACTTACAGAGGCATGGGAACAGATAACAGGCATATGAAACAAGAGGAGCAGTTCAACCAATTTTACTCCATGAAGAAAAGAATCAAAGCAGACAGTAGCTCACAAATGACATCCTGGTACTCTGGTAAGGTCAATGCCAATTCTGCCATTCAATTTGCTGAGGTCAGGTTTTCACGATGTCCCATCACATTGTTTTTTGGCCACACATGCCAAATACTTTTTCACTTTGAGGACCAAGCTGTCATTTTTCACTTTGTTACCCTGCCCCTTAACTGTCACTAAAGTGACACTGATGCATATCCCAGGAAACGGACAATTTTTTAAATTATTATGTGCCAGGAACTCATTCCCTTTTAAATATTATAGTTACTGAGTTGCTGTTGCCTTGTACCTTATTAAGGCTAACATTTACAATGCTGGGGTGTACACAGCACACTCATTAACTGGTTTTGAAGTTACCGAGTCTGAAGTTAGTATTTAATTGCCTGGAAACACTGTTTTTTGAATTCAAGTTCTTCTCTATTCGTATATTCATACTATTCCTCTTGAAAATGAGTATGTTTGGTATCTATATCCACTTTCACAAACATGAGCTTTTTTTTTTTTTTTTTTTTTTTAAATAACTATAAAGAATTAACTGGGAATATATAAACCAATACTGAATTTTCAAATTACTGATTAAAAGTAAAACTTTCCCAATCTTAAAATAAGTATCTCGAGAAACACATCTGTGATTTAACAGAAAAACCATGGCTAAACATAGTTAAGCCTTGGCATACCACAGTTGATTTCTGGACAGAAATAAAAAATAATAATACTGAAATAATGAAAATCATTGA
The DNA here is from genome assembly GCF_035582795.1 of Mycteria americana. Taxonomy (NCBI): domain Eukaryota; kingdom Metazoa; phylum Chordata; class Aves; order Ciconiiformes; family Ciconiidae; genus Mycteria; species Mycteria americana. Next base: position 124,383,399 of record NC_134367.1, read on the forward strand.
CTGAAAAAATACATATCAATGAATTTAGTGAAGGTTTACCCTTTAAGGGATCAGATTCCAACCAGGGACAATCTTGTCTTGGGAGACGAGAGTACCGCAAGGCTCTTGCGGGCAAGCCCAGCCAGGGTCGGGTTGGTGAAGGCAGCAGATGTGTCGGCGGCTGCAGGGCATGCTCGTCTGCAGAAGCCGTGTAGCGCTTCCGATTTGCATCCGCACAAACCAAGACTTTCTCCAACTCTTTAAGAACAATCCCCAGTTGGCCATTCCCTGCCAGGTGTGAGACGCTGTTAATGAAGATTTTTAATAAGGCAGCAAAGGTCAGTTCCCCCAATTCATGCTCTAGGGGATCCAACCTCTAAACTGCTTGGCGCCACACTAGATATTTTCTTTGAGAGAGGTGCTCCCTACCTGCTTTATGCATCAGTACAGCCTCCTATACCTTTCACAGAAGGATGAACAGCTGTCAACTCGGTGGTGTTTCAAACAACATTTCCATTCTCTCAAAAGTCTTTTTGTGCGCCTAGTTTTCAAATTGGTACTTGTCCTTTTTTCTTGATCTACAGACATACCCTCGATACTTAATGCATGGAGAACTTTTACACCTGTTATTGCCATACACCAGCAAAAAAATCTAGTATGGTGGGTTACTCTCACCAGTGGCCACAGAGCTCCCGCGTGTGGCACGGACCTCCAGCGTCACATGGCACAGCAAAGAGAGGGCCCTGCCATGCAGAAAAACATGCTCCCAAGCCCTGGTCCTGGGAGGGCCAGTTTCTTTCAGCTCCTCCAGTCAGAGCGACGGGATAAGGGAGTGCCCACAGGAATTGGGAATGTTGCTGAGGAAATTCAGTCCCTCCCCATACTGCACGCACCAAGGACTCACCCCAAGAGTGACACTCCCTCAGGCTCCCTCCTAATTTCCCCCTTATATCAAGTACATTTTGGCCTCTAGAAAGGAAAACTGACTTCCTGGCTCCAACATATGTTCTAACAGTTCATTTCAACCTGAGTTTTGATAAGTCACAAGGAGACGTGGAATCCGCTTCTGTGCGCTTCTAATATTCTCCGTATTTTAGTTTAATGGGGACTTAAAAAAAAAAAAAAGGCGCCCCCCCAACTTTCAAGGGCTCTTTTGTTTGAATAATGACGGAAATGGCTTGTTATCATTCTGGCTAATATTTGGAATGAACAATGGTGCATTTACTTGGCCACAGACTCACCGTAACCCAGTGGATCTGATGTTTTCAAACTTCAGAGTCCATAAACATGCGCGGATGTTTTCAAAGGCTGCTAGTGTAGCCAGGCTGAGGTCACGATGCAAACAAAGTGAGCAAAAAAGCCAATGCTCAAAAACAAGTTTTATGTAACTGTTCAGAGACTAAAAACTATATAAAAACCCCCAAACTCCTTTTAGAGTAATGCCTCAAATTGAAAAGTTTAACAGATGACAAATTCAGTGAAAACTAAACCAAACTCTTCTAGCTGTCTTCGCCTTGCTTTTTTTTCCTCCTTTTCCTAAATACTTTTAAAATGTCACTTCTCAGAAAAGCCAAATTAATGGCCCCAGATCCTGAAATCCTCTGCCCAAACTTTCTAACAATACCACTACATTTCAGAGCAAAGAGGTTATCAGATTTTCTGCCCGTTTCACTACTGACCTCTGTCAAACGTGCGCAGAAGGGAAACACAGAAGACCAGAAAAAAGCATGTGCCCACTTCTCCAACAGACTGTTCACTTCATAAAATTGGCCATCCAACAATATCACAATTTTCTCTAACTACCTGTCTGCACTCAAGTAAAGTGGTTGAGTCTAAAGCTTCTAAACTTCTAGTACTTCCTGTGCATGTCTAAGACTAAACATACCATATAAAACAAAATTTTAGTATTCAAAGCTGCAGTTAATCTTTGGCTGTGATTAATAAAAAAAATATATTTTCTGAACAACCTGATATAGAGTAAGTGTAACAATCCCAAAAGAAGTTCTAATTAAAAAATCTGAAATGTCTCTGTAAGATTTTTTTCATGTAACAATGCAAACTTCAATGACCAGTTCTTTGCTACAATAAAATTAATGCTCTCCAGAAACATAACAATTTTGCTTAACTTCTGACAGTGTTCTCACCAGCCTGAGGTGTTCTGTGACACAGAAACAGTGCACTGCTCCCACTTGAATGCTGTACTGAGGACCACCGGTATTTCAGAAAAAGCAGAAAAGCAAACTAAACAACAAGACATACTCCAATTTGAGAACTTGTAATTTCACATTTGATTAAACAAAAGGATTGAAGTAGGTAGTGAGAGGAAATCCAGTGTTGGGAAACCAGAATAAGCAATACCAAATTTGCAGTCACGTCTAAACTTCTAATAGACTTCTAATATTTTCTCTCTTGATACATAGTCCTATATTCTGTAGTTCACAATTGACACAATTCCACTCAAAAAGCCTGAAACAGAAGAAATAGAAGAAAAAAACCTCTGATAATTGCATAGAAGTACCATATAATTTTCTCCTGTAGCTTTGTGCTCAGGTAATGAAGTGGGATGACACCATGATGATTTTTCTGCCTGTCACTATTGCTGAGCAACACGTTGTCTTCTAACGGCTAATGTGCCTGTGTCCTTAAAGAAAGGGAATATACTGACACTCATTGCAGAAATATATATTTTCTTGAAATTGAGCCGTTTTGCTGTCTCTCAACCTTACAAGCTATATCATTAGTTATTTTCAAAGCCACAGGATTTAGGTAACTTGGAGAAACTTGAACCCTAGATGATGCATATTTCTAGGGAATTGCATGCCGCGCTGTTCTTCTCTCGGTAAGCAATACCCATAAAAGTTCTATTTCATGACATCTCAAACACATTCCCTCTAGCAGGTTGGAAGATTGAAATCTTCCCAAATATCCAATTCTCAGCAAAAAAATTATATCCTGCCTCAAAGTTAAATGTAGTAAAAATACGATATGAAGAAATTGCAAACATTTATGAATGTATTGTCAGCTACATACACCAAAGACACTTTGACTTCAGATCAGCTAAATCCACCTGACAATGCAGTAAGGTTTTCTTGTTGCTTCTGCAGACAGCAATCCTACTGCAGTCTCTAACAATGCTACACAATCAAGTTGCCTATGCAAATTAGCACACCCTAATTGGCAGCAGCTGAGCTTAACTTCTAATGAGCCAATCCAATTGTATATGTAAATGTCTTCTGGGATTGATTATTGGAGCTAATAGCTTTTGGGGTTTGGGTGGCTTGTTTGCCTCCCCCCACCCACAGAGTTTTAAGATAGCCTCGAAGTAAGCAACATCATCTCAATTTGGCTACGTGCTATTTAGTCGTGAACCTTGATTTCAGAAATATTTTATTTCAACAGTTCTGAATTCTGATTTAAGTGCATATAAAAGAGGATAGTCATGTGGTAGCACTTTACAATTATATTTGTAAAATATACTAATGCCCTTTTCAAGAATACTCATTCTTACAACCAAATTGACTATCTGTCCTTGTTCATGATCTATCTCATTTTTTCTGAAACAGATTAAATAAAGCAGCAGAATTTCTGTTCTCTATTTACGTAGCCCACAGTCTAGCCTGGCCTAGAGCACACAGCTTCTGTACCCAATGGCACTGCAGTGAATAATGCGATTACTGGCCTTTGTGGCAACTTTGGCCTCTTAACCTGTATTGACCAGGTAGCCATCAATACCTAGCTCAGAGTGGGGTCAGCCTTCAGCACAAATTGACAACTGCTTTTTCAGAGTGCCCTAAAATAGGACCTTTTTATGTAAAAAAGGCTTATTTATATATATTTATATTTGTATATATGCTCTTTTTTATGTATAAAAATAAGACTGATATAAACAATGCAGAATTTTGAACTTTGACTTTACCCATTTTGGCATAATCCTGCACTGAAGTCTTTGCAAATAAACCCACAATTCCAACATAAGAGCAGTTACACTGGAGCAAGACAAAGGTCTACCTGGGATCCAATTAATTGCCTTTATCACCAGCCAATAATGGATGCTCACATAAGAGAGGATGAACTGGGCATGCAAATAGTGGCACCTCCCCTGAACACCGTTTCATTATCAGGGAGAAAGCATTTCCAAAGGCCAACAACTCTCAGCATAAAACCACTCTACACCGAGACCTCGAAGTGACTTGGCGGCGGCAGCAGCAGCTGAATGTGCTGCTGCTGCCGCACAGTCAAAGTGGTGATGACTCATCCGAGGAAATGTTCCTCATCTGTAATCACATCTTGAGGCCACCAAACCTTGACCACTTCTTTCTAGGGTACGCTGCATGCCACAATCTGCACTCGAATCCTTCCACTAAATACCATTTCACTGCCTCCGCAGGACCCAAAATGAACCTGTTCCCATGCACTTCTGCACAAGTGGGAAGGATTTTGCAATCTGCTGGGCAGCATTGCATCAATCCAAATAATGTCATCTACACAACACTTGTAAGCTGAACAGTGAAATGAGTGATTCATTCTTTCAGGAAAGAATTTCACAGTCTGTAAGTAAAAAGCTCTGTTTGTTATGAACATTTGCTTTCTGATGCTAAGAATTTGGAATCATGGAAAATTCAGATTGACTGGTCCCTGGAAGAGAAAAATGTCTAATGTAACACTGGTAAATGGACCGTGGGTATGGGTAGAAGCATCTGTTACTTGAGCAACTTGGGCTTTATTTTTCTTTCAACATGGTAATATGAAGCACCAAAGAGAAACGACATCTGGCACAGAATATTTCATTGTCAGCTAGACCTTTTGTGACTTGTAAAAGCACTTTAAACTGGGGATGCAGAAAACAAAACTAACATATTTTCTGGAGCAAAACCATTGAGTGGAAAACAGATTAAGAGAGATATATATATATATATACACATACATATATATATATACACACACACAATTTTTCCCCTTTAAAAAGAAGAATGTCTTTCTCCTTTCATACTCCAAATGCAAACATAAAAATGTTCTGGAAATCAAAACATTCCTGATGAACTTGTTTGTGTAAGTAGAATAGGCAAACATCAAGTGACAGCTGGCACCTGAAATTTTGTAGGAAATACCAATACTATCACTCTTCTCTATTGTTACTGACCAGATGGTTATTTATGGGCCTTTTGACCTCAATTTCTTTGAAACTGGGAGTAGTAGAGTTGAACAGAATATAAGATAAGGGTGATTATTTTTAAAGAACTGCAATGTAAAACCAGAGCATTATTTTTTTCCAGACTGACATCAACTTCAATACAAACCAAAGGCAAATTGTCTGGCAGGAAATGAGACCATTTCAGCTGCTGATTCCAACTTTGACTTCACATTTTTTATTTCCCTAGGTAGAATATATCAACTATAGAAATCATCACCAAATTTTGCTAGAAATTACCCCAGAGAGTACTCTGTCTATATAGAGAAGTAAAAGATTTATCCTGATATCATTTTGAAACCACGTGGAAGTGATATCTTTTAAATGCAACTTCTGTTAACGGTGGGCTTTAAATCACATCCATGCAGTATATATTCAAATAAAAGAGCGTGAGTAACTATGTTTTCTCTTTAAACAAAGGCAGCATGGAGGTTATAATCTTTCTGAAATCACCTTTTCAGACCCACTTAAAGCCTAGTGCATTTAAAAAAAAAAATAGTTCAAAATGGATTGCAACAGAGCTAAATAATAAAGCCTGCCTGGATATCTTATCTTTCGAAGCAAGAGAGGAAAAAACTGGTCCTGAACACACACTGCCACTACAATTACAAATAGGAACACCTACACAGCTACAGCTCCACTAAAACCACGCATATTTTTACCAGAAGTATATGTAGCTTATGATACTTCACCTTCTCTTTTGAAGAATTCCAGACTTCACCGTATCCCCTACAGACTTATCCCAGAGCCTCTTCAGTTTTGTCTACAATGGTATTTTGTTATTTGTTCTGTAAATCCAGCACAGAAGACCTGTTAGCTTCCAGCTCCCTGCAGACGTTACTTCGGATGATCATATTCTTAAAAAGCTGATATTCATTTATACTGAGACATGCCCATTTTAAAGGAGGCCGAAACTGTCGTTTCTGGTTCATTCACAGAGAGGAGGGGCTGAAACTGTTTTGATGGTCTCTTATTCCAAAATGTAATTACAAGAATCTAGTATTAAGCCCTTTAAAGATGTATAGAAACAAAAGCTTGATGGATGAAGGGATCAGTAATATGCTATCTGGGCTCTGCAGAAGGCAGGGATGCAGTACAGTTCTCATGTACCTTTATAGGTCACACACATTCATGTTTTCTGTTTGAAAGTAACATGATATAACAATATCCAAAAAGCGTGTATAACTGGTGTGGCACTACTCTCCTACAACCTGCCTTATGAGCAGAGATAGTCGGATGTGGGAAAAGTTACCCAGTATTTCACTCGCAGAAGTAAAAGCGAAACAGCTAAGGAAAGGATAACACCAGATGTGCTACGCATTGCCCATGTCTACAGAGCAATTTGTTGTGAGAACTGGTGTACTGTAGCTGGAATGGCAATTACAACACACACACCCACTGAAACAATCTGGGCCTGTTATTCTGCTTTATGGTGGCTCCATTCCCTATGTTGTTAGTGAGGAAAAAAGTACTCCATCTGACATGCCGTAAAAAAGAAGAGGACACAACACGAGGAAATAATGCAGTGTGCCTTATAAATAGGTGCCCCTCAAGATTTTGTCAGTATTGAAAAACCCTACTGAAAGCAAACATAAAATAAAATAAGTGGAGGACATGGAATCACAGAGAGGCATGGATAAAACAAGGGAAACTTGTTTGTATGACCAGTAATGAAACCAACCTCCAGAGACAGAAAGGATAGCCGTGAAAGAAACACAGCAACAAAAAAATGCACAATACAAGACCACAAATTCTTGCTCCCCCATAAAACTGCCATAGCTAACTTTATCATGTTTACATGGGATGTTGGCTTGAGTTTAAAGGAAACACTCACTATACTATATATAGTTGGCAAGAAAAAGGGTTCTCTCCAAAGCTTCTGGGAGCATATGTTTTTCTGAATACATGGAATAAAAGTAGCGATTTGTGCCATTAGAACATATATTATTCTAAAATGTGTCTGCATGGCTCAATCAGATTTCTTCATTTAAAAATATAATGCAATGTAATTTTATTCAACTTTTTAGAAGTGAAATACAACCCATGAATAACCTCTTTCAAATCTCTGCCATGAGAGCAAGTTCTCTAAATGTTATTCTGAAGCACCAGATAATGACTCCCAGCATCTAAACCCCAAACCACTTGTGAAAATTCAGCCTTTCAAAGTGCTCTAACTCTATTACTTCCAGCTGCTTGCATCTGCCCAAATGTACTGAATCTCACACACAAAGCCAGTAAATCAAAGGAGGAAAGTGGAGGAAAATGAGAGTAACAGAACTCTAAAAGCTGCGCACTGAAAAATAATTTGCTGCTATTAGGGTCTACTGAATTCTCCATATTTTCAAAAACACCACCAGCACTGAAGTTCCTAGACAGCTCTTTCCACAAAAGAAGCCATTTCAATCTTAAACATGCCTTATATTTCAAAAGAATTTTTCCTCTAAAACCTGCCCATTACCACAGTCAAGTATGATTCTCAGAGAAATCTCACAGCAAACATATATCCTAGCGCATGACGTTTTAAATATCTACATATATATAACAAGTAGCATAAGACAGCTGAAACTGTCTTTCTTTTACACTACAAAGACAATACATTTTATAGAGGAAGCTTAAATACATATATAGCCGGCTCAAGTAACCTGCACATTCCTCATCAGATGCAAAGGGGTCAGTAAAAATGAACGTCAGATTTCAGAAACTTTGAAGACAAACAGCTTAACAAATGGATACAATTTCTGATGCTTTATGATTTTAAGTATCAGACAACAGACTGGCAAATGCTCTTGATTCTGTTAAAACACTTAACAAAGGTTATTTGAAATGTTAGAGCACTTTTGATTTCATTTTTTAAAAATACTTTCTATCCTTCCTGCTTATTTGGAATGCAAGAAATTGTGACTGCAGTATTTCTTCACTCCCTTTGCTTAGGTTTATTTTTAACAAATATGTAACTGAGATAAAGCTTATTGGCAAATGTACTCACTGACAAAGTCACCAGAACTGGACTCTTCACCCTTTTTCTCTAAAATATTTGTCCTTCCATCACCAGAGCTAAAGGACACTTGTTGCATTTGGTAATAATAGCAGCATTCTCATCCTTCCCTTTTTGCTTGGCCACTGGAGAACCACCTCTCCCCCACACACATGTAAAAGATCAACATTTGACATGCCTCTCCCTACCATAAAATAGTACAGTCCTTTTTGTACCTCTTTTCAGTTTTTCCACAGAACTTCATCTTCGACTTCAGTTGAAGGAAAACCTCAAAAACAGCAAAAAGCGAGGCTGGAAACATCTTTTTAAGATAAGTATCTTCATAGGTCTAATTGTACCTTTTATTAGCCCTAATTAATTAGTCATTTTAATTATATAACTGTCTTCAGGTGGGAGGCATGTATGTCCATTATCTAGATAAATCATACAGATGGCCTACTTTCCCTTTATTTTTAATTTCCCTATATTTTGCCAAATCTGGCAAAATGCTTTGAAGTACAGCTAAACACAGGAAATAAACCCACAGTTTCACTGAAACCAAAGAATTTGCTAGAAAATTCAATGGGAATAAGATTTCAGTTTAAGGGCAGGCCTTGAACTGAAAACAAATTAAAACCGCAGAGAGATTTAAGACTAAAGCAAGCTGAGAACAGAACAGAATATCCCTACGACGACCAACCTGCTTTGAAAATATACCAGCAGACTTTGCCAGACCTCATTGCTAGCTCCTGTGCCTCTATATACTGTGTGTATACATGAGCAAACAGTCATTCTTTCAGATGCTTATGCCAGTTAGAAATGGGATCGTTTCACACAAAAGGTGGTTGGTGACCTAACGTATTCCTCACCTCACTCTTAACTGTTGCAGATTTTCCCAAATTAACTACTAACATGCCCAGTTAGAGATGCTCTATATAATAGATTATCTTGGAATCTAAACCGTAGGTAATGACAAAAACACTGTGTGTCTTAGGACGGAGGAAAGTTCCTTAGAAGGAACTTTGAGTGAATAAAGAAGGTAGGTCACAACCTTTCCCAAATCCATACTATGTACAGAGCCACCCATTCAAACAAGCGTCTGGGGCTTCAGCACAGCTGAAGCAGAGCACAGCTAAGCCCCACCAGCAAGGCTCATGATTTGTATCAAACATGGTCAAAACTTCAGTGACTGACACTGATTGAACTGGAGAGTGAGCCAAATCCTCAGCACAGTTGAGCTGATGGGGTCTGGGATGTGACCTGTTTCTTTGCCAGCTTGATCTTGGTGTTGAACTGGCATGACTGCTCCCATGTGCTTCTTACCCAGGCGGGAGGAAGAGCAGATATCACACAGCCAGTATGCTCGGTATACGTGCTGCTAGCGAGAAGACTCTTTGGTAGCCACGTTAGGTATGCTAACCGTGAATTGTGCTTTGTTACAGACGCTGATAAATATTCATGTGGTGTAAGGCAAGTACTTAGAGAAATGGAGGAGAGCAGCATCTTTAGAAGCCAGCCCAAATGGTATCCACTACAAGTTGCTCAACATTGAACAGAAGACACGCTAAAATAACAGTAACATATCTCACAAACTATCAGGCCAATGGGCTAAATTTGAAATTTTATGGTGAGACTTGTAATAGAAAAATTAGGTAAACTAGACAGTAAAGCCTAGGTAAACTAGACTAGGAAGTGAAAAGAAAGTTCCAAAGACAGAGATGAATGATGTAGCCAATATGAGAGATGAAGATTTTAACTAGAAACTCTGCGAAAGAATAATGCTGATGCAAAAATTGACTTTCCGAGTCATTCCATAGAAATGAATGTGGTCCACAGTGTTCAACACTGTGCTAAAAGAAGGAAGGATAAATATTTGCAGGGATCACTGATTGACAGAAAACGGAGAAATCATTTTTCATGCTGACAGAAGTATTCAGAAGAGAGGTATCTGAAAAGGTGAAATGGATGAGAAATGCAGTGTGTGCTAAAAATGGTTGAAAAAGTGAGGCCTTCTTGAGGACTTGGCTAAGAAAGCTTGTGTTAGGAGTTCCTGGGAGTATGAAAACAAAGAAAGGGTTTCCTCAAAGATATAATAGTTTAAACATTTTACCTAATAATGAACTCAAATCATTACTATTGTGTGCAACAAACATCAACTTAAATAATTAAATCAGCACTCTATCAGTTTTGAAAAAAGTTGACATACTTAAGCTTAAATCTTTTTTTCCTCTTCTTGTGCTCTCTGACCCTCATATTACTTGTAGTGTTGTTACTTAGTAGATAGGTCATCCTTTTCTTCTCCACTTACTTTTTTTTTTTTTTTTTTTTACATGCCAAGTGAGATACAGAAAAGGTGCACTTCATCTTGTCAGGTTATGTCTTATCCTTGCTAACATTCAAAAAATAGAGAAGTCCTGTCTAAAAGAAAAAACAAATGGCATCAAGTGAAGCCTAAAATGTCAGCATGAAACATGAAGGCAACTTCTTTTTCACAGAACTTTGACCATAGGATACCAATGCTTCCAAAGCTTGCCATTTCAAATAGAAAAGGAAGGATTAGAGCAACAAGACAGCCAACTGAATTAATTCACTCGCAATCTGCTTCTGTGCTCAGGATCTCAGGCTTTAAGAGTCTACGTGGGCAACATAAACAAGCTCCTACAGGGAAAAGCCCACATTGCACTGCAGAGTGTGATAAGAAAGTGTCCTTTTTTAGCCTCAAATGTAAGGCAGATAAATATTTACAAGATTAGCTCAGCATAGTTAACACAAGACTTCTGGGAATTTTGGAAATTTAAAGTTACAGTTGTCACTCCGGACAAACAATTCCTCAAGTGGCGGCAAATTAAGAGAGTCTTTTCACTCCGTATTAGCAAATTTCATGGTGTGCTCATGGCACACTTGCTTGAAGTTTCAGAATCACTCTAAGAGTTGAACTACTCTTACAGCCTCTTTCAAAATACTAAATCCTTTTCAACCATATACATATGCAGCCAAACATCTAATTATATTTTGCCATACAAAGTAGTACGAAATAAACATTCACTTTAAATATCATTATCTTAATTATGGTAATGGCTTCAGGAGAAACCCACAGAATTATGGCTGATGATATTAGTCTGCTCAGTCTTAGAAAATAATACACACCCAACAGCTACGTAGATCTAATAATAATGAGAAACAGCAGAGCAGAAAGGTAACTATAGCTGAAGCCATCCTGACAATTTAGTGAATGCTGCTCAAATAAATGGATAAAGATGCCCTGTTTCCAAAGGAATCAGAGTTCAGCCTAGCTTTTTAAGTTTAGTCAAGAGAAGAAGAGTTCTTATTTTTACCCTGATAACGTACATGCTGGTTTCCTAGCTAGTAACACGCTCCCTGCCTGACTGGGATAGCTCATTACGCAATGAGGTAGATTCCCATAGGCTAGAAATCCAGAAATACCTTCCAAGAGTTTTCCAGCCCGTACGTAATAGGCTGTACTCCACCATGAAAGACGATGGAGGAGGAAACAAAAACAGGAAAGTGAGGAAATGGAAACATTTGATGTACAGATAAACATGAAGGATCTATGACTAGAGGAAAGATAGGGGAGGAAAGAGAATTAGGAATGCCTTTACTCTGCGTAGATGATGTTGCTTTGCCCCTAATCTAGTGCCATCGTACCGTGCCTCTGGCAAATGTCACCATAGGATAATAAAGCATAAACACCATGAATGATGCAACCACATCTCATTTATTTCAGACTCCAGTTTAAGACTTGCTTTCTTTTCTTGTAATAACTACAACAGAATTGGCTGCAGTAGGTCTTAAACAAATACAGTTTAGGTTCACTTTAAATTCATGATGGTTTCTTTGCTGCAGCAATACAGGAACAGAACCACTGTCTGTGCGCTGTGCAATACTGAGACACATGCATTCGACAACCAGTGCACGCTCAGCCCAGTTGTCCCACACTTACTGAGTAAATCTGATGTTCTCAGGATGCCTCAGAGGAACCGTACTGTTCATGCAAAACTCCCTCAAATATGTGCCGTTATTGGGAATTAATGAAAATATGCAGATGTGACTCTTGCTAGTAAAAGGAAAAGGCCTTTGATCATACTGTACAAATGGATGGCACTGTTGTCATTTATATTTCAGAGAAACAAATCAGCAGTTTTCATGCCATATGGTTTTCGGAATCTGTGAGAATCACCACCACTCTGTAAACGCCTTGATTTTGGTGTCACCTGCAACTGACAAATGCCTGCTTATTATAAAAAGGGCACAACAGCTGCTAACTAATAATAAACATTTTGGTTTGTTTTGTTTACTCAATGATTAATATCCACCAAGAACACACTTCTTCCTTCTCTTCCTTCCACAGACTTAAATTGAATTGCAGAAAGTAGACTAGACTGTGCCTCGTATAGATAATGATGAGATTTTACACTTCCAGCAGCAAATCTCAGCCTGTTGTTCCTAGAATGAAGAACAGCTGGTTATCTACAAGGTGTGTTTTCGGGATTGCCAGGGACGCTATGTACAGTATACTTCAGCAAAGCATAGGGAGATACAGAGTCTTCTCACCATCTGGGAACATCCCCCTAGTGTCATGTAAAAATAGGTTATACAAAGGGAATGCTAATGGCAAAGACCGTGATAATAATGCACAGGCTGAAACCCCTTCAGTTATCAACAGCCTGTCTGGCCCTGGCAACAATAGCTGCTGCAGTACTTCAGAGGTCACCGGCATGGACAAGGCTCACTTAAGAAATATTGTGTGAACACGAAAAAAATAGTCCTGAATTTTACAGCCTCATTATAAGATAAGAGACAACAGATGGATGCAGAGAGATGTCAACTATTTTACAAGTATTATGCCAAAGGATATTTTAAGGAAGGAGTTCAAGGGTTTCACAGATTTTAACAAATGTTTTCAGGGAGAACAAGGGGAATAATTTGCAGGACGCATGAAAGGTCTTATCTCAGAATATAACAGAGAGGCTGGCCCAGCTGAGGAGCTGACTTCTTAGTGTGGAATCATAAGGAAAAAAGGCCACAGAAGCGAACACATCCATCTGTTGTGCTAGAAAAAGGCAGTGCAAAAAAAGGAGTAAGATGGCCATGGCAAGAGATAAGGATATGACCTTTACAGCAGCATCCCAAACAGATAAGAGGCCACAATTGAATTTGGAAGAGCCAGAGAAAAAATAAAGATAGCTGGAAACAAAATGTGAGATGATGTTTGGACCAGAGTTTCAGTTCTGTGGCTAGGTTAAAAAAAAAAAAAAGTGTTTATCCTAAAAATCTTCCAGCCTTAGACACAGCATGGGTGCAAGGCCCTAGAGAGAAGTAGCAGTGGACCCTCATTACAGGATGAGGGGCAGCAATTTAGGTTGCAGTGACCAGTGAAGGAGACAGAGAGAATTATTTTGGGAAATGTGACTGTTTAGGAGCTGAGGCAAGGACTAAAGAACAGTAAACCTCATGCTTGGGTAAGAGAGAGCTCACCCTCACTTATGTATGTGCTTTAAACAGGTTTCTGAATAACAGACAAAAAAACCCCACAGCAGTTTAAAACCATTGTTCCCTCTCCCTCAAAAAATAACTGAGGTGACAGCACTGGTGCAGTTTTCTAACTATACAGAATTGTATTACTTTATTCTTATGAGAAATGGTTTCCTGAAAGAAACTCCCTTAATGCATTAAGCCTTATGTGTTTCAATCATAAAGATGCACAAAGAAAGTGAGGGGAGAGCAATGTATTTCAGGCAATTAGATACAAGATGACATAGCTGTCATTGCTCATTGACTTCCTTTGACAATATCTACTGCAAATGGCACAGATCCCTATGGAAGTCTTTCAAAAGCTCACACTATTTAATCTGCAGGCATTTTAATTAGAAATAAAAGTGATATTTTCTTCAAACAGTCTGAGAACAGGGTGAACAACAACGATCCAGGCAGCCTTAAAGCACTTGAGGATAAGGCTTTCAACAAGTGATACGCCTTGCGCATGCTCACAAGCCGTGTACGTAGCTTGGCATTTCAGAAGACTGAATGGCAAAATCAGGAATATGTTTGCAATGGCATGAGAAGTGGGTGGTGTTTGACTCTCATTCTCCAAAGAATCTGAATATCTTGTTTAGCTCAGAGCCAAAAACTAGACTGCGGGGGGGGGGACGGGGGACGGGACGACAGACCGACACCACACACACACAAAAAAAACCCCAACCCAACAAAAAAAGCCCTGTTCCAGGATGTGTCTAGAACATAAAGGCTTGTCTGGCATATGTTATGACACATTATTGAACAGAAACATGCTGTGCCCACATGCCGCTTACAAAGAGATGACCCTACCAGTAATTTTGTGAGAATGCCTCTTTCTCCTGCCATCCCGTGGAAGAGCTCTGAAAAATCAGCTTTGGGCAAACATCTAACAGGAGGCGAGGATGAAACCAACAGCAAAAAACTCTAACCTACAGCACATGGTAATCAGCAAGCGGGTTTTCTAGGCTGAGGATGAAACAAGCCCCATGTTCCTCCCACACTGGTAGCCACGGTTCAGCATTGTGGTGTTTATGATACAGAGCACATGCCTTGGGCATTCAGCCACAGTCCTGCCTTTCTGCTCAGTGGGCCCTCATGCCTGCAGAAATCAGCTGCCAGTATTTTAAAGGGGGATGTACTGACTGTGTTCAATTTACATGTTTATCCAGGTTTTGCTTTATTCAGGCTACCCCATCCTGCCAACACACCTGGAGAGCCCAAAGTTGATTGTCTTAGGCAGATTCTCCCAACAACTCACAGCTTTGACAGCAGCTGGCCATTGCCAGCCCGGGATGCAAGCAAAGAGTGCTACTCTGCCAAACTGAGGCATTAGCCCTTTAGCATTAGTTGCCACTTTTCTCCCATTTTGTGACAAATTCCAGACAATCAAAAACATATCAAGCAGAGACACAATTTACACAAGTCACTAGGTTTATTCCAGCTGCGTGCCGCCTCTAGGAGAGGAAATACCTCACTTCTGAGCAAGGCATCAAGCGAACACAGAGCTACTGACAGTGTTACGGTTATGGAAGTAAACAACATTAATGCATGAAAACAGGAAGGTATCCGTAGTATTGATTTTGCATCAAATTTCCATCTGGAATCAACTGTGCACTGCAAGATGAACCAAGGGAACCACATAGTTTTCATAAATACGTGATTTTCAATAAAGCCACAAGGCTGCTGCTCCTTCTCTGATTTGGGACTCCAAGATACCACCTCTGACATAGGCTTTTACTAGTTAAGCAATTGTTTTATAACTTAAATATTGAGAAACTGGGACATACAGATAAGCCAAAGTCCAAGCAGCTGAGAAGTTTTGCGGTAGACTAAAAGTTAAAACAAAAAAATGACCAGGTTGTTCCCATAACAGGCCCAGTTGTAAGTTTTGTAGACTCCGCTTCTAGTCCAGGAGAATATTCATTTCTAACAGAAAGAATGCTGCAGAGAGGGATGCAGGTGGAACAGAAGAATTACAAGCACAGCAGAACTCTTTTTGTCTTAAGCCCAGTATAGGTTCTGCTTCTTCAACAATTTTCAGTTCGCCATTCTGTGCTGTGTTTCTCAGCAGCACAAGTCTCAAGATTTTTCCTCTGGAGAAACCTCGCACAGATTGCTTGTACCAGTCCAGCCACAGGCTGAGCAATCTGTTCCTGGATTTTTGTTTTGTTTTGTTTTTCCTTCTTGGCTTTACCGCAATGAGCTCTTTAAAGGTACCACAAGCTGTTTCCTTCTACACCAGAAAACAAAAAATTGTCCTGAAATTTTAAGTTCGCCCTTTGAATTCTTATGTTTCCCACTAAGAAGTACATGCTCTAAGTGGATGTTTAGCTGAGCAGGAATACAAGAGCAGACATAGATTGCTACCAGCAGTTTGAGCATTCATAATTTTTGACACAAGACCTTGCAAAAGTTACGACCATATAGGAGTATAATTTTGATAATAAATTGCAAGTGAATTTCTAAAAACTTTTTTTCCTCTGTTATAGACCCCAGACATTTTAGGAGTTTTAGGTACTTGTACCAGGTGTCTCCATGCAATCCAATGACAAGTACGCTTAGCTCATGTATTTTCTTAGG
This sequence comes from Mycteria americana, assembly GCF_035582795.1. NCBI lineage: Eukaryota > Metazoa > Chordata > Aves > Ciconiiformes > Ciconiidae > Mycteria > Mycteria americana. Next base: position 124,399,655 of record NC_134367.1, read on the forward strand.
TCTACCAACAGAAGTCTGGTAGCTTCTTGGTACTGCTAAGGGATCAACGAAGAGGTTTGCCCTACTATAGCAGCCCAAACCACTGACCCACTGCATTACACATGATGCAGAGAGCTTCTCATTCATTCCCATAAAAGAGACAAAAGAGGCTGTCAAAAATTGCCTCAGAAGCTTCTAGAAAAAAAGACTTGAAACTTGATGCATCCCAGTTTTCTAATGGACAATCGACAGAGCATTGCTGAGAGATGAAAGGGTTTTGACCACCTTTGGTTTGTGTAAGTCTATACTATTTCCCCATTTTACAGACAACAATGAAGCAGTGATTACCTGATTTAGAAACCCCAACAAACCTGGGAGAGAACCAGAAAGAACCTCAGCCTGCTGGAGTCACTGCCCCACGCACTGACCATGAAATTTCTCTTGTTATCGTCTGCTGTCTCTCAGGACTGAGCTCTTAATACACAGTCACAGAATCTTGTTTCATGCCCAATAAAAAGTATATTGTTGTTGCCAGGGATTAACTGCTCTTGAAAAATGGAAGGATGAAAAACTAGGTAGTGAGAGAACAAACAACATTTCTAAGTATAGATGGCTTGTTCCTAATCCCACGTACTTTAGGACATCTAACTGTCTTTACTGATCTGTGTCAAAAATAGGGAGGAAGCTGCTCCCATATCGCTGACCATAAGCATGAGCTGGTTTTTAATGCAGAACCACAGAAAAAAAGAGAGATGCCTTGACTAAATTACGTTAACTTCAGATAATAATATGTGCTCATCAGGCAATCCTCAAAGACACAAATAACGCTCTTTTTTAACTCTTTATATGTTCATTGATACATCTCTGACCATGCAGTTAAGCAGTATTTATGCTGTACGTTGTAAACGGCAGATCACTTCACAAGACAAAATTTATTTCTTTCTCTCCTGGAAAGAGGGAAAGAGGGAAGATCGAGTACTGTTGCAGAACAGAAGGATAAGTTGTAAAGCTTACTTGTTCATGGGGATTTTCTTGGTGGGCTTTTTTTGGTGGTTTTTATTTTGGTGAGATTTTTTTGTGTGTGGTTTGGTTTGGTTTTTTTTTTGTTCCCTCCCTAGGGCTGAGAAAGATATGCTTTTAATGGAAATGAAATGAAAAGGAACATGGATTTAATAATGAGAAAAAGCAGAGGGAGAAATTCACATAATTCAAAACTTATTTTGTGATATCCAAAACATTTGGAAAATGTTTTATCTGCATTACAGAACTTCAAGCTGTACTAAGGTCCCCTATCCCTAACTTCAATTGTTAGCTCGCTAAATATTTTCCCAGAAGGAATATGAATTAAACATGAAAGGAAAAATTCCACTAAATACAGCCTAGAGAAAGCAGGTGCAGCTCTTAGAGAAGTGCCTGGCCCTGGTTCAATTTGATGGTGTAAATTACATCTCCAACGTCCATGTTGTTGGCATTAGATTAACTTAGGAGTGGATCCTATGAAATCCAAAAAGTTATGCTGATGTAAAAATACGATAAGAGAAGGGAGAGCTAGGAGTGGGGAAAGAACGATGAGAAAAAGTGAGTGAGCGTGGCAGAGTAATGTAATGTATATGAACAAACAAAACCAGTATGAGTTATAGTCTCCATTAATTCCTTTCCTTCCTATATTTACTCTTTTGCCTGGAGGGAATGTAACCTAAAAGAGAATTCCTTGTTTTAGATTATGCTTCTGCTATCAAAAAAAATTTCCAGAACCAACATGAGTCTGGAGACTTCAGTAATTGGACCCATACATCACAGCGGGTTGTCAAAATAAACTTTTATTCTGCTTTGCAGAGCTGGTTATTTCATAAGTGAAGACCTAGGAAGGGACCAATGCTAAACAGTGCTGAATGCCCCCTGCAAGGTGCTAAGTGCCTTGAATGTCCATTAAAGTAAGTGAGAATTGAGAGCAGCCAGCACTTCACAAGAGATGCTAAATGCTTTGCAACACTGAGCTACGGATATGTCAGATCCTGAACCCTTTTTTTTGTTGTGGGTTTTTTTTTTCCCCTCTCTTTAACAAGGTCTGTGTGATGCCATTTTCATCCGTGTTCTTTAGCGGTGATGACAGCACTGGAAACGTGCTTGTAAGAAGCACTCTGCCATCTTATAATCCCCTCTGGTTTTGTTCTAACCAGCACCCACTGATGTGAAGGAGCGGGGCTCCCCACACCACTGATCGGCACCACGGGACCCCGCTGAGCTACGACGGCAGCTGAAACAGAGTCAGGAACCTCTGTCCTCCCCAGCAGCAGTATTTGGCCTTTTAGAGGAGCGAGCGTTCCCACTGAGCTCAGGCACATTTCTTTGCTCCCAAACGTTGGAGCGTGCAGCAGGCACCCTGCGGGAGCCAAGCTGGAGCCACGCGCACCCTCCACGCTGCAAACGGCACCTGTCACGCACATTCTCCCTCTCCCTGCACAAGCGGTGAGCTGGCGATGACCCGCTTCATCCACCCATCGGTGCCAGGCTGGGGGGAACTTTATTTGAACACATCTGGGACGTACCTATCCTATTTACACAACGGCAAACAGCATGGGAAGGGTGATCTGCATTAAAAACCCAGATAACCAGGCACTTCCAACAAGGGAATAAGTACCTATTTGTGACATGGTACAACTTAAATTGCCGGATGGTGGTTCCTTACCAGTCCAAACATACAAACCAGAAGACAAATGAATTTACTATAATCTGATAGTTATAAATGCCTGGTTATAATGGAGTGGGGGATTTTTACAAGGAAACGCAGAAAGAGACATTGGCTGTGGTGGACAGCATAATGCAAGGAACTTTCCTCTTGTATTATCAGAGCTTGTCACATTAACAGAAGTACTTATTTCCATTTCCATGGCTTGGAGCAGCCAAAGGGAAACTTGCAGCTGATATAAAAGCATGAAGCAGTCTGAGTAGCTTTACAGCAGGCACAGTATTTTCACAAAGCAAGTACAAGTGCTTTCTGTGAATATGAAAAATACTGCTGTGACATGACAGACCTGATCTTTAATTACCTCTATTCAGTACACGAGCATTTGTCTGACATAACGAACATCAGGAATAAAGCAAAGAGGAGATCCCGTGAAATAAGGGGTAGACACAAAAACTATTTCAATGTGAATAAATTGACTCTGAACAATTTCTTGTCCACTGCTATTTTGACAATCAATTATACATTTCCTGTAGGATGCCGTAATACACAAAACAAAGGCAGCAGCAGTCAGACTCACTAAAAGAAACAGACCTTTAAAAATAGAAGCGACACAATCCGTTCCCTGAAAAAAATAGGAGGAGGAGGGAGAAGGAAGAGAAAGGAAAGGGGGGGGACAAAAACAATCATGCCTCTTCAATTTGACAACATTTCATTTATATAAAGTTAGACCTAAACAAAATTTAGGATGATATGATTTCAGCCTATGATTCAAAATCATAGGCTGCCTGATAAAAAGTGATGAGGCATCCCTTTCTAAAGCATCAGTTCTAATTAATTGATTTCCATTTAGTGCTTGCCGATATAAAGCTTTGTTAAATCTTTTCCCCTTCAAATATCTGTCGAAGAACAGAAAACCGCTCCTATGCTTTTGTTCCTCTTTAGAAAATTTCTGACTTAGAGTGGTAAATGGGAATTGGTGAGACAAGTGCAAAAATAATTGGGACCTGCACGATCTCTGTTGGTATGAACATCCCAAACCACAACCCAGCCATTAATAATGTAAACTGCAAGGCTTTGGGAGGCCAAGAGCATCTCCTAGGATACATCCTGGCATCCAATCACGGCCATTTCAGAGACGAGCACCACGGGGAACGCGTGGATTCAGGAGGTGTACGAGCGCCGAGGCCGCATGAGTCTGCTTGCAATCGCAAGTGACATTAGGCAAGTGCAAACTTGCAAATAGAAGAGACGGTGCAAACAGTGAGAACCTGAACATGATCAGATGGGAATGGGATTACAATAGACGATTGTCGTAATAAAAAGACATGCCAGAAAAAGGATTTGTTAAAACATATAAGGAGGAGGACTACATTTCCAACACTGAAACACAGTCTATATATCCAGACCTAACCTCTCTTGGATTAAAACAAAAACAGCGGTGACATCACCCTGAAAGCAAGACCCTGATCCCGGAAAGCAATTCAAATGTGCCATAGCTGTTCTGGGTGTTCACAGCCTAAGACAGATATAACCAATTTAAATAGCCAGAATGTAATAACCTACAACACACCAACTCTAACAGTTTACCTACAGTGCTCTACTAAAAGTCCTAGGGTACTTTTAGAAACCTTTAGCTACTAAAATCAATTCCCTGATTCTCTTTAAGTCCAAATCTGACACCTGGCATCGCACCTGTAATTGCCCCTGAACCCTCGGAAAGGCACACGCAGCTCTGCAGCACCAAGAGCGCAGCTCGGCTATTACTTCTTTCTCCCCTGCAGCTAAGGGAGGATAGGCATGGCTCTCCGTAAACCTACATTATCAGATTAAATTAAAGCTCTAGAGGACAATTCTGCAGCCAGATCCTGACTAGGTGGTTGGAGACAGACAGATGATGAGAGAAAAGGCCCCGACCTTACTGCTTGACTTTCTCCACTAGCCCAAAAAAGTAGGATGTGGAGAGTTCTGATAAATAAAATAAAAACGAGCGAAAAATAATCTAGCTGCATGGGTTTAAAACTTATATTTTGCAGACTGCTCAGACTACTTTACCAGGCACTGGCCTTGAGAACTGGGAGCTGAAGAAACAGGAAGGATTTGTAGGAGTAAATACACTGCAGTGCTGTGGAAGAGGAGGAGGTGTTCTGAAAAACTGACGGCATTAGCTATAGTTTTAAGGACAACTGTTTATCAGCTGCCTCAACATACAGTATCCAGGGGCTCGAATCCCATCTCAGTCACAACTCAGCACAAGAAAAAACTTCTCTCAGACTCCAGATATGAACTAATACCAATGAAAGCACAACAGAACATTTTCTCCTTTGTAACTTTTTTTTTAATTATTGTAAAGGCAAGCTATCTCCAAATGCATGGAAATAAAATCCAGGTATAAGACACACTGAATGCAGGATGAATGTCAGGAACCCTCAACACACTAAGTCTGTTTATGATAAGTAGCATAAGAAAAAAGCATTTTAGCAATTGCTGCCATACCCAAATACACAAATCAATCAGAGACTGCATTTACTATCATGGGGCAGGTGTCCTCCTATCAGCATGGTAGATATGAGTTATGACCATATATGTACACCAGAAGTGTATACATTTCTATATACTGGTATAGAGTTATCGAGATTGCACTGGTAATCAGGAGTTCTACAACACAGGACGCTTTGTCAAGACAACAAAAATAGTAAAGGTTACAAAGTAAATCCTGAGCTACAGGAACCAATGACACAATTCCCATTGGAGTTAACAGAGCTGGAGTCAGCCTACCGTCCTTGCTGCAAGAAGCTTGTGAATTAGATTCTTAGCAACAGCATAGATGGAGTGAGATAAATGGTTGGACAGTAGGATGAGTTGAATGTAAAATGAGTATGTCTGCATAATAAGTGGGAATCTAAATAGACTCAACTAGCAATTTTCATAGTACTAGTATTTTATAAATCTTCTAGGTGAGTTTAGTTCAATGGGTGTATTTTACTTCCTAAGCAATGAAAGATAAGTAATGGATTATGAAGGTATAGGAAATTTTCAATTCACTTAAGTTCTTCATGTGATAAGGTTAAAGAAAGAGTTCAATTACAGTGCAACATTCAAGTTAACATGGAGATAACAATGGGCAGGTACTTGTTACCTGATTAGCTGAACAAAAGAAAAATTAATATTTGCAAGGAAAAAAAAAAGATTGGCTAAAAAATAATTAATCTTGAGTACCTACGCAAGTGTAGGTGACACTTGATAAGCTCATTCATTTGCAGAAGCGTTCTTTTTTAAGGAATTTATTTCACTGGGATTTCTAGACTCACACATCCCTTATTCTCCCTTTCCCTTCAAGAAATGTGAGATTTTTCACAACAATCTACTCACTAATGAGAATTTAATAATTTAATATTATTTGTTGCTTGAAACTACTCTAATAAAGTGAAGGATAGCAGTGAATCTAATCTAGAAAATAAGACTGATAAATTCCTTTGGACATTACCTGACAGTCTTTTTACTTTGATTCGTAGAAAGTAAGACAATGTAATTAATTCCCACAATCTATACCTACATATAAATGACATATTGCCTAGGGCACATAAAGAGAGAATTTATCAGTGGTGTTCGTATTTCTCTGTTCACACAAAAGGCAGATGTCTCTTTTCAGAATGGCTATGTAGCAGTGAAACAGAGTAATCACTATTATTTTTCACAAATACTAGAAATACCTCTTACATAGAATTACGTTGTTCCTAATGAACAGTAGTTTCATTTCTCGAGTAAGTGCAGGAGCACGTCACATTCTTCTGGATATTTGCAGAAATGTACGCTACATGCAAACAAGAACATTGTTGCTAAATATGCTTCTACAGGAAAGGGTATTTCTAGGAAAATGTTTTACTCAAACTATCATCTCTGCCACTGTAAACCTGAATGGGAGACAATAATCATAATGCAGTACGAGCTAAGCTTTTTAGCCGAGAGGAATGCTACAAAACCAGTATAGTAGCATACAATCTCCCAGTAAAGCATGTAAAGCCAGGCTGTCACTCTAGTACTCGGGTTCTTTCAAAGCTCTACATATTGTCACAATTGCAAGTTGCCAGATTCTTAAAATCGCATGCTCTTGTCAGGTGACTTATCATCAGGTAGAGCTGGAGAGAAGGAAACTATGCAAACTATTGGATTATCATTAGACAGAAAATCTTGTGTGTACTGTTTACAGTGAAGCAATATTCACTATTGCCTGCGCAGGCTTCTGCCAGCTTAAAAACTGTTACAGATTTTCAATGTTCACTTACAGTAGTCTTATTCCTCCTCTTAAAAAGCAGGGTGATTATTTTCTAGCATCAGACTAATCACCCAAGACGTGTTAAAATGGTGATTTCAGGAGCTGCTATTTGAGGATAATGCCAAAGAGCACAACTGCCTAAAATATCTTGGGGTTTTCCACAGTCTGTGCTTTGGGTGTTGGAGTGCCACATTTCAGAAGCCCCAGTGACTGGAGAGTCTCTGACCACCTACCAGTTATTAAAACCTCTGTTTCTGTGTATTTCAACTTTATTTGCTCAGTTTTGGGATAGAACAATGAGAATAGAATATTAATCGCATTTAGCGTTGCTTCCCCTCTTCAGGAATGGAAAATCAGCTAGTAAGAGAGAGTCACTTCTAACAGCTTGACTTGAGAGAAATTTCCTCAAGGTCAGTGGCCCTATACTGATGTAAAACATCTTAAATATTAAGGGTCACTCCTGAATAAATATCTGGAAAACCATTCCAGCTTAGGTGGTATGATAATCAGCTGAAAAGTATTTGGTATCAGCTTCTCAGTTCTTGGTGCTGCTAAGTGCGCCTGTGACAGGAGCTGCTGAGCTAACTCAGCATACAAAATTAACTGATAATTCTAAACATGGGTAGGATAGGGAGCTAATTGGAAAGTCCCCTAGCATTAAATAATTCCCATCTGTCTTCAAAAGCATAGTATCAATCACAACGACTGTTGCACTGGTCTTCCTTTTCTGGCATTCTCCAAAGAGGAAATGGGAAAAGTACAGAACATATAAATCATTTTGATATAAAAAGAAAGTGCTTAGGCAGCCATGTAATGAATCCCTGGCACTGTCATCTAGGTTAAAGGCCATGAAAAGTTTTGTAAGGTCCTGAGTATAAACAGCATAGCATAATGGAAACCTGGTTTACAGCCTCACACAGCAATATCAAACTCTATCTTAAACAAACACACAAGCTAAATTCTAAATAATCCCATAAACCAATAACCATAGTAAGATAAGGACTAAGCTGTATGTCTTACTCTTAATCTTACTTTGGTTTTTGCATTTTAGCAGCAAATATTGGATTGCCAATTAGATTAGCTGCTTGCAATTATTTCCATATTGTGAAAAATGTCTGGGTTGTTTTCAAAAAGTCCTTCTTTCTCTCCCACTTATTAGAAAGCAGGAACTCAACCATTCAGTGGAACTCAAGATCCAAAGGTGATGCTATCTCACACAGTACAGAAAGACTGTAGGTTAGTATTAATCATGAAAACCATACAGAACAATTATCAGATAAAGAATAAATTGGCTTGTGCCTTGTTCAGAACAGAACCATGCTCCACTCTGTTTAAAAAAAAAAAAAAAAAGAAAAAAGAAAACCAAAACAAAACCAAAAAACCCCCCAGGTAGGGCTGTTCTTAGAAATGAACAGGTTTTCTCCATCCTACTCAACACATGCCATCCTGGACAACTTCTAAGTCATGTCAGCAAATGTTTGCCGTGGACTCTGCAACACACTGTGTCTGCAATTGCGTTCTGATTACTTGTATATTTCTGTTTTGTATACTTACGTTTATCTAGAACCAGCAGCTCTTAATGTGAACTTAGAGATAATAGATAACACTAAAATACACGTACCCTTGAAGAAAAAAAAATCAAAACTATTTAGGTTTTGTCTGAGGTTTTTGTAAAGAAAAAGAGTTGACGTGAAGTGAGATTCTGAAGAGATCTGCAGATCCAAGGTGGGTTGTGCCCTCCCATCCGTGGCCCTTCACTGCTATGCCTGCCCCTGCAAGGGACCAAAGAAATGGCTGACCTGGGTGTTTGGACTCACCCTGCCAAGACCAGCCTCTTCATTTTTACATCTAAGTGGGCATCTTAAACAGCTCAGTCTGGTGGTTTACCCCTGTATGCACCAAGCTGGATATAATGAGATAGATACATATATATGCACGTATGATGTCCTTGATAATAATGGTTTGATATTTGCCAATGAAAATTAAAATATAAAGTTTGCATATTATTAATAATGTAATGTAAAAGAATAATTGTATGTTGGCTTGTAGGACCCCTTGGAAGATTCCTTGGCCAAAGTATGATGCAGAAAAATAGACAATTTCAATAAGCATGAATATATTAAGGAGAGCATTTTAAAAGATACAAGAATTTGACTTTACATAATTATCATCATGAGACTAAGTACTGATTAATTTTTTTTAAGTTAATTAATATAACGATGCTGATTTCTAATGTACTTTCTATCAAGCTGATAAATATTCATGTTACTTTAACGCTGTCACAGAGACGAATGAACATGACATACAGTTTACCAAGAAGCAAAATCTGAGCATTAAATGTATGCATTAGAGAAAGGATATTCAACTATGACTATATAACTCTAAGCTCCATTTAGTGTGGTTTAAGAAGAGATAGGCAAAAGCCAAGGATATTTAATAACAACATTAACAAGGGCAACAAATTTTATTTCCATTTTCTGCAACCTAGCAGCCAATTCCATATTTTAGAAGTTATAAAGATGCCTCTGTCTAAGCTGTGGACATCAATGTAGCGCTTACAAATCTGCGGATTACTCACATTAGCTTGTAAAACTTGCCTCACGCTTTCATCAGGCACCATTAGTCCTTCTGAAACTTTAGATATTTTTATGTACCTAGTGTTCTCTCCCAATTCCTCCCTGTAGGATTTTCAGTGATTTACCTTTAGCATATTCACTTTCATAGCATAGTAAGTGGATTTCCCTAGCTTTTCGGGAACTTCTTTGCTCCTTTATCAGAGAAGTGAAAAAAGACTTAAAGCACTTGCCTACTGACCAAACGTTAGCATTCAACTGGGACAATCTGATTCAGATCTTAGGATACAAACCAAAATAATGCCAGTAACAAGGGATTAAAGATTGAACAAAATCAGTATTTTTTTCTTAGCAATTTTGCAATCTACCAAAAAATTAAGGCAAAACCAAATAAATACTGATAAAGCAGAAAAACTTCAAGGTATTTCAATTAATTAAAAAACCCAAGTTCTATTTATTTGGTTTTGAATTTGCAGCAGCTTTTTCTGTGTGCAGACAGCAGAAATGGACAATTTTGTCATTCTCACTAATGCTTTCCACAGTAGTAATGCTACATGTCTGTTTGTCTAAGCCTTTTTCCACTCCTAATAAACCTAGAAATCTTAGTACCTCCCTTTCTATAGCACTAGAGGCCCACACTCACTTTTTTAAATGATTTTCAGTCATATGGCGGCACAATTCTACCGGGGGGGGGTGGGGTGGGGGGGTGGGGTGTCACCTTCAACTAAATCTGCTGTATAGACCTTGTCCCAAGATAGACAACCCTGCAACAGAGCCCAGCTGACAATGAGTTTGGGTAGACAGATCCCCGATAGCTGTGGGATAAATAATAGAGAAAGTCCAACTTTTGAATACCCAGCATTAAGTTAAGAAGGTCTCCAATTCCATGATGCAAAGATTGACTGAAATAAATTTACTCTACAAGATCAGACCAGTCAAAAATTGTTTTGATGGATTAACAGTCCCACAGAAGGCATTTAAGCCGTAGTAGGAATTATCTGTGTTTTCACCCTCATTTCCAATAATTTAAGCTATGATAAGCTCTGTATCACATGCTTCAGGTAATTTGATCATACATCTACATCAGATTGGATAAAATCTGTACTTCTATTTGATGCAGTAATGCACAGATCTAATATTTATAGGCATAAAATTGTGGTCTAAATTTCTAGTTACAATTGTTATTTACCCAGCCAGCAATTTCTCTTGTCTTTTCCTTATTTCTTCAGAAACTCATTGATAACTTCCATCCACATCAGCAGTAATGATTCTGAACTCCATCAGACACTCATTTAATGCAAGTGTCCACATAGTCAGTCTCAGAAAGGCTCAGTGCTAGGTAATCGTTCAATATGGAGGGATAGGTCCACATATAATTCCTGTTCTAAACTCTCAGGCTGAGGGTCACTGAACTAAATGCACATAAGTACATGGAAGAAATGGGTATTTATGATAATTTTTAGTCAGGTGGGTTTAAAACTGACACACAGCATGCCGTTCAAAGTCATAGGCTAAAAATACTATATCTCACTTGGAGGGGACTTTCTAAAGAATAAGCAATAACTTTTACTATTAAATAAAACCTCTCATCTATAAAGCTTTTGTTATACCTTTCAAAATGTAATTTTTCCATGAGTGTGCTGCATCGGTAGTTACCCATTGTTGTGGTTTCTTTTATTTAGCTGAAAGTGGTACAGGCCTTCTCTGCCAGTATTAAAGGCGCCACAGTAATTGCTGGAGCTATCTGGGATAAACATGAGTATTGTCCTCAATTTTCATTGCCTCTTACTTGCATTCACTTTTAAATGTGGCTTTTGATCAGAGCATTGCTAACGACACTTCCCACTATTGCTGGAAACTTTTAAAATAACTATATTTTCTTTTATTTTCATTCTAATCTTCACTATGAATTTAAATTTTGCAATTGATGAGACTTAAAAAGAATCAGTCCCGATCCTGGAATTGCCAGATTGAGATGAACAGAACTGTTAATACACTAAGTCAGGGACACGTTTCAGTACGTACACGGCTGTGGGCTGTGATGGTTTTGCTAACTGGGACATTTGACTGGTCAGGAAACAAATACAGATTTTTGGACTGTCACAGGGTGAGTTGTTATTCTCCCTCTGATACTCAGGATCCCAGAAAAGAGGTGACCAGGTGAAAGGAGATAAGCAGAAGGCCTTGTAACTCACCTGGAGACTAGCTGCGCAACCATCAGTCTTTCATCTGTTCTTGACAATGTTGAGGGAAAACTGGAGATTGGAATTGGCTGTCTGTAGTTGCAGGGCCCATGAAGAATTTTTCTAAAAAAGAGATGTCTTGCCCCAAAGCAAGGAAGGTATCTCACATTTTTCTTATGACAAACACAACAGATACCGCATAGGGAAAGCAAGCTTCTTGGGCACTCACAGCTCAAGAGGAAAGGGGAAACTAAGGGAATAGGGCTCAGGGCACCCAGACAGCCAAGAGTCAAATGTCTAAGGTAAAAAGAGAGCAGTAGTAGCTTGGTAGCCCCCAAGCCAGGGCCAGAGACCAGCCTGTCACAACAGCTGCTGGGCTCTTGTCCTGTCCAAGACCTACAGATCCATCTGAAGGATTGTCTAACCCTTTCCTCAAGGCTCCTAAAGGGACCGGAGAATTTAGTTTCTCTCTGTTATGGAGCATGCAGTAAGCCCTTCCAAGCCCCGCAGTGGACAAAGCTTATACCAAGTTATGGAAATGCAATATACAATCTAGCCTGACATTTAATCCCATATGAGATACTTGTATAGGCCTTTACCTGAGCACCCAAACCAATGGTCTCATAACACCTGGCTTAAGTCTGGCTTATGTTATCACCATCCACACAAACAAGAGCACAGCTTATTTCGTTTGGATGATGGGGTCACTGGCATTTGGCAAATGCTAGGCTAAGTGTTATTGATCATACACAAGGGAAGCGGTAGTCAATGTGGTTGACTGCTATAGTCAATAGGATGATGTCTCAAACTTTTTGGCAACTTGACAAATGCACTGCTTTTTTTAGTTGGGCCCCTCATCCACAGGTGACATCCACACACCCCAATACCTGAAGACATGGATTATGACAGAATGCCAACAGTCTTGTAAAGAATACTACCAGTATTTTTGCCTGATCTTTTCTTTCTCAAAAACCAAACATACAAGAGGACCCTGAAACTACGACTGCATTAAAAGTCTGCTTCTACAAATTCCTACTCTATAGAGCTTTTCTCACCACGTCTCATCTTTTATCCATTAGTTTAACTCATTTAAAAGCCATGTTTAAAATATTCTGAAATAGGCAAGCAGCACTATGCATTTCAGTTGTCCAACTGAATGTGTTACTTGAAGAATGTCTTCCTACTTATATTGTTCATTTTTGTACTAGCTGTGAGAAACAACCAGTCTTGACAGTTTATTTTAAGATTTAGATGTTCGGTACTAAATGATGCTGGGTTTAGAAAGTGAGAAAGTTATTGAAGAAGTTTATAAAATATGTGTTAGCAATTATTAGGCAAACAATTTTTGTTTACTATAGTACTTCTGATAATAATAA